>NC_133123.1:154185213-154792851 GCF_033568475.1 Henckelia pumila | reverse complement strand
AAACATGAAGACTAAAAAGATCAATTGCAATATAATTATTCTGCAATGCTTAATGACTACTTGATCATAATATTCATATTTTTTATCGGTTAATTACAGTAATTGTTATCTATTTTTGCTCATAAATGCAACGATGATTATAATGAACTTGAAATATACTCAAAATGAAATTAATTTGATGTCAATGAGACACTGATGTGTAAAATGTAGTATCATATTTAAAATAAGTAAAAAATTTTTTTAAAAAGATGGGAAGATACAATACTAACCAAACTACAATTTTACCATTTATAAATTTTTTTTTTTTTATTATTATTATTATTATTATTATTATTATTATTATTTAGTTGCAGTATCACGTGCGCAAAAAATGGGAGAAAATGAGCGCACGTGCGGCACAACATCCCCTATGAATACCTCGAACCCCATCATCTTATCCCTCTCTTCCGCTCCCCAAAATCTCTCAGTAACATTTCTCTTCTTTCCCACTTCGGAAGAAGAGAAGATCCAGCGATCCCATTACTCTCAATCTGTTCACCGTAATTTTTTTTAAAGTTTCCTACATGCTTGTGATTGTTATTCGATGTGTTGATTTTAGCGTCTGAATTTTTTTTTCCTCTGATTTGTTCTTCGTTTCGCAGGCTTTTGGATTGATTTGTTGGATTTGTAGTGAAGAAAGCGGGAAAATGAACAGATTGGTGTACCAGCAGAAGGCTTTGGTTGGGGGTTGTGTCACCGACGGTGTCATTTGCCCGAAGCCTCGTAGAATCGGCGGCCTACCCCTTCACTTTCACGACCCGGTCAAAGCTCACTCTCGCCTGCTGCTAATCAAGTATGCTACGTTTTTTTTTTAATTTCCTTATCTTTTCGGGTTTTGAAAAGTCAGTGCTTTTGTTGAATTTTGTTTGTTTGTATGTTTTTTTTATGACAGGAATCCTCCCGGAGATGTGTATGATGCTAAAGCGGGGACGGTGCTTCTTGATATGCTTCAATCGAAGGTAACTTTTTATATTTTTATTTTTCCCTTTTCATGATATTTGATAAGCACTTGAGTTTTTTTGATTGGTTGGTCGTATATGTGTATTAATGCTTCCTGTGGATTGTAGGCTCTTAATTGATTTCCAATGGGTGGGATATGGAATGTTTGGATTTGATTCTAGGAAGCCACCCAAAAATTGATTGGATTCCATTATGAAGAACACGGCAAATTTGTTTATCCGTGCTTGCTGTCTGATTCTAGAGTTTCCATAGGGGATTTTCGAACCATTTCTAAGCTTTTTTCTCTTAAATTAAATGCAGTACCCATCGGATTTCGTATTTCTTTTGCTTACAGTATAATACTATAAGCTGGAGCCCACCAGTGATGTATGTAGCAAATAGATTGCGCGATCGACTGAGGATTTCAATCCGACCTTACAAGTATATAGGCCATCTAATTACTTAAAGCAGTATATGTGTATAAAACGCATGAAACTATCGAAATGGAGCAGAAGTTATCTCCTGAAGTCAGAATGGCTGTCCTTGACAATAGTTATGTGCTTGCATTTTGTGCTATTTGTTTACTTGTAGATATCATCGTTTGCTTATGCAAAAAGTCTGAATGTGTGCCACAATACACAGTCGTTATAATCCTTTAACAACTTTTGCTTAACGGCTGCGTGAGATTAAGAGCAAGTTGTTTACTCACTCTTCTCTAAAACTTGATTCGTTTATCTTGGTCAGGGGAGTTCTGGTTCTGAGTGGTCTAATTTTCAGGTGGCTTCATCTCCACCATTTTTTACTGGTTCGCCACCAAGCAGGGCCTCAAACCCTGTTATCCTAGATGAGCAGTTTGGCAATGATGATGCCAACCCTTTATCCCCTGCACTCACGAGTGGAGGTTGTGCTCAGGGGAGTTATGATCGCAAGCCAGCTCCAGTGAGGATAGAAGGGTTCAATTGTCGTGAAAGTTGTAGCATTTCTGCAGTCGCGTAGGCATCTATCTGATCATGACGAACCTATATTGTAGCGGTACTGAGTAACACAAATAACAAACTAACTGGAGAGTTTTGGGAGGAACCGTATGTTTATAAATGTATATGCTGAGTGCTAAGAAAATAGTTATGTAGTTCCGAGTCAATCTTTTACTTTTTTCTGTGTATATGTAATGAGGTCGAGTCCATCTATAATAAGAAACAGGAAGAGATACAATCTTTCTGACTTTTGAGTTGTAGGGTGAGGTCTTTTTGTATTCCAAGTTTGTAAACTTCTTTGTAATTTTAGTCAGAAGGCAGAAAGGAAAAATTATGTGCTTTTATAGCTTTTGTGCATTTTCATGAATCTTACTTTAGATGTCACATCGCTACACTTGGGTAGTGTTTGCACACGCTTAAAAAAAAGTGATTATGAACTATTCTTTACAAAATTTTGAAAACTCTATCATCACATCTTCCTTTTCTTTCTTTTTTTTAACATTTACAAACCAACCCTAATGTCGTTTTTAGGGCTCAAATGGGGCCACGGGCTTTGTGAAATTTCTGTCAAATGTTAGAATAACCAACGAAATAGAATATGAATCCATAAGTAAACTCAAATAGATGAACATATTGTTTCTATTTCTTGCGGCGGAATTTACAATTGTTAAGGAACAATTACAAAGCACTTAATGAATTTCTAGGGAAAAAAAATCATGAAGACCATTGGCCATGTGTTTTAATATGGTTTATCTATCTGTCACTACAGTTTCTATTTCTATACAGCACGAATTTTTTTAGAAAAAAATCAGCAAACTTGTGTCATGAAGGTGGGGTGTACTAAGAGAGATCCTCCGTAAGTGGAGTAAAATGTGGCTCAAAGATGACTGCTTCGGTAGATATGGTTATATTATATTGCCATGGAACACTATAAGCTTGCATATATATCGTTAACGCTACATTCGGATCTCTGAAGTACGTACTGTGGAAAATATTGCCCCGTGTTGGAGTATATATACCTTCATGGTTAGTTTGTACAAAGCTGTTAGCCAGTCGACATGTTTTTGAGATCTTTAAGCCGCTGCAGCCTCTCAATCTCCTCGTCTTTCTCGGCTATAGTGTCTTTCAAAGATGATACCTATTATTTCATCACCAAAAAGTTCTATTCAGTTAGCAGTATATGTTATCTTACGTTTGCTTTGGATTACAAGTTGGGAAAGAACCCATGCTGGAGACAATGTGTATTCCACGGAGAAATATAACGATGTATAACTTAAACTCACATGGAGACCAAGATACTTGCCTGTTCCATCAAATCCCTGACATCCCTCACATCTTTGCTGCTTTTTGCTGCACCGAGCTCGACTCCGGACACCCTCTCAGCAAATTTTAAGGTACTTATTGATTCAGTGGCGGAACCGATGTCAGGATTAAGTTGAACAAACATAAGTGTCTTCGCTTGGCCACCTGTGTTAAATAAGCAAAATTTTTTCATTTCGTGTTTCTTGTTTTTGCTCATACTGTTCATCAAAATAAAGTTTAATTTATATAAAACAGCTTATATGTACCTAATGAGCTCTGAAGCACTTGAGTGAGCTTGCTGTTACGGTAGGGGACATGAGCACTCTTTTGTGCCAAAGCAAATATGACATCCCCAAGAGCAGATAAAGATTTGTTTATATGTTGAGCTTCTTTCAGTCTGTCTCCTGTTACCTCTGAACGGTCTACTCTTTCACTTCCTGCTAGATCTACTAAATGTAGGCTGCTTCTTATAGTTGAATTACCCTTCAAATCCGTTCCTCGGGCATGAATGGAGACGACACTGGATAAATGCAGCATAAATTTTTACAATAAGTAACAGGAGAAGATTGAGTTTTTCAAGACCAATACCTGTGTGATCGACTGCTTCTTTCATTTAAAGCTGTGGCACCTCTGGCTCTGTTCTTTAGTCCACTACTCATAAGATCTAATACATCTGAAGTTTTGCTGACAGGGTGAATGCTAGCATCTGGGACAGCTAGCCCGTTGGGTTGAGTGGTAGCTAAAATCCCAAGTGTAGGAAAGTTAAAGAAAACAAGTGTGTAATGCAAAAAGCTCAAATCCAAACACACTCTGCACTAAAAGTTTAGAAAAGGACAAAAGTCCCGAGCCACAAATGAAGCCAAAAGGTAAATTTATAAAATGATTATCATGAGAAGGATATCTTTTTTGTGTGCCATCATTGGAGAGTAAATCGCGGACTTGTTCATTATATATTTCCACCATCTGAACAGAAATTTCATATGTATAGCTATTCTTTCTACTTTGTGAAATGCGGAACAGATCGTTTAAAGCTCGGTAATTGACTCCCCATTCTGCTTCAGTAGCTCCATCAGGGCCAGTCTGCATTACTTTACCGTTCACTTCTATGCTGTAAGTTAAAAACATGTTATCTGCTTTATAATTTTTACTGTCTTACCATGGTATATGTTTTCCCAGAACCAGTCTGACCATAGGCAAGTATGCATACATTATATCCATCCAAAACAGACTGTATTAACGGCTGCGTATCTGCAAATACTTCAGCTGCGTACATTTGAAAAGTCGTATCAAATCAAGGACGACAATTTATGTATATAAATACACACTTCTCTAGCACAAACATGAATATCAAAACCTTGTGTTGCTGTTGGACTGTATACTTTATTGAACTTAAATGAACGTCGCGCTTCTTTCCCTTGTTTAGATGGATTTGAAACAACTATCTCTCCATTTTCACCAATGTATTCGACAGTTGATTGTTTCTGCTTCTGACCCGGAAGAAAGGGCCTTACACGGCAATACACCCGAATATTCCCTAATTGAATCAAACAAGAAGTAAATTTTTTGCTTTGCAGCCATTCATATTCCGAAGACCATGTAACAACTAGGATTCACCTTTAAGCTCTTGTAGTTCATTATGCATCTTTCGATTTTCAGCTAGGAGAGAATGATAGTTCTTTGCAGCTTCATCCATAGCCTTGATTCTTGTTCCTGTAATCACAAGTTAATTCTTATTCATCTTCATTCTCTTTAAACAACTAAAACAGTTCCTCAAAAACTTATTCAACCTAAAATACTGAAGTCTTCTGAATAGCTTTTCTGTGTTCCAGCAATTTCTTGCCGGATCGACTCAGATGCAAACCTTAGTTCCTGTACAAATGCATTAATTGCTACATAAGATAATTTGGGTACTTTTTCCTTTCAAGGTAAATGATAAGTAGAGATATGATGATCATTTCTTAGCGCACCCGCAAAGCACCAAGCTGAGCTTCCGTGAATGTATAGTAAACGCGCTCTTTTTTGTTCCAACTTTGAGATTTTGATTCGGAAAATGCTTCAAGCTCCTTCACTTTATTCATCGACTCTGTTAGATGGCTTACTGCTTCTTTTAGTTTATTCTCAAGCTCCTTCACTTTATTCCTCGACTCTGTTAGCTGGCTTACTGCTTCTTTTAGTCTATTCTCAAGCTCCTGTTGAGATCCTGTTGCTTCGGATTTCCATAGTAAGGATTGCTCTTCATATTTTCTTTTAGCTACTTCGAGTTCTTGTTTCAAATTCGTGCATTGGTCTTCATGTTTTCTTTTAGCTACTTCGAGTTCTTGTTTCAAATCCCTGGATTGGTCTTCATGTTTTCCTTTAACTACTTCGAGTTCTTGTTTCAAATCCCTGGATTGCTCTTCATATTTTCTTCTAGCTACTTCGAGTTCTTGTTTCAAATCCCTGGATTGCTCTTCATATTTTCTTGTAACTACTTCGAGTTCTTGTTTTAAATCCGTGGCCCCTTGACTATAATCCTTTTCATGTTTTCTCCGAGCTATTTCGAGTTCTTCTTTTAAATTTGCGATCTCTTGATTGTAGCTCTCTTTTTCTTTCATCAGTCTCTCTACATACTGCTCCTCTATTTTCTTTTTCACTTCTATACTGTTCTTCTCACACTGCATTTAAAATTAGGTTGGGTTTTGATAAAGATTGGAATGAGCTAAAATGTACAAAGGAAAGCTTAAGCATCATCCACAACCTTGTGCAACGACGAATTCATATAGTAAAATTGTATTATTGTACTAATATACATGAACATCATCAGCATGCAGGTTAACACAGAATTCGTTAAAATGGGAAGCGCCACTATACCTGTATCTCTTCACTAGTTCCCGCGGCAAGCACCTCAAGAACTCTGATTCTTGACTGGTATTTCTCCTCGCGAGCCTTGAAAAGATTATTTTGCTGCAGATCAAGATGCAGAAGTAGATGAGGATTCTGTGTTAGTATGATTAATCAGCAACAGACTCATCTTCTTAGATTAGTACCGTGCGCAAATGTTCTGCTTGAGTGGATATCCGTCGCTCTATCTCCTGCGCGACTTTTCTCAATAGGCAGGCAACACGCTGAGAAGTTGAAGGAAAATTTGTTAAAGGTTATTTTTTACCCTTCGCTATGTGCTCTCTAAAATGAGCTTCTTGAATATCTTACATGAGGTATTTCTCCATTCTTCCGTTCGATACTTTCATCTAGAATACCATTTACTACGCACAACAGCGATTGTGTTGGGGCATTCTGCATCACAGACAAGTTTCAAGTCGGCTGACAGAATTCATAATACAGTTGAAAGAAACCGAGAACAAGATCGGTCGATAGGCTCACATCTAAGCTATTGGATTTCATCATTTCCGAAATCTTTGCAGCCGGAATATCAGTATAAGATCCTTGTTTAAGCTGAAACACTTCGTGAAACTTGTGTCCAACATGATTAATAAGGGCAGCTGATGGCTCTGCATGGAATCAAGATTGAATATAAATGAATTCATTGTCATTTGACTCATTTGTCAACAAAGTTGCATAAACTGTGTTTCTGTGTATACATAGACTGACAAAAAGAAGGAAGCAAACGAGAGATACCGGCCCTTATGGGGCTGCGTAAGACACGTTGAAATTTCGAGTCTGATGTAGAAGTTGGGGAAGTGAGCATTCGAAAGGGTTCATCCCTTTGAGAACTTGCGTTGTACCTTCCAAGATTTGGGAGAAAATGAGTTTGTAGTGTCAGAAGGCAGTCCAAGACAATCTTCATAGATCCCTGCACAAAGTAAGCACACAAAAGGTCAAAAGCTAAGGTTAGTTATAGAGTAACAGGGGAAGCAAAAAATCTATGCTACCTTTTCCAGATCTGCTGCTTGAAACCTTGGCAAGCCCAATTTATCCATTGCTGACAGAAATCTTTCCACATTTTCGGACCGGGATTGTGAAGAACTTACAGGAGCACCAAACTTGAGCAAATATTCAGAAATAAACCATGTCATGTCATAATTTGTAATAACATCTGAATTCCGAAACTCCAAGGCAACTCATGTAAAGTTCCAACTACCTCAGATATAGAACCAGGTTTTAGTTTGTTCAGTACTCTGCACAAAACAGAACCATCCACCAAGAACGCGCGAAGTTCTTCGTCTGCAGCATTTATTGGCAAATTCAAATCTGGAAGAACACAGTTTAACCATTCTACCAAAGTCACCCGCTGCTTAGCTGTAGAAGAAACAGAGTGAGGGAGAGTAAGCTAACATCTTAGGTTCAATAATCTTACACAGTTATAAGATGGGGATTGCAAAATTTTTGCGTCGTCACTGGCCTTACCGTTGTTACTCGAAGAGGGTTCAAAAACATCACCATTTGTAGAGACTGTTGCTCTGTTGATTCTAGGATAATCTTTTGGTACTGAATCCATAGCCAGATTCTTGATAGCTCGCTCTGCTTCGTCACAAAAATGCTTACTGAGAACAAGAATTGAATGCTAACTAAAACACTTTGTGCATACTTTTAGCAGTTAAAACACATCTACAAACCTCAAACTCAACCATCCACGCTAACGACTGAGAAAAAGGAACCTGAAAAGGCACAAAAGATTATGAACACGAGAATCAAACGGGCCGAGCTCGAATTTCCGCCTTGATTCACACCTAAAGGAAAGAATCCATTATCAAGATACTGTTGTTGGGGATGAAGAAGCCCTTTAGCCTCTATTACACCAAATTTCAACAACAAAAGTAGACCATGTTTCCGCGTTTCCTCCTAAGTTTGAATTCAACAACTTCTCTGAGAAGAAATGATGCATGCAACAATTTGATTAATATAAATATAAATCAACTTGTTCAACCAAAGAAACGCGGTTAAATGAGCACAAAAAAAAACCCAAAAGATTTGAGACAAGAATTTAACCCCAAGCTCACTAGTCACCCACCCTCCATGCATATCATACTCAAAACAACAATCTGTCCCATGCAAATTCCGACAAATCAAGAACAGCCCGGATACTAAATTTAGACGAAATGATCAGAAAACATAAAAAAATAATTCACGAATTGGTCGAGAAAAATCGGATCTTTTTCAATGATTTCAACAGCCAACACAACAAACCTGAGACTACAGGCCATTATCAGCAATCTTTCAGCTATCTGAATTATGTTTTCAGTGTGTGAATTGGTTATTTTCTTAGTAAAAATATGTAATTTACTATATTTACTATCTTGGTTTGGTTGGTCTTCCGTGTACGGTTGGAGTTCCATGGAAACCATGGGAGGTCAAAAATACGTCAGTTTTCCGTTAACTTAGGCCAATTGTGGCGCATTGTATTCTAGTCATATTAATACTGTATTATTATTGCATATATATATATATATATATATATATATATATTTCAATGAGGAATTTTATACGAAGAATCATGTAATTTATTATTTGGAGTCGATTAATAATAGTAATAGGTCTGTTGTGAAACGTTTTATTGATTTTTTTCCATGATATATATTAGTCAATTTTAATCATATTTACAATAAAAAAATAATATTTTTGACATAAAACATAATATGTTTTCATGGGCAACCTAGATAGGATATTTGTTTCACAAAATTGACATGCGACACCATATCACGTATGTTTTTTTAGTAATAACAAACCAATGAAAAAAGTGTTGGGTCATCAATCATTTTTTTTAAAAAAAAAAATTACATTAAGGTGTGGAGTTTTTGCATTGTCACCTGAATCGTCTCCCTATTAGTAGACATTTACATCGCTCCACCACAAGTGAGGTAGTAGTCAGTCACTATTAAAGAAAGGATTCTAATTGATTGCCACAATCAAATATGATCTCTTGAATATATTTTATGTAATTAGCTATGATATAGTTTCCATACATGGTGTAATTTTTTGTAAAATAGATAGCAGATTTCCTGGTGAAATAGTTGTATATATACTTGTAATTTATTATGTATGGAATACACAATAATCACAAAGCTTTTCTCCCGTATACTTTCATATTCTTACATGGTATCAGAGAATTAAAGATTCTAATATCAACACAATTCCGCTGCAACAATGGGAGACGAAAGCTCGAAGAAGGAGAAGGGAGCCAGCCAATCGGACCCCTCTCGTTTTGCATCATTCCGACCACCCTGATCTGGTTCTCGTCTCCAAACCACTCGAAGGAAATAATTATGGGCAATGGAGCCGCGCGATGCGCATAGCCCTAAGCGCGAAATACAAAATTGGTTTTATCAACGGGACAATCAAGAAGCCGGAAGAAAACCATGACACATTTCAAACATGGGAGCGCTGCAACCACATGGTGCTTTCATGGATTCTTAATTTTGTAGATTCCAACATTGCAAGTAGTATTATCTACACAGAATCTGCAAATGATGTATGGAATGATCTAAAAGACAGATTCTCGCAAGGGATGACACTCGGATTTTTTAAATCCGTCAAGAAATTACAGAACTGCGTCAAGGACATCAATCTGCTTCAATCTACTATACCAAGATGAAAGCTCTTTGGGATGAACTTTCTTCGTACCGCGATCCAATCACTTGTACTTGTGGCGGTTTCAAAGGCCTCACTGAAAGAGAAAAGAAAGAACGAGTCATGCAATTCCTTATGGGATTGAATGATTCTTTTTCCACAATTCTCGGATCCATATTTTTAATGAATCCTCTTCCGGATACTCGGAAGGTTCATGGACTTATTTTACAACACGAGAGACAAAGTGAAGTGGCGGCCAACAGAGATAATTCTGGACATGTTGTGAATTTTTCACAACCCAAGACTCAAAACCGGATGACTGCCAGACGAATCACCGAGGCAGAATCTCACCGGCCGTCCGGCAGCAAAAAGCTCTACTGTACAAACTGTGAAATAGATGGACATACCATCGATCGTTGCTTCTATATTCATGGTTTTTCTCCAGGCCTGTAGTAACCCGTATCCAAAATTAGCGATTAATGAGTATATTAATCGAGTAATCATGTTTAAATTAAGTAAAACATGATTAAGAAAATTCCAAATGGGTAAACGGAGTCCAGAAATGGATTCAGAACACTCGAAAGTAGCCGGAAAGGTCCCAAAGGTCCGGAGGGTTCGGAAGCTCCGAACCAAGTCAGGAGGCTCCGAACTGGATCGGAGGATCCAAACTCAGGATCGGAGGCTCCGATCGAGATCGAAAGCTCCGTCGGCAAGATCGGACGTTCCGATCGGGACCAGGGCACACGTCATCGCTTACGTCAGCAAGGTGACATCATGGCTGACGTAATATTGGGCGATCGGACGCTCCGAAGGTGGGATCGGAGGTTCCGATCATGTTCGGACGTTCCGAACCGGGTTCGGAGGCTCCGAACTCCGTCTATAAATAGGGGGCCGAGATTTCATTTCAAAGTGCACATTTTCCTCTCTTCTCTCAGATTCCTAAGCCTTCTAACTCAAATCTAGGGAGTTCTAGGCATCCTATTGGGAATCCGGAAGTGGCATAGCGATCCAGGCATCGAGGCGGAGCTGTGGCCTAGTTTTGAGGCAATTGTCATCAGCGGGTTGACGACTGATTCAAGTATAGCTATGGTCTCCTTAAATTATTTAGGAGTATGCAATAGCTTAGTTAAGACTTTTAGAGTTTAATTATTGATGCATGGGTATTTGCATTGTAGAGATGATATAGGCTTGGAACCTAGAGTGGGACTGCTAGGAACTGCCTGTAGTAAGATACGTAAGTACAGACTGAGATTGCCAGCGGGTTTTGCATGCTTATATGTTGCATTTTATATGTCATTTATTATGTAGCATGTGCATATCATATTGTATCTGTCCATCTTATGAGATGAGCCACGTAGGTCGCTCAGCCCTGTCTGGGCGGTTGATGTCTAGGGCCTATTGACTGACGGTTATGGGTGGCTAGCATCGGGGGACACAGTCCACGTCCTGTAGGAATGAGCAGTGTACGCAGGGTTTGCTCCCCGGGTTGTACCACTCATATCCTAGGCGCCATTACTGAGCAGTTATATACAGTTATCCCAGATATGGATACCCTATCATTTGCATGCATCATATTTGTATGTTTTACCCAGTGCTTTCATATTGAGCTTAGAGCTCACGTCCATTCTTTTCTGTGTATCTGGACACCCCATTCGACGGGGCAGGTGTAAGTGCAGGATTGAGCGCCAGGATCTTGGAGTAGCCAGCGACCAGTGAAGACAGCAAGATTAGCTGTAGGTTTTGCCCTTAGGGTTTATTTATTCGATTTGGTTGTATTAATCAAATTGGTTTAACCGGTTGTATTCTGCCGGTCTGTTTTTATTTAAGTCTTCCGCAGCAATTTATTTAATGCATGTTTAATTATGCTCTTAACTCTGATTAGGTAGCGGATCCGGGTAGGGTCGCTACATTTATTGGTATCAGAGCGCATATGCATGCAAGAAACTTGGGATATAGTAATAAGAATTTGGGTTATACTTATAGGATGGATGAAACCTTGGAAGAGGTGATGATGCGACAATTAATTTACCCAGAGATTATCATCATCGGCAGGATTTCTGAAGATTTGGTTTATGGGATTCCAGCAAGTGCGGATAGGAGTGATGGATCGTGTCCGAGTTTTCAAGATTTCTACTCATGTGGATCCTAGATTTGGATCGAGTACCGGATGCCAGAGGCAGTGGCAGAGCATTGGATGGGACGCACTTGGTGCTTGTATCTGTACAGTCCATACCATGATGACACTACTCTGAAGATTCTCCACTAGTAGTGGGAGAGATTGTCAGATAGACCTTCACCAAAGAATATCTCGAGTGCCTAAAGCATGACAGGTTTCGAGAGTGAGGTCTTTAACCTCATGCAGAACATGGTTTTGCCGGTATGCCGATATCGATACGTTCGGTAGGCACACGGGAAACTTAATGTTCAAAAGCATGGTATGAATACAAGAAGAACGCTGATGGTAGATCGTGAGCAGGAGGGGTCGACTGACATGCACTGACGCAGAGCATAGCTGATTAGCTATCACGAGCTATTTCTCTGGAGTTCTTCGTAGGAGGACATGTAGAGAGACTTGGTCGGGAGTATGCTTGTATCGATGCGTGTGTCGATCAGAAGCTTCATGCTCAAGAAACGAAGACTAGTACGATGATTTAAATACTGTATCGTTGTAGTTGTAAACAGTATTTTAGTTGTAATGAATCATCATACTTTGGTTGTATTATTTCAAGTTTGGTTGTACATTTCATTGTATTTTGAATACTGTATGTATTACATGAGATTGTAATAAAGAGAATTGTACATAACTTGAAATAAGTGATACATATTTTATTTATCCAGCAATTCATGGATGATTGCATGATTGTGCGGAAATTTGGATTGAGTTTAGTTGATTAGCGTTCAACTATTTCAACTCATAGGATTTGAGTGAGCCGACTGTGACAGTGTGATTTGTGGTTAGTCTGGGCGTTTTCCTAGGATTGACCTAGTTGGTCGGTGGACTATGTTAGTGCCAGCAATGAGTGGACTCATCTAGAGACATTAAGGGTATTGTTCGGTTTAGAACATTTGGGCTTTGTTTTAGGTTGTTTCTTGAAACAGTAGGTTATCTGACCTTTGCTAGGTTGAGGCTTGTGATGATGAGTTTTCATCAGGGATACCAGGTCCAGTATATGCCGAGAGTTGTGGACTATGACCATGACCAGACGTGATGGGACGGGACCCTATGCTAGTGTTACTCTGGGAGTCCTTGTACTTCAGAGGTTATCTGGGAGCCTTGGTGCTTCAAGATTGGCGGTGGGAAGGCTACTCAGTCTAGGGATTTGGTAGCAGTCACGACAGGGTATGACCTTGGATGCCACCCTTCGCTGCATCCTCGCTATTGCTTCTGTTCGTGGCTGGACTCTCCACCAAATGGATGTCCAGAATGCATTCTTACATGATGACCTTACTGAAGAAGTCTATATGCAACCACCCCAGGTTTTCGTCGACAAGGGGAGCCACTTGTATGTCGACTTCACAAATCTTTATATAGATTAAAACAAGCCTCACGATCATGGTTTCAAAAGTTTCTTTCGGCTATTACCCAGTTTGGTTTCCAACAATCACGGGCAGATTATTCACTATTCACACATGTGTGTGGAACCTCCTTTACAATCATCCTATTATATGTTGATGACATGATTATAGCAGGGAATGATCAAAAGGCCATCACCAACGTTAAGACTTTCCTTGCATCTTGCTTCAAATTGAAGGACCTTGGAATGTTAAAATATTTCCTTGGAATCGAAGTAGCTCGTTCTAAAATGGGCATTTCCATCAACCAACGCAAATACACACTCAATCTTCTTCAAGACGCAAGCTTACTTGGTGCGAAACCTGCTAAGTTTCCGATGGAACAATCATTGAAACTCACCTCAAGTAATGGAAACTTGCTCAAAGATCCGACACATTATCGACGGTTGATAGGAAAATTGATCTACTTAACCATTACAAGACCAGAAATCTCTTTTTCGGTTAATACTCTTAGTCAGTTTATGCAAGAACCTAGACAGCCTCACCTTGATGCAGCTCATCGATTGCTTCGATACCTAAAAGGTACACCAGGACAAGGATTATTTTTCCCTTCTAAAGGTGATCTAAGTTTAGTTGGGTTCTGTGACGCAGATTGGGGTGGAGACATCACTACACGACGATCAGTTACTGGTCATTGCGTTTTTTTTTGGAAAAGCTCTTATCTCATGGAAAAGCAAGAAACAAACCACTGTGTCTAAGTCTTCAGCTGAGGCAGAATATAGATCGATGGCTTCCACCACTGTGAAGTAACTTGGCTAAGATATTTACTACGAGATTTGGGCATTGATCATCAACAACCAGTAATTTTACATTGTGACAATCAAGCAGCCATGCACATCGCTGCCAATCCGGTTTTTTATGAAAGAACAAAACACATTGAAATAGATTGCCACATTATCCGCGAGCGAATCGAAAAAGGAGAAATTAAGACTGCTTATGTGTCAAGTGAAAACCAGATTGCAGTCATATCACCAAAGCACTGGGCCAATCTTCATTTCGTGCACTCATTCACAAGCTGGGCGTTCTTGACATCCACGCTCCAACTTGAGGGGGAGTATTAAAGAAATGATTCTAATTGATTGCCACAATCAAATATGATCTCTTGAATATATTTTATGTAATTAGCTATGATTTAGTTTCCATACATCGTGTAATCTTTTGTAAAATAGATAGCAGATTTCCTGGTGAAATAGTTGTATATATACTTGTAATTTATTATTGATGGAATACACAATAATCACAAAGCTTTTCTCCTGTATATTTCATATTCTTACAGTCACTTTAGACACCAAAAGCTCTATTTTTTTTTTATAATGAGAAAATGTAATCATCAACCTTATAAAGCATCTAGTAGACTTATGTTATATACACAAAATTAGGAAGATATACCATTATTTGGGAAATAATAAAAGTATTTTAAAAACACTTTAATTGAATTTTTTTTATTCTGATAATTTTGTGATTTTATTTTAAATACACTTTACTTGAATTTTTTTATTCTGATAATTTTGTGATTTTAAATATAATTTGTAATTGAGTGTAACATTCACAATATATAAAAGCATATTTCATATCGTCATATCGAAAAAGCATAAAATATTGTAAAGTTAAATTAAATGTCTTTTACAACCTCGTGTTTTCCAAACTCGGGTATTTTCTTCATTTGTATTGGTTTTTATGTTAGCTTTTTTTTTAAAAAAAAAACTAGATTTTAAAAGGTCCTTTGGATGGAATTATTTGAGCGTGGTTGATTTCAGATGGTCATCTTAAATCTATTTGCCTGTGAATTACAATGAAGTTGAAATCTCTTGATACATACAACTTTGTTAGTTGAAATAATTATCTCACAAATCCAAATACATTAATCCAAACGCAACTTATTGTATAGTGGGTATTGGTTTATTCACTTTATTGATAAAAAAAAATCATATTTGTTGAGAGGCTTCGTGGGCCACTGGGCTACTCTTCAGAATTGGGCCGTTTCTATTATTTATGGGCCCATTGGTTGTTAACAAAGTCCACAAAGAACCGAGAGGATGCATCCCATTTTCATCAGTGTATCAGTGTAAAGCTGAATCATTGTTGCCTGAAACCTAATTGAAGAAAATGGGGAGGAAGAAGGGGGTGATGTTCACGGATGATGGGGCTCCGGATGACTTCGACTCGGATAACCCGTACAAGGATCCGGTGGCGATGCTGGAGATGAGGGAGCATCTGGTGAGGGAGAAGTGGATCGACATCGAGAAGGCCAAGATTCTGCGGGAGAAGGTCAAGTGGTGCTACCGCGTGGAGGGTGTCAACCACCTCCAGAAATGCCGCCACCTGGTGCACCAGTATCTCGACGCCACCCGCGGCGTCGGCTGGGGGAAGGATCATCGCCCCCACTCCTTCCACGGTTGGTTCTAATTACTGTTTTTTTTTTTTTTTTTTGGTTTATTGATTTGATGTTTATACTTGTTGGTTTGTTTGTGTAGGTCCTAAGGTGGAGGAAGCTGTGGAATGACCGATTGAGGTATTGTTTATTTGAATTGTCGAATGTTTTGATCATATTTAAATGGTTAGCTGCTGTGATTTCTTTGATATCGTGAATTTTTGTATTGGCAAGAGTGGGCGATGATCTTTGTGTTTTTTGCGTTTCTTCTGTCTTAATTGAGGATGGACTGGCTTCACATGAATAGAAAATTGGCTGGATTATCATATTTATTCTGTTGATTGAAAGAGCGTAATTCTTATTATGCACAAGTCCTTTGGAATTCAGAATTTTTTAATCTAATTAATTTGCAAATAGAAATAGAAGCTTTGTCCACAGCTCTCCAAGTTGCAGAATATGATCCTCTCTAAGTTTGTAGTTATAGCAACCAAAAAAATAAAATCTTGCAACTTCAGTTCTTTGAGTTTGAGCTCAACTCATCCTGCGTGCTGTCTTTCTTCCTTCCATTTGTTTTGACGGAATGATATCGTAATTCTTGAATATCTACGGCATACACAAATATTGGATTGGCTGACCTTTTTTGGCAGTAAAATTTCTATACATGCCGAGTTGAAAATATTAAGTAGAGCTAAAAAGTTGCAAATATCTCTCAAATAACTTATTTTTAGATCTTTGTGACACTTTAAGTCAGGTAAACGACAAGCTTGTGTTCTTTCTAAAATATATATGTTGGCTCCTCAAACTCATTTTGTTGAAACACGTGAGGAAACTAAAATGTTGAATGATTTATGTTACTAATCCTCTAAAACTTTTGAAATATAGCTTTGATAAATGACTTGAAATTATCCGGTAGTAAGTCTGAAACCATGTCTACTTTCTAAATAAAACTTAACTCTCTGTGCAATCATCTCGGATCAGATCCAGTTCTTTATGTTAACTGTACATGGTTTCATATTTTAAGCGTTCATTGGATCTAGAGTTATTTCTTCTAATGGCCCAGTCCAGGCTTGAACAGACCTTTTATTTTTGTACTTTTCTAATTTCTTTGTGGACCTTTTCTTTTGACTTTTTCTTAGTATTTTTTATCATCCCTTTTAATAATCTCAGCAATGTTGAGTTGGTAATACTAGTTTTATATTTCTCTCATGACTGTCAAAGACTCAAACATGTATTGCGGACCTGGCTTGGTTTTAAGCAGAATCTGTGAAGAGTCAATTTTATTTATTTTTTTGTTTTAATTCAGTAAACAACAGTTTGGGACTTTCGACTTTCGACTTTCTCCGGATAAAAAATAGATCACGAAATGTTCCTTTTTTTCCCAGTTGTTCAAACGAAATATTGAAGTTCCTTTTGTAGAACTGTGGCCTTATTTGTTTGGGCTCAAGAATGTTTTGCCATTTATTTACTGTACTTAATTTCTTTGTTTTAAAATAACATTCCCCACTTTCATTTATTTTCTATGTTGACCGATGATGTAGTAGCTCTTCATTTTGAAGAGATATTTATCGTGGTTTCTGACTTGTGAGGCTTTGCTGATCAAATTCATGGAAAAAGCATAATCCTTGCCCCTCAGGACCTTTTACTGAGAAGAAAGCTCTAATGTGTGTAATTTTTTGAATTTAGTTGATACTGATGGAGTTCATGAGGTTCTTTAACGTTTTGGCTCACCTCGAGCAAAAAACATGATATGCACTCATTTTTAGCGATGCTTATGCTTTATCACCGTTTAAAAGTTAGTGCTTGAACTTAAAAATTCACATATACCATACTTTTGCCCACTGATATAAAAGAGTAATGAAGGCATGAAACTATGTTAGGCTTCCTTGTCACTTGTAGTTAGTAACATGAACAGTTGCCCACTAATATAAAAGAGTAATGAAGGCATGAAACTATGTTAGGCTTCCTTGTCACGTGTAGTTAGTAACACGAACTGTTCTATGCGAAGTTTTTTACAGCATACACATTTCTTCCTCTGCAGGTAATGAAGTCTGTGCAGCATAGCCATCGAGTTTGCTGTTAGGCAATCTACCTTTTTTCTCCGTTGAACTATAATCTCGTATTGACAGAATGTATGTGAGTTTATTGTGTAGTTTTGGCTGATTATTCGCAATCTCTTCGATTTTCTTTGTGGAAGTTAAGGAAGATTCATGATAATACGAAGCTGTAATAAATCACAGATATATTTTCTCTGTCGTGAAAGCAAAAAACTTGTGTCGGGAGAAAAGCCAATTTTGTTGAGCTGAAATTGTGCATAGATAAATGGTTTTTTTTTTTCCCCTTTTATTATAGCGTGATTTTGTTTCTTTGTTATATGCTAAGGTGCTCGCCGGTAAAGTATCCGTACCAACTAGTAAGAAAATTATCATATCAGTGTTTAATTTTTCTTTTGTTGATATGCATATTATCTTACTAAATAATCAGAGGTTATAATGTTGGTGCAATATTATATATATGAAAACATTTGCATTCTAAGTCAATAGAACCATAACCCAGCTAGGCTGGCCCCGTTCGTCTCGTCTAAACGGTTTGGGTCGATAATTTTCCAACTACGAGCTGACTTGGTCTGTAATGGACGGTTTTAAACAGAACCTTAAGTTTGCAATCCATTGAAATGTTTATAAAATCTTAAATAAATTTTGATTGTTGAAAACAAAATTACTCCATATTCACAAACATTATAAGTTCCTGTTTTTTCAATTACAAATTATGAATTTTCTCTCTCTAAATAATAGCAAAATATATTAAAATTTTAATTTCCCCGCGTTGATAATAGTGTACTCTCCTGTTCAACCTTGTAATAACTAATACGTCTTCATATGGGAGTTGTCTTAAAATTAAAATTCATTTTCTCTTAATCTTCCTCTGTCCCTTATTCTGTTTCTCCCTATTGCAATTAATCAGTCAACTTTTATCTGAAGGTTAATATGTACTGGACCAACCATTCAAAATCATTATCACCTGAAAACTCATCAAATAACTGATCGATCAAATTAGCAAAATAATAAAAATGCTTAAATTTTGCCTCATTGTAAGGTAATTTTGTGGCAGGTGTGGACAAATAGCATCCTTACCCAGCAAAAATGACACATAAAGGGACGTGAGTTTCCTGTATTCAGAAAGTATTTTTCTCGATTTAGCTTAGTATTCAAGAATGAAAACTGAAAACATTCCCGAATTGGCAAGGAAAACTCCAGTACGCAGTATCCAAAATCTGAACGTGACTATTTTTCTCGATGTAGCATAGTATTTAAGACTCGATCGATCAGCGAGGCAATATCCACTAAATAGTACCAAACTTTTATATTCATGATTTATTGCATAAAGAACCATGTTACAACCCTAGTTGCTAAGCAAGCAAAGTAGAAGTTGGATACATAGAAATTATAACTATATATATATAGTCTTTTATTGTCATTTATTTATTTATTCATGAGGTAAGGTGGCACTGGTGGGAAAGAATTAGACCCTAAAAAGCTTGTCCTCTTCACAAATCTACCTTTCATTCTTGGTCTCTTCTCTGCATTTATCTTCCTAACTTGGTACCTAATCTTCTTGGCGAACAGCCTCGTTCTTCTCTTCTCCCTGTATCTCGACACTCTCGCTTCTCTTTCCGCGATTTCATGTGCACTTCCCCATCTCCCTCCATGTGAAGCTCCATCCAAGCTTGTAATCTGATCAGGTTAAATATTACAACAAAGGTTATAACATTTCATGCATGCATGCCCGTGCAATATATATATATATATATATATATATAGATTTTTGTTATGCTGCCCAACAACTGTGTCCAACTCCGTGTCCACCATGTACAATAAGTGAGTTGACCAGTACAATAAGTGAGTTGACTTGTACATGGTGAACACAGCGTTGGAGATAGTTGTTGGGCAACATAACAAAACTATATATATATATATATATATATATATATTGCTTCTAGTGAAAATTCAAGATTTGATGGTTTGGTGGTTGGTACCGTGATTTCGTCGAGGTTGAGCTCGTCGGGTCGGCCTCCGGTCGTCCATGGAGAACCTCGAGTTGCCCATTCTGTCATTACTGCTTCATAGTTGAGGCTCAGTAGCATCATCTTCTTTACTTGTGTTTCGGTTTCGATGGAATTAGCTTCTTTTTTCATCATCTCTTCTCCATCTTCTGCAGCAATATTGGAAGAAGCATAATCGAAATCCCAGTTCATTTCCATGTCTAGAGCTGGATCAAAGTGGCATGCTATCACTGCTTGAGTTTCTTCATCCACATCTTCATCTTCATGATTTTCAACTTTCAATATCGATTTCGAATCCAAATCATTAATGTTTCCACCAGCAGAATGATCTTCTTCGCCTCCTTCTCCTAGTAAGCTCTCTACGTTTGCAGCTAACTCCTCAAGCTCAATATCACAATTCAGCAGCTCCGCAAGATTCAAGTCACATGACTCATGATGATCTTCTGATCCGTTCCTCGTTTCTTCACTACAAAACTCGTCGAAAAAAGGGTCGAAAACCGGTACCCTACAAAGCAGCTGCTCTTCATTCTCCTCAGCAAAAGGGTCTTCTCCATTCATCTCCGGCACCAGCGGAAGAGGGTTGTTTTGCGGCGGCTGCTTCGACTTCCCATATTGCCGCGGGGTCCTGGCCTTCCGAGTGAACCCTTGATGCCAAGCTGGTGCTGGACAAGAATCCATCGCTTGGTCACTCTTGAAAGAAGATGTTGCGAGCCGAACCCTTTCGTGCCGACTCGCCAACTGGTTAGCCGAATGCACCGTAGCATCACAGGCTTGGCATAGGAATGCATCATCTGCAGCACAAAACCATCGAGCCCTCCTCCTCAAACAGCTCTCACAAGCTCTTGCAGTCTTGCTTCCGATGGCGTTTGCAGCTTTGAATTCATCAACATAGTTCATAGCTCTAGTTGTACTAATACTTTATGTTAATTTCAATCAAACAGAAGTTGATTCACAGGCAGATCTTTCCCCTTTTTTCTTGATTTTTGAGCTTAAAATGCAGCTGAATGACCCACAAAGAGCGCTTTTTTAGTCATGCAACTAGGTTTTCTTGAATCCCTTTTAAATATTTTTTATCATTTCCTACAGTGGATGATTAACTGTATGCACACAAGGGGACCCCACAGGCCGTTTCTTATCTGGTTCCTGATTGGCTGAAATATTGTAATAATCTTAAATCTTGCATTCTCATTGGGCAAGCTTCATTGTTTAGGGATTTCTTGTGGAGCCAACAGATTGTGAAGGGGCGAGAAATGACAGTTTCCCTCTCATTCTCATTCACAAATGTGAGAAAGACCTTTAGGTTTGATGTTTGTATTTTGTGGTTCAATTATTTGATTTGTTTAAAATAACATTCTCATTGTGGTCCTGTGTGTGGTGTTGCCTTCATGCTAACTTGTGAATCCTTTCAATGCTTCTTTTAGCCATTTTCCCCACCACTTGTGCCACTAGACACGCTTTGGGTCAGCCAGGGTCCCTTTTGCTCGCCGAAAAAACGTCGAGAGATTAAATATCTTCTGTAACATTTTTTTTAGTAAAGATCTCTCGGATGTATTGATTATACGAAGTTAAAGAAGAAGTTGTTTACACATAATTAGTAATGTTATTGAAGATTTGGACTCGTCCCATGAAAAAGAAAAGAAAGAAAAGTTGATGATAGTTATTTTTCAAGTGCATCACATCTCCCTCAACTGACTCTGTTTCTTCTGGTTATAAATTGTTTTTCTGTCACGAGTACTTGAATGGTAAATGTCGATTCTAATAAAAATGACAGCAACCGAACAAGAACCATGCTATCAACAGTACAAACGGCAAAGATTCTCTCTCAAACATTTCTTCTAATTTTTACTATAGCACAATATATATGGCAAGAAGGGTTTAGTACATGCCGCCCGTAGTACACTACCTTGCGGGTGACGTGTAACCCCTGATTGGTAAAAAATAGTGGGTCCCACGTGGGGCCCACTGATTTTAACTAATCATGAACTACCACGTCACCCACAGAGCACTACCCTGCGAGTAGTGTCGACTCCACCGGCAAGAAGTGAATCACTCTTGAGAAAAAGAAAAATACACACAAACAAACTAAACAAAGTGATTCTCTGTCACGGAGAAAATATCCATGCACTTTTTATGCGAGATGTTTGGACGACCATCTCACTTTAAAAGAAACATCTGGAGCTCCTTCGTGGTTTTTTTGTTTCAATTTAGATGAATTTTTTGTTTTCAAGTAAGATGTCTCGTATGTTTGTTTTCAAATAAGATCTTATTCCAAACGTCTCGTATAAATACACCGAATTTTTTTTCTCAATCTAGCATAGAATCAACCCTAAAAAGACTTTGTGTTTCAAAAGGGAGGCCTGAAGCCACAGCGTACACAATTTTCTTCTTCTAGTTTGGCGGTTTTGTAAATCAATCTGTGGCTTCTAATGCTCATTTGAGTGAGTGATTCTTGTTGATTTTACTTTCTTAACCACTTGACTTGCACATATTAAAGACAAACGGTTTTTTCTGTCACGAGATTACTTTATTGGGGAAATAGAAACAGAGACAGAACCGTACTTATCTCAATTAGAAGCAAAGATTTAGAGTTTGCATCATTTAATTAACAGAAAGTCGAGCAGAGTAGCTAAGGTGTCTGCAAATACAGAGAATTAAATGATAAAACAGAATAAAAAATTTTGCTGATACCAAGACTTTCATAATTATCTAAAAAACAGAATCTGTATTATCCTCAACTATCAACTACAAGTAAAGCCGAGAACACAAGCAGAACTAGTCATCCCTTCAACAAAATCCAAATGATGTTCTCACAAACCACAAGTGTGCTGAAACTCAGTTTGTTTGGGTCTCGAAAACGTGCTACATGGCGACATTTCATTTAGTTGAACCTATGTTATTAGCGCTAGCAAAAATGCGTTTGTTTGCCTTCAATTTACTCTTGCAGATCGCCTATTTTTGGTTTTAAGGTGATATTCCAGGTACATGAGGGAGAACTGGCTTTGTTTTCCTAGTTTTCTCCACCAGAATGGCTTGAGTGGTAAGGATCATACCAGCAATTGAGACAGCATTCTGAAGAGCACATCTTGAAACACGGCAAGGATCAATGACCCCAGCAGCTATGAGATCTTCATATCTCCCGTTCATCGCATTATACCCAACTCCCGAGTCAGAAGATAAAATTTTCTCTACGACTACATCTCCATCAACCCCTGCATTTGCTGCAATGAATTTTGCAGGTGCGAGAAGGGCCTGAAATTTATCGGGAATAATTCTAGATGAAAGAACCAGAAGAATGAAGTCTCGAATTAAAATTTATCCAGAAACAAAATGACACAATAGCGAAGGTGCAATGATAAGACACATAATAAGTGGGAATCCTGCAGATTTCTAGTCATACAGGCAATAAAATATAAAACTCAATTATGTTTCCCATCGCCTTTATGCTTGGTCCATGTGATCCAAAAAATAACATGCAACTCTAAGTCTCTAACCCCTAAATGAAGTTATGAGTAAAAAATGTGATGCAAGGACACACAAGAAGACTTGTATAAAACATCCAAGAATAACAAGCAACATACCATTCCAACAATGTCTGCACCAATTTTCTCATCTGGATCTTGAAAAACCTTCTTTAGTAAAGGTATTTTTCTAGAGAGATGTACATAGGTTGCTCCACCACCAGGCACCACGCCTTCAGCCATGGCAGCAAAAGTGGCACTTCTTGCATCCTCAATTCTTAGTTTCCGATCTTCAAGTTCCATCTCCGTATGAGCTCCTACCTTAATTATTGCGACCCCACCACAGAGCTTTGCAATTCTTGCAGACAGCTTTTCTGCCAGATATTTGCTATCAGTCTCAGCCAGATCCTTCTTTATCTGTAAAATTCTTGCCTGTATTTCAGCTTTGGTAGACGGGTCAGCAATTATAGTAGTGCTATTGCTCGTTATGGTTACTTTTTGTGCGATACCAAGCTGATCGGAAGTTGCACCTTCAAGAGTCAGGCCCAAATCTCCAGAGATAAAATCAGCTCCTGATTATAATAAAGTGATAAACTGAGAAAATTTGATGAACAGGAGCCAAATATACATTATTTACAATTGAAAAACCAAAAACAAAGAAAAGGTGATGCAACTAAATACAAAGATTTCCCATCAGAGAATGGACAGCATACAGTAAAATTTCAATTTTAGTAGTAAATTGAGAGATTAAATAGAAAATCAAAATGGATGTGAGCATCACAATAATCATCGCAGTTGATATTTTTTTATTCCCTGCCTCTTCTTGGATAAAAGCAAAGTTTTGTGACACCGGAGACCAATATTACCTGTCATAAGCGCGATATCTTGCAAAATAGCTTTTTTAGCTTCTCCAAAACCAGGACATTTTACCGCAGCAGCATTAAGCACGCCTTGCATTTTATTGACAACTAGAATTTCCAGCACTTGTCGAGAAATGTCTTCAGCAATTATCAGCAAAGGGATACTCAACTGTATGGCCTTTTCCAGCAAAGGAACAATCTCTCTCACTTCGGATATCTTCAGATCAGTCACAAGAATTTTGGCATTTTCAAACTCAACTATAGATTTGTCCTTGTTGGTGATGAAATGAGGAGACATGTACCCTTTGTCTATCTGTAAGAAAATAATGCCTGGAGAAATCAAGAAAACAATGAAAACTCGAAGGAGAAGAAAATTAGTAAATAAGAGCAAAAAATTACAGAAAGCCAAATAGGGTTGAAAAGGAACAGCCTTAAACCAAGAACGTGAACCCTAGAAGAGCTCAAATTTAAATTTTGGTACACATTTGTTTAAAGGAAACAATGATAACAACCATTAGATTGATACTTTGTCAATCAAAGTTCCATGTTTGTCCATGAATTTAGAAGATAATGTTGAATCTTTTGATATCATGCTGGTAATGATCAGCCAAGATCACCTTTTGTTCAGCCACTATAATAAAAAAAAACAGAATCTCTAGGATAAAGGAGGCCATATTTTGTAACATGCAGAAGCCTATGAAATGCTGCAGGAAAATGGTTGCAGGGGACTAGCTTATGGGCTACATTATTTGTACCATTACCTTCATTCCTTCTTCAACTATCACTGATGTGTCGGATGATGAAGAAGATTCAACAGATATCAATCCATCGGGACCAATTTTATCCATCGCTTCAGCAATTAACTTCCCAATAACCTCATCATTTCCCGCAGATATTGAAGCTACAGCTGCATATAGAGAAACAAAATTGTTGCATAGCTCAAATCCAAACATATTTCATCAAACCGGATGGAAAGACTCGGAAGAAATCATGCCTTCAATGTCTTCGCTTCGTCTTACAGCATAACTATTTTCCTTCAAACTTTTGACCAATTCTTTCACTGTTTTCTCCATTCCTTTTCTCAAAGCTACAGGGTTGGCACCAGAAGTGATAGCCAGAAGCCCAGATTGAATCATTTCTCGAGCCAGTATAATTGAAGTTGTTGTACCGTCCCCAGAAGACCCGTTTGTTTTGATAGCAACCTGAAAGAGCGACCTTGATCAACACAGTTTTAACAGAGATCAAATGCTGCGGACTCAAGAGAAAATTAAATAGAAACACATAGGGTATTCAACCTCTCGGATTAGCAATGCTCCTATATTTTCAATTGGGTCAGGGAGCTCTATGGCTTTGGCAATAGTAACACCGTCATTAACCACTTTAAGTGACTCAGATTCCGAAAGAACCACATTTCGCCCTGCGAAATCAATACAAAGCCAGTATCTCTTAGCAGTAACTCGGTGCAGAATAATTGAACGCCTCAACGAGTAACTCATTTACTGGAGCCTACTAAATTATAAGTTGAACATCTCAACGAGCTGCACTTGCAAGACACCGTGACTCTAATTCCCAGCACCACGGGGTACTAAGAGACAATTATTTCAAATTTTCAATACTCAAGCAACAAAAGTAACAGACAAAAATCCAAGCTAACAAAGAAAAAAAACGAAGAAAAATAAGAGAAGTAACATGATGGTAAAAACCTTTAGGTCCCAGGGTCACCGATACAGCATCAGCAAGTTTATTGATTCCCGAAAGCAACGCTTCTCTACACTTTCTGTCGAAAGCTACTCTCTTTGGACCTGCCTTCACCACCAAAGACTTCTGCTTCACATTGTGCCTGCTCCACAGCCAGCAAGAATTTGATTTTCCATCGATTCCCTAAACAAAAGGAAAAGCCAAAATCAACAAAGCAAAAAACTTCGTAAACCTAACTGAATCGAAGATGAAAACGAGAAACCGCGAATTACCGTAAACGAAAGATAATTGTGGAAGACTAGCTGCGAAGAAAACGGAAGCAACATTTCCCGGGCCGCGAATAATAACGTAAATTAGGGCTTTGGAGGGTCTTTTGAAGTTAACCTTGTTATTATTATTATTATTATTAATTTTTGTGATGGCGTTTTAAAGTTAATTGACGCTTTTGTTTTTGTTTTTGTTTTTGTTTTTGTTTTTGTTTCGTTTTGTTATTGTTATTGTTATTAGAATAATGCTATAGCTACATACTGTTGTGAAAAAGTAAAAATTTACGGTAAAAAGTAAAAACTCAAAAACTCAAAATTTATCAAATTTTACACTTTATAAAATTTTTCTCTCTTCACAATTGTGTTTTTCTACACAAATGGAGAGACCTATTTATAGATCTCAATTGGAGATTAGTCAAAAATTAATACATCATTAATTACATCATCACACACTAATTTTCAATATTTTACAACTCAATTTTCAACTTTCAACCTTCAACATTCAACAATAAATAATAATATATATTTATATATATTTTCAACACTCCCCCTTGTGATGATGATCATGATAGAATGACTATCTTCATTACGTGTTGTATACTGCCTCGTTAAAAACCTTACTAGGAAAAACCCATTGGGATAAAAACCATAGTAAGGAAAAAAGAGTGCAGCCACGTAAACTCCCCCTGATGTCAACATGAATGATTCTTCACATATTTCGTAGATTGCGCATCCCAATATTATAAATGTGTTTTCTGAATATCGCCGTGGGAAGTGCCTTTGTGAAGAGATCGGATGAGTTCTCACTTGATTGAATGTAACAGATATCAATATCTTTATTCTTCTCTAGCTCTTGAGTGTATGCAAAGAACTTAGGAGGAATATGTTTAGTTCTGTCACTTTTGATGTATCCTTCTTTCATTTGGGCAACACATGCGGCATTATCTTCGTATAGTGTGACCGGATTCTTGTCAACTGATAATCCGCACGAAATTTGGATATGTCGGGTCATTGATTTAAGCCAGACACATTCACGACTTGCTTCATGTAATGCAATAATCTCGGCATGATTTGATGAAGTTGTAACAAGTGTTTGTTTCTGTGATCGCCAAGAGATTGCAGTGCCTCCACGAATAAATACATATCCGGTTTGGGAACGTGCCTTATGTGGATCAGATAAGTATCCAGCATCAGCATAACCAATTATTCTTTGATTTGTATCTTTTGGATACAAAAGTCCCAAATCCGTCGTTCCTCGTAAATAACGGAATATATGTTTAATTCCGTTCCAGTGCCTCTTCGTTGGACATGAACTGAATCTTGCCAATAAATTTACTGCAAAAGATATGTCTGGTCTAGTGCAATTTGCAAGATACATAAGGGCACCAATGACACTTAGATATGGTACTTCAGGACCAAGAACAACTTCATCATCTTCACATGGACGAAATGGATCCTTTTCTATATTCAATGATCTGACAACCATTGGAGTATTAAAGGATTTGATTGATCCATATTGAAACGTTTAAGGACCTTCTCTGTATAATTAGACTGGTGAACAAAAATTCCACATTCTTTTTGTTCAATTTGTGAACCAAGACAATACTTGGTTTTTTCAAGGTCTTTCATTTCAAATTCTTCCTTCAAGTATAACATCACTTCTTGAATTTCTTTATTCGTTCCAATGATGTTTAAATCATCAACATATACAGCAATAATCACGCATCCCGATGTTGTTTTCTTGATGAAAACACAAGGGCATATTGGATCATTTACATATCCCTTTTTCATCAAGTGTTCACTTAGCCGATTATACCACATTTGGCCTGATTGCTTCAACCCATATAATGATCTTTGCAATTTTACAGAATAAAATTCTCTGGGTTTTGAACTTTGTGCTTCAGGCATCTTAAATCCTTCAGGGATTTTCATGTATATATCACTATCAAGTGATCCGTATAAGTAAGCTGTAACAACATTCATTAGACGCATGTCCAAGTTTTCAGACACTGCTAAACTGATCAAATACCGAAACGTAATTGCATCCATAACGGGAGAATATGTTTCTTCATAATCAATTCCAGGTCTTTGAGAAAAACCTTGTGCAACAAGTCGAGCTTTATATCTCACTATTTCATTTTTCTCATTTCGCTTTCGAATAAAAACCCATTTGTACCCAACAGGTTTAACACCTTTAGGTGTAAGGACTATAGGTCCAAAAACATTACGTTTATTTAGTGAATATAATTCAACCTGGATGGCATCTTTCCATTTTGACCAATCCTTTCGAGTTTTGCATTCATCAAAAGATTTTGGTTCATTATCTTCATTTACGATGTCACATGCCACATTGTACGAAAATATCTCATCAATATCTTGTACATTCTTTCGGTTCCATATTTTTCCAGTATTAATATAATTGATAGAGATTTCATGATTCTTGTCAGTTTGTGGTTCTGACAGAATATTTTCATCATCGTGTGTTTCTTCTGGAACACCATTTTCTATTTTCTGATCATCATTTTTCTCTATGTATTTTTTTTTCCGAGGATTTTTATCCTTGGAACCGACTGGCCTTCCACGCTTCAAGCGTTTTATGACATCATGAATGTCTTCATTTTGTTTCTTTGGAATTTCAACTCGAGCAGGGGCATTTACAGCAGGTATATATGATTTTGTTACCCCTTTTGTGTCTGCAAAAGCATCTGGCATTTGATTTGCTATTCTTTGCAAATGCACAATTTGCTGTACATCTTTATCACATTGTTTAGTTCTAGGATCCAAATGTAATAATGATGGTACATACCATGTGATTTCTTTTTCTGTGTTTCTTTTCTCCCCCTAACATTGGGAAGTTATTTTCATCAAAATGACAATCAGCAAACCGTGCTGTAAACACATCGCCTGTCTGAGCCTCAAGATATCTAATGATTGATGGACTATCATAGCCGATATAAATACCATTCTTTCTTTGAGGTCCCATTTTTGTTCTTTGAGGTGGTGCAATAGGCACATACACCATACATCCAAAAATTCTCAAATGAGAAATATCTGGTTCTTTGCCAAATACAAGCTGCAATGGGGAGTGTTTATGATATGCACTTGGTCTGATGCGAATCAATGCGGCAGCATGTAAAATTGCATGTCCCCATATAGAAATAGGGAGTTTCGTTCTCATAATCATTGGTCTAGCAATCAATTGCAGACGTTTAATCAATGATTCAGCTAATCCATTTTGTGTATGAACATGAGCTACAGGATGTTCAACAGTAATTCCCATCGACATACAATAGTCGTTAAAAGTCTGGGAAGTAAATTCTCCAGCATTATCAAGTCTTATTTTCTTGATCGTATATTCGGGAAATTGATTCCGCAATTTTATTATTTGAGCCATCAATTTTGCAAATGCCACATTCCGAGTGGACAATAAACATACATGTGACCATCTGCTAGAGGCATCGATCAATACCATAAAGTATCGAAATGGTCCACATGGTGGATGAATTGGCCCACAAATATCACCTTGAATACGTTCAAGAAATATGGGTGATTCCTTTTGGATTTTAGCTGGTGATGGTCTTATAATAAGTTTCCCCAGAGAACATGCTTTACACTGAAACTTATTATTCTGAAAGATCTTCTGGTCTTTTAGTGGATGACCACTTGTATTTTCTATAATCCTTCGCATCATTATTGAACCAGGATGTCCCAATCGATCATGCCAATTTGTTAGTATTGAAGAATTTCCAATAACCATATTTGATTCGATTGGACTTATATGTGTATAATGCAATCCAGTAGGGAGCATTGATAATTTCTCAACTACATATTTCTTTCCTGATTTATATGTAGTAAGACACATATATTTCTCATTTCCTTCGGTTATTGTTTCCGTATCATAACCATGAGAATATATATCATTAAAACTCAACAAATTTCTTTGTGATCGTGGTGAATATAAAGCACTATTTATCAAAAATTTTGTACCATTAGGTAACAAAAATTGTGCTTTGCCACATCCTTCAATCAAGTCTACAGGACCTGATATTGTATTCACCATTGTTTTTGTTGGTTTTAATTCCAAGAAATATTTTTCATTTCTGAGGATAGTGTGCGTTGTACCACTATCTGGTATGCAAACTTCCAGTGCATTATTTCCATCTTTGATCATAGCATTTTCCATAATGATCTTCAAAAACAATATGCAATAAAATGAATTAAGAAAGATACATGCAAATTATAATATGTTACAATTTAATTGCAGAATAAAACAATACATGCAAAATATAATATGTTTTACAATATAAAAATTACATTGTTACATCATTTTTCCACCAGTACATTTAATCAATATCTTCGAAATCATTCAAAAAGTAGGCAGCATCTAAATTCATTGAACCACTTGCATGGTCAATGTTTTCAGTAAAATTGGTCTCTTTTTCTTTTCCCTTTATTGAATCTTTATAGAGCTTACACAGATGCTCAGGGGCTCGACAAGTTCTTGACCAATGTCCTGGAGTGCCACATCTATAACAAACACTCTCAGTTTTTTTTGGATGATTTTCATTTTCACCCGTATTATCATGCTACCTCTTTTGTGGGTGGTTCGTGACGTGCCTTTGAGATGAGTTATTGAAATAACTATCTCTTTTATTTTCAAATCCACGGCCTCGACCACGACCACGATCATTTCTACGCCCACGTCCACGCCCACGTCCTCGTCCACGACCTCGACCAAAATCTTGTCTATATCTTTGATTTTGGTTTTCATTTTTACTTACGACATTTGCTTTAGGAAATGCCGTTGAACCAGTAGGTCTGGACTGATGATTTCTCATGAGCAATTCATTATTCTTTTCCGCCACGAGTAAACATGCGATGAGTTCTGAGTATCTTGAAAATCCACGCACTCTATATTGTTGTTGTAGAGTTATATTTGATGCGTGGAATGTGGAAAATGTCTTTTCAAGCATTTCCATCTCAGTAATATTATGCCCACAAAATTTCAGCTGTGAGACAATTCGATACATCGCAGAATTATAATCACTCACCTTTTTAAAATTTTGGAATCTTGAAGTATTCCATTCATCTCGTGCGGTCGGAAGTATAACTTCCCGTATATGCTCAAAATGTTCTTTTAACCCTTTTCACAAAATCATTGGGTCTTTTTCGGTCAAATATTCACATTTCAACCCCTCATCAAGATGTCTGCGTAAAAATATCATCGCTTTTGCTTTATCTTGTGAGGATGATGTGTTATTTTCTTTGATAGTTTCGTTAAGACCCAATGACTCAAGATGCATTTCTACATCGAGGGTCCATGGCATATAATTCTTTCCGGTTATATCGAGTGCAATGAATTCGAGTTTCGCCAAGTTCGACATGATGGTACTAAAAAAATAACAATGCATTTTATTAGTTAATTTCTATTAATATGACAATACAAAATAATGGAAAAATAAAAATTACAAGTGCGTATATAAATAGATAAAAAATCTGTGGTGGAAAATCGCCGGTGAATACAAAACTCGTGAGCATGTGGATCATAGTCGTTATGAAAAATATCCTTATGAATGCCATCATCTCCATCTTCGAAAATCGAGTAAAAATATTTTGAGAGAAATAGTGAATTTTGGTGTGATTGAAAATAAGTTTGAGTGAACATATTTATAGGCCAAAAACTAGCCGTTTGTGACCGTTGGGGGTAAAGAAAAAATCGAGTATGTTTTGAATAAAAATTTGTGATAATGATGCAATGCATATAATGATAATCATAATTAAATAATTATGTATATCATATCACATTATTATAAGGTCAGTGTCGTAGACAGCCTTTTATATAATAACATGAGATTATACAAATATGGTTAGTATATAAATACACAATAATATATATCATATCACGTTATTATAAGGTCAGTGTCATAGACAACCTTTTATATAATAACATGAAATTATATATTAATGTAGTTAATATATATACATAATAAATATATATCACGTTATTGTTTAAAAACCTTAGAGGCTTTTATACTTGTCGTATCCCTTACCGGGAGTGTGGGATGTCGTCTTAACATCCTCCCAGGATTTATAACAAGTTTTGAAAAAAAAACTTATTTTTTCATAACATGATATTATATATTAATATATACACAATAAAAATATATAAACAGTAAAATAAAAATTCTTACTTGTTGAATATTTTTGACTTCTTCTTGTATTTTGGAGCGTCGGAAATTGTAGAGCACCTTCGAGCGATCGTGCTGATAACATGTTGTGAAAAAGTAAAAATTTACGGTAAAAAGTAAAAACTCAAAAACTCAAAATTTATCAAATTCTACACTTTATAAAATTTTTCTCTCTTCACAATTGTGTTTTTCTACACAAATGGAGAGACCTATTTATAGATCTCAATTGGAGATTAGTCAAAAATTAATACATCATTAATTACATCATCACACACTAATTTTCAATATTTTACAACTCAATTTTCAACTTTCAACCTTCAACATTCAACAATAAATAATAATATATATTTATATATATTTTCAACACATACAACATATATCGTGTACAACGATATTTATAATAAATATGCCGTGAGATTTTTCTATTATAGTGCGATATTTTACATTCAATTTATCATGAGATTTTGATAAATGAAATTTTTGTATTGATTTTTTGTGTTGTACAAATTATTACTGCAAAAATTCATAATCAACACGAGCGAGTGTCGTACAATACTTAAATATTATATATAATTTATAGAGTATATTTTTTAATTAATATGATTTGTTTTTCTCTAGTGCAACATGAGTGGTTAAAAAAAAAACATGAAGAAATATTCAAGAAAATGGGTTAGTGATTTTCAAATTTTTCCCTTTATGTGTTTTTAATTTCAGTAAAAACAGTAGAATATCTTCGTACAACCATTAAAATGACTAAAACGATTTTTACGTGACCCTCGTATATTATTATATAGTATAGATTATTACTATTACCGTTGATACATAGTGTCGGGTTCTTTATAAGACGTTGGTATGATACATCGAAAATTTTCGTTCAAAAGGAATATTTTTTTTAATTACTTACTATAGGAGGTTGGTGTGGATTCTCCATCACCATAGAAAAATTTCTGTTACAAATTGGTATAACATTGTCTGTTACACCAATCATTTCTTGACAAGTGTATGTTATTCCACTACATTAAATTTCAATTTCTCTCTCTACCAAACACATGGCAAAAAGTGATTGATATAATATATAATGTTAAATCAATTTGTAACAGAAGATTTTTTTCCACAAATAGGAAATTTATTAAATGTTATTTAAAATTTGTAAACATATGATGAGATAGATTCCTAAAAACATAAAGGTATACATAATTATTTTTATGTCTTTTAAAGCTCATAATTATATTCATAATAATAAAGGAGTACGTTTTTAACTTTAAAACTTTTGACCGTATTGTTCTTCGATATAAATTCTTATTTGTTTAACATATTAAAAAATACATCAAAATACATTATAATACTCATAAAATTCATCAATTATCATAATTGTGAATACTTCATTCCAAGTTCAAGAACCTAATATATAATAAATATATAATAAAATCTAATTAAAATAATAATTAAATATTAATAATAACAAAAAAAATGTATTATATAAAATTATAATATAATATATTATAAGATTTTAATTAATTAAAGTTTAATCATAAAAATTAAAAATAAAATTATTGGACAATTTTTTATCATCCTATTGGTATTCTATTCTATTAATACTCATAGTTCGAAAAAAAAAATACCCTTAAAACTTATCAGATTAAACCATGAAAAATTCGAAAAAGGAGTGAGAAATAAGGAATACGGAAATGGAGGAAAGATAGAAAAATAATGAAAAATAGAAAAAAAAAATGATCAAAAAATTACAAAATTTTTCTACAACACACATATTATACGCAGAAAACATTAATATCATAAAATTCGAAATTCAAGCCAAAATCTGTTGTCAAGGCAAAACAAAAAAACCGATCGAAGGTTAAGTTCTAGCCCTATTTCTTATGCTATTTGATATTGTATTGAGTTGGTTGTAACAAAAAAAATGTCCATCTAGTAGTAGAGAATAGGTACATGTCGACCATTGGTCCGAAACATGGCCGGTAGTACTTATTTTTTTATCCAAATTTGACTGATTATCACAACAATTATTAATCTATGTATAACTTATCTCAATTAATTACGTCTTATTTTCGTCATATTATTTATCTATTTATTAATTAATAATTTTACATTAATCAAATCAAATAAATTATAATCTATCCATCAAATCAAATAATGTATTAACTATTTTTTCTTATTTATTTTAATTTACATTATATTATTTATCAATGAATTACTTATCCTATCACTCAAACCAAATGGTGTCTAAATTCTGGTGTTTCTTGAAGAATGTATTAATTAATTATATTTGCACTAACGGTGTTTCCTGTGATTAATGGTAAAAGGAGATGACGAAAGATAGGATTAGTGAATTGTCAGATGATCTAATCTGTTCGATTATTTCACGATTATCTACCGTAGAGTCCGTTAGGACTAGCGTTCTGTCGCGGAGATGGAGGCATGCTTACACTTTTACAAAAAAATTTGGGTTTTTTTGGTCGAAAATGTTCGGTAAATCCTCTTGTGAGTGGGAATTTCTACAAGAGAAGTTCGTCCATGTGGTGGATACCTTTATGCAACATCATTATTCTGGCTCCAATATAATGTCTTTGGAGTTGTTTTGTCATTTTGAAGGACTAATAATCCCGGACAGTTTCCCAAGATGGATCGAGTCCGTCGAACATCTTATCCTCGTACATTGTCGTCGTCACGCGATGACAGAAAGCAAACGGCCTCGTTCTTTCCCTAGCGATTTTCTTCGCGAAGCATCGTCCCTGAAACGGTTCTGTTTGTACGGCATCTCGTTCCAAGCACAAACCCGAAACTTCGGTCTCAAAGAAGTCGAGTTGTACCACGTTCATTTGACTCCCAAGGAAGTAGATTGCATTTTGTCGAATTGTTACAGCCTCGAGTATTTGAAACTGAGTGGCTGTCGTCTCCCTTCCAAATTAAGTATTCGGGGTAGTCCTCATCTCCGGCTAAGGAGGCTCAAAGTGTTTGACTGTTCGAAGGTGGCCGAAATCGATTTGTCCGCCATAAATCTAATCACTTTCGAATTTTGCAACATCATTTTGGTGACATTAAGGTTTTCTCATGTACCTATGCTACAAAATGTGTTCTTGGAAATTTGGGGCCGCAACCAGATGATTCCTTGTGCATTCGGAGAGGTTTTGGAAGATCTGCCGCCTCATCTCAAGTGTGTGTTTTTCACGTATTCAGCCAACTTCTCTCAGGTAATTAATCTCTTTCACTTGCTAATTAATTAATTCCTATAGCTACTTATAAAATTGAGTAATATTATTTAATTTGATTTAATATATCTTGCATGCATTTGTCTCAGAGATTTGAAACGTTTGAAGCTAGCAATCTCAGCAGTCTCACACGATTGGCTCTGTTTTTGAAACAATACAACAAGCTCGATCTGCTACAGTCGTCCTAGACTCGTGCCCCATTCTCCGCAAGTTCCATCTGTCATTGGTATTTAATCAATCACGAACAATATTGAACTTGATTGCTCGTTATTATAATAAATTCATTCGTGATATTTTGAGATCGTTGTATGTAGGATCAATCGACGGCATCCGGAGGAGGAAAGCATGAAAGATCAGCGGCGGAGGCCAGGCGTCACACGGAGTTGAAGGAATTGGAATTCAGCGGATTTATTGAAATGAGGAACGAGTGGGATTTTATTTTATACATGCTTGAAAATGTGGTCTCCCTCCAACGATTCTCAATCTTCACGCATTTTAAATCCTACGATTTAAATCATGGACGTTGGTCGCACACATACGTTGGTCCAAGGTATGACGAGAAGAAACAAGGAATTATACGCACCTTTTTGCGAGGGCATGCCATTTCTAACAATCTTGACATCATTATTCATTGACTCATTTAAAATAAACATTCTTTTGCCATTTGCTTTATATTTAACATCATATCTTGTCTTCTTTTTTTAAAAAAAAAAATTAAATAGAAACTTGCGTGGTAGTGCCTTGATGTTTTATAGAGAATAGTTTTTTATTTCATCTAATTTTTCTTGAACTTTTATAATCACAATTATATGTGTTGAAAGCATAAACTATAGATCTAAAATTAATATATTTCAAAATATTAATATTTTAAGTGTCGAACTAAATGTATTGAATCGTTGTTTAAGAACTATGTAGAAACTAAAATATATATCATAGTTAAGATTTAAAGATTAAGATATTGATATAGAATTGTGATGGAAATCTTAAGAAACAAATAGTGTAAAGTATGTGTTTGGGTATAATAATTGTCTTTGTTGGCAGAGTAATTCGAATAATGACGCTTGGATATTTATTATACGGTTTAAAAGATTTGGGTTGCACCATTACCATCAGCGGTAACTTTTGGTACTTAAGAGGCAAACGCTTGGTTGTACAATTGGTATCAGAGTCAAGGTCAAGGTTCGATTCGCATTGACTGCATATTGTTGGGTTGCAATAATTGTCCCTACTAGTAGAGCGATCGAATCATGACATTTGAGTTGTTGTATAATTTAAAAGATTTGAGTTCCAACCATTTACCATCAGCTATAACTTTTGAAAAAATAGCAAACACTCGGTCGTACAGTATGAATTTTATGAATAACATCTGCCTAATTAGTTAGAAAATTTTCAATATATGTGCTTAATTAATTAGAAAATTTTCATTATAGTATGTTGATATTTTTTTTTCCGTATAAGTTAATGATCGCCTTATGAGCATATTTTTTCTCTACCTTAAGTTCTAGTGATATGATAGTGTGAGTTAAATACCAAATTAAATAAATTATCAAAATAAAAACTAATAATGTTAGTTTTCTAATATAAGAAATATGAAACTCATATTCGATGAGTTGACAAGAAGTCGCGTATAAGAAAATATACTTTCTGTAAAACTGCTTGATCTTAGAAGAAAACATGTGCGTTGCAAGTGGACGTAGTTCTATTTAAAAAAAATTAGATAATTTGGACAAAATTTAAAATAAAAAATATACATTTTTTAATTCATATTTGTTAGAACCTTATGGCGGAAAAATTAGGTTATATTGGCCTATCTAGTAATTTAAAATGATTTTACAAAAACGCAAACGGAAGACTTAAGGAAAATAAAAAATAAATCCAATAATAAATAAAGTAAATGACTGAAAGTAAATAAAGTAGTAAATAAGAGATGATATGTTTATAAAAGTTCGACGATAAATCGTCTAGGTCTCATCTTCTTGGTTAATGTCGATTAACCAAGATATCACTATAACTCCGTTTTGATCTTGATGGCTCCAAGTTACCTTTTTTCATTTTATAGTACAAATTATTGCGATTCTTCTCACAAAATAAAAGTTATAGTACAAAATTAAATACCATAAGAAACTACCCACTATTGATTTGAAAATTTCCCACGTTCTACATTTTCGATCAAAATTTGAATGTATAATAACTGTGAATCCTAACATTTGGCGATAACAAAACAATATATCATTGTTAGAAGACTGCCACCATTTCAATATAGCAGCAGGTATATATCGACCGACCGAATCATAAAGAACTCAACCGACGTATAGATATCAACCGATTTGACTATGTTATATTAACATGCCCCAAGGTGTCAACCGCTCTAAAGCTTATATCTACTGATCTCACATTCGTCGAGCTGCCTTTAGTGATAACAACCGAGCACTAAATTCAAAAGACATTGATTAGCGGATCTTTGACAAGACAACTTAAATGCAAAGGTACAAGCTTCTAAGGAATCCGTTTGATGCAGTTAATGAGTCATACACAACATTTATGATGAAGACAAGTTGAATGGACAAAATGACAACTTAAAGGGCAGATATTCAAACTTCAACAACCATTGCTCCACCTAAAGAGAAAAGTGTCTCAATTGGAGCATTCATCAGATAAGACCTGTCATACAAACGTTAATCAGATAACACGAACACATCTTTTGAAGAACTTAAAGACGTTGAATAAGAAGTTTATATATTGTAAAGAAAAAGAAAGCTTGAAGAAAAGACAACAAACAAAGCATTATCGAAACATCTTCCCAAGCTATATTCCCGAGCACTCTAAATATTCAGATATTTAAATTGCTCGTCCTAACCCTCGCAAAGCAGAATCATATCGATCTTCAAGAGATCAACAAGGGTTACTCAAGTCCAGTTGCTGATTGAAGAAGCACTGATCAAGTTTCACGGATTTGGAAAAGTGAGTCTACTTGTTCAGTAACAAACACTACTGTTGAAAGAAGTTTGAAAAGAACTTAGAATCTTATATGTGAAAATCTAGGAGTTCCTTATTAGGCATTGATAAGTCCTAATTCGGAGTTGGTGCATTGTAAGACGTTGTAATAACCAAAGTCTTCTAGTGAATTCCTTCATGTATGAAAGAAGAGGGTACATAGAAAGAGTTTGTCTTCGAACTTTCATAACATCTTGTGTTATTTACATTATGAATGTTATTTACTTTCGGTAGATATTAACCAAGTTGTGTGAGCTTTTTCCGCACTATCTATAGTTGCTCATACAAGTTGGAAAATTGAGAAAAAATGTTGAGTGGGTTAACAGTCTGTAGTGACCCTGCATGGTATCACCTACTAACTGGCAACTAATAGCATGCGTTAAACTTAATACAACAAAATAACTTAACAGAGTAAAACGTGCGGAAATATAACCATAAATTACATATCAGCTTAGTATAAAAGTGTCAAGCTTATTTATCAGTAGTGATACAACCATATAAAAATACTTAAAAGTAAACATTATACAGCTATATCGAATCATGTTGTATAATTAACTCCTCAAGGCCTGCTCCCTAATCCTGCCTTGAACCACCAGCTCTGTCCATCCTGCGACCTGCCCCATGGAATAGGGTGTCCAAGATAACAACTAGGACGTGAGCGCTAACGCCCAGTACATAAACATGAGTAAACATATGTATATAATGCATGCAACATGATGACTGATAAAGGGTCATCTGAAAAGTCATACTCAGTACCGGTGCCACATGAGTGCTGCCACCGCACGGATCAACCTCTGGGTGCAACCACACTCGTCTAGTACACCAGAGTAGACAGACATAAATGCCCCCGCCGTCGCGGTACTCTCAGTGACAGACTATCGAGTATAGAGCTGAGCGGCTCTATAGTCAGGTATAACAAGGTTTAGGCTCAACGTGTATATGCACATAACATATGAATATAGAAAGCGGTAAATCATATATCATGCCATATAATAATGCCAAATAAATGCAACATATAAACATGTATACTCGCTGGCAATCTCAGTCAATGTTTACGTACCTCTAGGTTAGTTCAAGTATAGTAGGATCCTAGGTTCCAAGCCTATATTCAAAAGTTCACCGTATCACTACATAAATTCTATAAGCCTTAACTAAGCTAATAAGTACTCCCAAAACATAAATAGATTCCCGGACCATACCTTCGTCCGTAGATAGCCCTTTGGAGTCGCTAGTCCCAGATGATTATAACCACTCCTTGGTTATTCCAGAACCTTTATTATAACTGATAGGGCCCTCAAGTATATAACTCACACTATATAACTGAACACTCGGAATACTTGATTTATATCTAATTTCTCGTCCGAATGGACCTATTTATAGGCAAAATATGCCGGAGTTCGGAGCCTCCGAACTGGGGTTCGGGCCCTCCGAACCTGCATGCCCGACACTTGTCAAAAATTGCGGATTAGTCATCTAGCATTGCTGTCTGGGGGAGTTCAGAGCCTCCGAACTGGCTGAGTTCGGATGGTCCGAACTTGGTCTTTGAGTTCGGATGGTCCGAACTCATTTCGGTGCCTCCGAACTGTCCGAGACCCCCGAGACCCTTTCTACCATTTTCGGACGTTCCGGAGCTGATTTTCCACTTATTTTTACCAAATAAGGACTCCTTAATCATGTTTTGCCACTTTTAAAATTATACGACATATCATAGCACGAAAAATGGAACTTGGCTACTACCTTTATATGTAGCGATCCATCTGGTAATTTTGAAGTCTGATTAAGCCCTGAAATTGGTTAATTACCAACCCTTAATCATGTTTAACATATCATTATATTAAAATGAAGTCCGGGTTACTACATTCTCCCCACCTTTAGATATTTCGTTCGCGAAATAAAATCTAAAGACAAATTAAGATAACAATATGAAACAGAAAACCATGTTTTATTACAACAACTACATGGTAATCAATTACAAAGCAAAAAACTCAGGATATTCTGCTTGCAACGACTCTCAGTTTCCCAAGTTGCTTCTTCAATGCCTCGGCGCTGCCACTGTACCATCACAAGTGGTATAGTCTTGTTCCGAAGAACTTTCTCCTTTCTGTCTAAGATACGGATTGGTCGTTCAACAAAAGACAGATCTGGCTCTAGCTGAATATCAGTAGACTGAATCACATGAGATTCATCAGCTATATACTGTCGAAGTAACGACACATGAAAAACATTATGTATACTGTAAAGAGCGGTAAAGCCAAACGATATGCAACATCTCCGATCTTCTCCAGTATCTGGAAAGGTCCAATAAAACGAGGAGACAACTTGCCTTTCATGCCAAATCTCATCACCTTCCTGAAAGGTGATACTCGTAGAAACACATTTTCACCAGGCTCAAACTGAAGTGGCCTGCGACGAATATTAGCATAACTAGCTTGTCTATCTTGAGCAACTTTGATCCTATTCTTGATCAAATCTACCTTGTCTATAATCTGCTGCACCAATTCAGGACCCTCGACTTGTCGTTCCCCGACTTCATCCCAGAATAATGGAGTACGACACCGTCGACCGTACAATGCCTCGAAAGGTGTCATATCAATACTACGATGATAACTGTTATTGTAGGCAAATTCGATCAAAGATAACTGATCCTGCCAAGATAAGCCAAAATCCATGACAGAAGAACGTAGCATATCCTCCAAAGTACGAATCGTCCGCTCTGACTGCCCGTCAGTCTTCGGATGATATGCAGTGCTCAAACTCAGAGTGGTACCCAACGCCTCCTGAAAACTACCCCAGAAACGTGAGGTAAATCGCGGGTCTCTATCACTGACTATGCTCACTGGAATTCCATGTAATCGCACTATCTCCTGGACATATAAGAGTGTCATGCGATCATAAGAATACTCCCGGTTGTAAAGAATAAAGTGAGCTGATTTCTTCAAACGGTCAACAAAGACCCAGATAGCATCACACTGACGTGAAGTCATAGGTAAGTGGGTAACAAAATCCATAGTCACGTGCTCCCACTTCCATTCGGGAATCTCAAGATTCTGCAATAATCCACCTAGTCGTCGATGTTCAGCCTTGACCTGTTGACAAACCAAACATCTCGAAACAAATTGATACACTCTCCTCTTCATCCCTTTCCACCAGAATCTAGTTCGCAAGTCCTTATACATTTTCATGCTTCCAGGATGAACTGATAATCGACTCCTGTGAGCTTGAGATAGAATATCGTTCCTGAGCTCCGCAACATTAGGTACAACCACTCGATTAGATAAGCACAATAAACCATTTGCCTGAAAATGAAATCCAGATGTATTAACTCAATTGGCTAAACGTGTCAAACGCTGATTCTTAACATCAGATATCTGAGCATCTCTGATCCGAGAATACAATGCTGGCTCAGAAAAAATAGTATACAACCGAATCTCATTTCTCTCTTTATTGTGCTTGAGCGTAAAACTCAATGAACAGCACTCTTGAATCATATGAGATACTTGACTAGTCTGTAGTGCAGAAAGTCTCACCTGCCGACTTAAGGCATCAGCAGTAAGATTAACAAAACCTGGATGATATTTGATTTCACAATCATAATCCTTCAGAAGATCCATCCAGCGTCTCTTCGCATATTCAACTCCGCCTGAGTGAATAAATATTTCAGACTCTTGTGATCCATGAATATCTCAAATTTCTTGCCATAAAGATAATGCCTCCAGATCTTGAGTGCAAATACAATGGCGGCTAACTCAAGATCATGTACTGGATAATTACTCTCATGCGTCTTCAACTGTCGAGAAGCATAGGCAATAACAAGTCCATGCTGTGTCAGAACACATCCTAACCCCTGACCAGAGGCATCAGTATAGACAACATACCCTCCTGATCCAGAAGGTAGAGCTAGCACAGGTGCAGTAGTAAAACGTCCACGTAGCTCGTGAAATGACTCTTCACAATCCGAGGACCATATGAAGGCAACATCTTTCCGTGTAAGCTGTGTCAAAGGTCTGGCCAACTGTGCAAAATTCTCGATGAACTGACGGTAATATCCAGCTAGACCCAAGAAACTACGAATCTCAGCAACCGTCGTCGGACGAGACCAGTTCAGCACTGCCTCTATCTTACTAGGATCAACAGATATCCCTTCATTAGAAATCACATGACCGAGAAACACTACCCGATCAAGCCAGAATTCACATTTGCTCAATTTCGCATACAGCTGCTTATCTCGTAACGTCTGTAAAACAATTCTCAGATGTTGTGCATGCTCATCCTTGTCATGAGAATATAGACAAGAATATCATCAATGAAGACGATGACAAATCTATCTAGATATTCTCGAAATACCTGATTCATCAGATTCATAAAGACTGTCGGTGCATTCGTCAAACCGAATGGCATCACCAGTAATTCATAATGCCCGTATCTGGTCCTGAAAGCAGTCGTAGAAATATCTGAGTCTCGTACCCGCATCTGGTGGTATCCAGATCTCAGATCTATCTTGGAGTAAACAGAAGTACCCTGTAGTTGATCGAACAGATCATCAATCCGCGGCAAAGGATACTTATTCTTGATGGTGACACGATTCAACTGCCTGTAATCAATACACAATCGCATCGATCCATCTTTTTTTTTATGAACAAAACAGGTGCTCCCCACGGAGAAACACTTGGACGAATATATCCCTTATCAAGCAGATCCTGTAACTGCTGTTTCAATTTTCTCATCTCTGATGGTGCTAGACGATAAGGCGCTCGGGATATAGGCGTAGTTCCTGGTACTAAATCAATACCAAATTCAACCTCTCGCACCGGAGGAAGACCAGGAATCTCATCAGGGAATACTTCAGGAAACTCACTGACTACCGGTAACTGATCAATACCTGTACTACTCATGGACATATCAACTGCATAGATAAGGTAGCCCTCCCCACCTGACTCCAAGACATGACATGCCTTCAGAGTCGAAACAAGTGGCATCAGAGGTCGCGCACCCTCACCATAAAAATACCAGCTATCACCCTCAGCAGGATGAAACTGTACCAGACGCTGATAACAATTCACAGTAGCATGATACAAAGTCAGCATATCTATTCCCAAAATACAGTCAAAATCTGTCATCGCTAATATCATCAAATTAGCCGATAACGTATTACCCTCAAACTCTAGAAGGCAACCCATCACTAGACGCTTAGTTACTATCTCCTGCTCCAGCGGAGTAGAGACAACTAAATCCATATCTAATGATACATAAGGTAATCTATGTCTCTTAACAAAGCGACTAGAAATAAAGGAATGTGATGCTCCAGTATCAATTAAAACAAGTGCAGGAATACCACATAACAAAAAGGTACCTGCCAACATGCGATCGCTTCCTTCAGTAGCCTGTTCTTGAGACAGAGCAAATACCTGGCCTTGAGACTGGGGACGGTAACCAGAAGAACTCTGTGGTGCTCGCTACTGTCGTGGAAAAGTAGATGCCTGAAATCCAACCTGTGATCCCGATCCACTAGCAGAACCCATGCGCTGAGGACAATCTCTCCGCAGATGTTCCTGCTGACCGCAAATATAACAAGCACCAGTAGCTCTCCGACATGAAGTTGCAGGATGCTTCCCTCCACAGTGACTACAAAACTCCTCCTTCTTCTTCTTCTTCCCAAAATGGAACATACCTCGTGAACCACGAGATCCAGATGAAGTAGTAGGAGTAGAAGAAGACGTAGGTCCAGATTGCACAACAGATTGAGCTCGAGGCTCAAAAGATTCACTAGGCTATGCTGGCATCATCAACTGTACCCGCCTATTGCTGGTCTCCACAAGACGGCAACGGTTCACCAAAGTCTCATAAGATACTGGGTCATCACAGACAACAACCTGTGAGTATATATCTTGGTTCAGACCTTGTAGAAAGAGATCATACTTCGATGCATCACTCTCATTAATATGAGGACTGAAAGGTAGCAGATCAAGAAATCGTTGCTGATATTGATCAATAGTCATTGATCCTTGCCTCAAAGTAAGCAACTCATCAATCGTGCTTGGCAAACAGCTGGAGGAAAATACAGTTTCTGGAACTGCTGACAGAAATCTCCCCAAGTCACCTGTCCTCTCTCAGTACGTGCCTGAGCAGCTTTGGCATCCCACCAAAAACGTGCTCGATCCTCTAGAACAAATTCTAGAACTTCCAATTTCTGATCCCAATCAAAAGCACGAAAAGTACTCTCGAGTTTAGACATCCAACTTCTTGCTTGTTCAGGATTCTCGCCTCCCACCAAAGGTTTCGGTCCTACTTGCATGAATTTATTAATAGAGTAGCGACGTCTACCCTCATGATGACGATGTTGATCATCATGATGGCGGTGATGACGATGATGATGACCACTTCCCTGTCCAACACTACCGTGACTCTCGTCAGCCATATCCTGAAAAGAATTGCACATTAAAATCCCAAATGCGCAAGAATTACTCAAAACTAATTTTAAATCTCAAGTACTAATCCCAAAATCTAAGCATTCTCTGATACCAAAAATGTAGTGACCCTGCATGGTATCACCTACTAACTGGCAACTAATAGCATGCATTAAACTTAATACAACAAAATAACTTAACATAGTAAAACGTGCGGAAACATAACCATAAATTACATATCAGCTTAGTATAAAAGTGTCAAGCTTATTTATCAGTAGTGATACAACCATATCAAAATACTTAAAAGTAAACATTATACAGCTATATCGAATCATGTTGTATAATTAACTCCTCAAGGCCTGCTCCCTAATCCTGCCTTGAACCATCAGCTCCGTCCATCCTGCGACCTGCCCCATGGAATAGGGTGTCCAAGATAACAACTAGGACGTGAGCGCTAACGCCGAGTACATAAACATGAGTAAACATATGTATATAATGCATGCAACATGATGACTGATAAAGGGTCATCTGAAAAGTCATGCTCAGTACCGGCGCCACATGAGTGCTGCCACCGCACGGATCAACCTCTGGGTGCAACCACACTCGTCTAGTACACCAGAGTAGACAGACATAAATGCCCCCGCCGTCGCGGTACTCTCAGTGACAGACTATCGAGTATAGAGCTGAGCGGCTCTATAGTCAGGTATAACAAGGTATAGGCTCAACGTGTATATGCACATGATATATGAATATAGAAAGCGGTAAATCATATATCATGCCATATAATAATGCCAAATAAATGCAACATATAAACATGTATACTCGCTGGCAATCTCAGTCAATGTGTACGTACATCTAGGCTAGTTTAAGTATAGTAGGATCCTAGGTTCCAAGCCTATATTCAAAAGTTCATCATATCACTACATAAATTCTATAAGTCTTAACTAAGCTAATAAATACTCCCAAAACTTAAATAGATTCCCGGACCATACCTTCGTCCGTAGATTGCCCTTTGGAGTCGCTAGTCCCGGATGACTATAACCACTCCTTGGTTATTCCAGAACCTCTATTATAACCGATAGAGCCCTCAAGTGTATAACTCACACTATATAACTGAACACTCGAAATACTTGATTTATATCTAATTTCTCGTCCGAATGGCCCTATTTATAGGCAAAATATGCCGGAGTTCGGAGCCTCCGAACTGGGGTTCGGGCCCTCCGAACCGCATGCCCGACACTTGTCGAAAATCGCGGATTAGTCATCTAGCATTGCTGTCTGGGTGAGTTCGGAGCCACCGAACTGGCTGAGTTCGGAGCCTCCTAAGTGCTGGGTTCGGATGGTCCGAACTTGGTCTTTGAGTTCGGATGGTCCGAACTTATTTCGGTGTCTCCGAACTGTCCGAGACCCCCGGGACCCTTTCTACCATTTTCGGACCTTTCGGAGCTGATTTTCCACTTATTTTTACCAAATAAGGACTCCTTAATCATGTTTTGCCACTTTTAAAATTATATGACATATCATAGCACGGAAAGTGAAACTTGGCTACTACCTTTATATGTAGCGATCCATCTGGTAATTTTGAAGTCTGATTAAGCCCTGGAATTGGTTAATTATCAACCCTTAATCATGTTTAACATATCATTATCTTAAAATAAAGTCCGGGTTACTACACAATCACTCAACAAATCGCTTTTAAAGTAAAATTCTAAAAGAGTATGTATCGCTCTCCTACACATACCCGATCCTCAACAATAAATTTTAAAAAATTATAAAAAAAATTGTTTGGTAATAAAAAATATATATTTAAATAATACAATACATCATATACACGTATCGTGTATTTGCAATAATCAATTTTAATTATTCAAGGGTCGGGTTTTCAAATCCTAGCTCCTTATATTGTTTTAATATTTTAATACTACTAAACTACTAGTGGATGCACACGTCTGCGTGTTTAAAATAAAGTTTTTTTTATGTGTGATTTTTTAAAGCAAAATATGGAGTGTGTAAAAGGTTTTTAGTGGGATAATGAATGAAAGTGTATGAAATAAGATAGGGATAATAGCCAAAATAGTCTTTTAAGTTTGCCTGTTTTGTGATTTGGTCCTGTAAGTATTTAATTTTGGGTTTTGGTCTTGTAAGTTTAGTTATATTTTGGTTTTTAGTCCTTTTTTATTTTAGCAAAATTTTTTAATTTATAACCGAACCGATGATTAAAACGATCTAACTTAAAAAAACGATCCAACTGATTGGAATGTTTTAACCAGACAGTCGGATTGGAAAATCGTTTATATAATATAAGTAATAATATATTTTAAATTATAAAAACCTAAAAAATTTATATAAATATAAAAATATATATATTTATCGTAGTTTGAAAACTAATTAACTATCTAAATATATTCCAAAAAAATTATAAACTTTAATATTTATAAATAATATTTGTAAAGAAGAAAATATTTTAAATAATCATGTATATATATAATAAAATATTAAATTAAGGTTTTAAAAAATAAAAAACTAATTTTTCCAAAAAAATCAAAAAACCAATTTTTCGGTTTTTGACCAGTTCTGCCTATTCAATCATTAAAACGATTTTTGGGAGTGTTTCGGATCAAATCAGTGACCGATTTCGGATCGAACCGGTTAAACCAGTCAGTACAGTCTGATTTTGAAAACATAACATTTAATTGTTGATACCACAAGAGACACCTCATCGTTTCTCAATGTCACTTAAGCATTTTTAGCTGTTACGTCAGCATTTTCTGATGTCACGTCAACACTCTATGAAAAAAGGACTAAAAACCAATTATAACTTAACTTATAGGACCAAAATCCAAAATTAAATACTTACAGAATCAAAACACAAAATGGGCAAACTTACAGAACCATTTTGACTATATTTTCAAATAAGATATTTAGTGTTCACAAAGGTAATTATAATATACTCATCTATTATATAATAAAATAGATTACTATTATTTACAAAAAATTATAATGATATTGATGAAGAAATAATAATGAATAATATGAAATAAATCAACAATAATCCATCCAGCTAGGACTGATCGATGCAACATTTTAGAAAATACTCGTGACTACATTAAAGTAATATATAATAAGTCGTAGCAGTCATTATCTTGCTTGAAATTAAGAGATGAAAATAATTGTAAAAAATTAAATGTGATAATCTAATAAGTTAATTTTATAAGATATATATCTTATTTAACTTTACTCATGAAAACAATTAATTTTTATGTCAAATATTTCTTTACTAATAATATAGATAAAATCGACACATTGATGGATTTAATTCATATAAATTTATGTGCATGTGATGAAAATAATTGTAAAAAATTATATATTTTGTAAGATGGATATGATCTCATTTAACTCTACTCATGAAAACAATTATCCAATTTTATTTTATTTTTTTATTAAAAATATAGAACGAATCGATAAACATAATGCATATAAATTTCATGTAAATTTTTAAAACCATGTCACGAAAGATCACTCAAAAGTCGAAACTACCTGTAGAAATCGAGGGGAAAAAATGATAAAGTCCAAAGAGTAGGCCAACTCAGTGGAGCCACTCAACCACTCCACAAAACAAAAAATTAAAAATTAAAAAAATAAAAAGCATCAATTATAGTAAGGGCAATTTGCTCAAAAATCCCCAAATGTAAATATGTTTTGCTTTGGGATCCCTAGTTATAAAATGTGATACAAAATAATATAATATGTGGTACAAAACCATACAAGATGTGATACAAATTAACAAAAAATGTGGTACAAAAAAGTGGCTAGGGGGTGCAGAGCAAAACATATTTGCATTAGAAATTTTTGAGCAATTTAAACTTATAATAATTGATTATTTATTGCAAGGAAACAAACAGTAGCTAACATGCAGTAGGTCCATTATTTGTTGCTATCACAATAATTTGTATTATTTTCTAAATACAATAATTTCTATTTTGTATGTTTATAAGGAAAATTCGATCCTACGATATGGGTAATTTTATCTATTAAAACTCTTACTATGAGGTTGAATTTATCGTGTGTTTATTTTATCTATTATAATTTATAACTCTTATTGTAAGGTCGAATTTATCGTATGTATAGATATTCGTTTTCGAGTGAACATTATTTTTATTATTTATTATGTCTTCCACAAATTCGTTAATTTTTTATTATCATCATTATTTTTTCCGCGTCACATTGGGAAGTTGCATAGAATTTGAGATCTTAATTAAATGTGTGTATTGTTTTACTGAAATAAAATAAGTTGACCATAAATAATAGAGGTTTTAGTCTCTGAGAAATTATGATGCTTACACATACAACTACACGACGTCATATGCTCACACACCCCACCTAATCTTAAAATTTCCAGTCATGGATTAAGATGGTGCATGTTTGCGAATGCTTAAAAATGATCCTCAAATTTTCCTCAAAATAAGATGTGCAACATTATGAAAGAAAAGTCAATTGTCATTTTTTCAAAGTATTTGCAAACACTATATGAACATTGGAGTATTCAACTATCCAATTGCTTGTGTTTAATGAAAAATGTTGATGCGACATCGCGTAAAACTGATTTTTCGAATATTAAGTTAGGTTAAGTTAACAATTAAACTAAAATATTCGAATTTAGTACAATAAAATCAAACTTTAAAAATTTGATGGGCCAAAACTCAAAACTGAATAAATTAATTAATTGAATTTTTTTTGTCCTGATTAAAATAACAAATACATTATACATCATCACATGATTCACATCTTAATATATATATTTTTAAATACACATTTTTCAAATATAATTACACCACTCATTTTCAAATATATTTTTAAATCAAAAGTTCTCGGTGACGTGGGTAAATCTGACTCATATTTATAATGAATATAATAATATTTACATATTTTTATGTTTCGAATTAGATTTTTTTTTAAAAAAAAACTCAATCTCATAAAATTGACCTGCAAAATCATCTAGTTATAACTTTTACACTCATCTAGTTATAACTTTTACACCACATTAAAAGAAGGGCAACTTGTAGATAACTTTCTAAATCAAACATAAGTTTCAATTTACTACCTATATTTGTCTTTTCGAAAATGCCCTTGTCTTTATTTTAATCATTATTATTTCTTGAATTATCAAATGTGGAATCGGATTCAAAATCTGATTTACTTGATTCATCAAGATAATAAATATTTTTATCGTCGAATAAAAATTAAATTGTTTCTACTGGATAGAATCCAATAGTATATATTTCTTCAAGAAGTTTAACTTTTTTTTTTGTTTCGTTTTGGACATTCATTTGCATAATGACCTTCTTCATTGCACAACCAACATGTGCATTTTTTTCCTTTACCTTTTGGGCAAGGTGGTTTTTAATTATCAAATTTTTTATAAAATTTTCTTTATAAGGCTGAAGAAATTCCTTCTAAATTTCTTTTTCTTATAGGGAATAAATTTTCTATTAAAATATTTATAAGGTTTATTTAATTTATTATGTTTCTATCGTTTTAAATGTTTGTGTGAAATGTTTGTTTTACAACCGTATTCTTTTACTGTGAATTTCATTTTGTCACAACAAAGTTTATTGTTTTGTTTGTAAGATTTGGATATTCTTTTATTTAATGTTACTTCATGACATTTTTTTGTTATAACGTCTTTAATAAATTTAATAGCTCCTCCTAGTGTTTTGGCATAAGCACTAGTTAAGAATTCATCTTTACTATTTATTGGTATATTAGGTATTTTATTAAAAATACTTAATTTATAATGCTCTTTTTTATCAGCATCTATTAACTGATAATAGTTTGTTTCATAATCACATATAAATTCTTCTAGATAACATAGATTACATAATTTTATATTATCCAGAATAAAAATTGCTCTATTTTGTTATATATTTTTGGCTACTAAATTAGCGTCATTATTAGAAACTCCTAAAAATTATTGGTACAAGGCATCAACAAATAGTTCGAAATATCGATGTCCTGTCATTTCTTGTGGTAGATTAGTAATTATTAGGTTTTCAGCCCAAGTTCTTACTGATCCTACCAGTGTCATTTTTATCATCCCATGAGTTAAAACTTGAATATTCTCACTTTTGTCTAATAATGGTGTTAATTGAATTTGCACTGATAGTTCATTTGCCCAATGATCTATCTTTGATTTTCTTTCTTTGGTTGTTAAACAACCTAAATCTAAGATATTATGTTTCACAAATCCTGATGTTTTTGATTCTCTAAGAATATCTCTAACATCTTTATAAGATCCAGAGTATTGGTCTCTGTTATATTTAAATTCTTCATCATCTCTTCCACCACTACCTTCTACATTCGTTCGTAGATTTAATTGTGGTCTAGAATCATCTTCAGATTCTGATTCTGAAATATCCATATCTCTGTATTGTTCTGAGTCCTGATGTGAATGATATAATTCTTCTGTATTTACTCCTATTTGTTCAAAATCAGATGAGTCGGTTTCACTAAACATCTTCATACTTATGTTTGTCATAACTAAGGGGATTTCTATACCATTATTCGATTTTGAATGGTGGTTCTTCTTCCATTTTCTTTTTTCCTTTATCTATTGGAAGAACTTCTTTAAGATAGTTTAATATTTCATTACTATGTCTTTCCTGTTCAATTATTAATCTAGTCGTTGCTAAATCAATATATTCTTTGAAATTTTTCTCTAATTCTTGTATTGATAGATTGATCTTATTGATATTATTTTCTAAATCTCCTAGATCTTTTTTTAATTTTATTAAGGACGTCATTGCAATGAGGTTGATTCATTAACAATAGCTTGTTTAATTTTAAGAATATTTTGATTCATGGTTCTAATCTTTTCAAGAATATCTTCATCATTTCTAGCAAATGATAATGATCTTCTTGGTACAGACTGTTTTGTGATTTGGAGGTCATCTGAACTCCATCTTTTATAGGGATTTATTTCTTCAATAAATGCTTTTCGAGGGTGTTCAATTCTTGTAATATTTTCAAATATTCTTTCAACAGAAATAGTTGGTTTTGTTGAAATTATTCCTGTTTGAGAATTATTACTTATTGCTAAACCGACAACATAATTTATATTGATCGGATGATTTTCTGTTAACATAAGATTATTTATATAAAAGTAATAATCTAATGTTAAAACGTCATTTATGTTTTTATCAAAAAGAGATATATTGTATTGTTGATAAATATAAAATTTCATCTTTTTGTAACATAAGTTTCCTTCAATTTTTCCAAGGATAGAATCCTCAAGATTACGTATCCTTTTATCACGAACTGTGATTTCAATTGGTGTATCTATTCCTTCTCGATAGTGAGCTGATACTATTATTTTGATTCCTCCAATGTGAATATATTTCAGTTCAGATCGTTCTTTTTCACTGGCTTTTGCCATGATGGTATCAATATCTTGAGTTGTTAATAACTTCATAGTATTAGACCTTGATTCGTTATTTATTTTACAAGGTCGTTCTTTTGTACGAATCGAATAATAAATTAAATTTTTTCTATGATTAATAAAATTTGAAATCTTTCTTAATATTCCTGGTTGGTCTATTAGATTTGTTTTTGAATTAGAAAACCCTGTTTTCTGTATCTCAGCAAACTTATTCTGATTAAATATAATATTCAAATTATACTCTTGGTTCTCTTCAGATTCATCAATCTGATTATTTTGATTTGGAATTGTTACTTCTGTCATTTTAACAGATGATAGAACTTCTTAATTTTCTTAAGGCTATTAAAAGCCCTTTTGTTGAATCTATCTGTTCTAATAAATTCTGAAAATCTTCGAAACTATCAATTGAAGATTGACAATTTTTAAGATGTTTCAAATTGTTTTCACAATTTTCTATATCAAAATTTATATTTTGAGAATAAAAATTAAAGATATTCATTTTTGTATTTTCATACATTTTTCATTTAGTAAAAATTGTTACTTTTATTATTTTGTTTTTGTTAATCGGATTTCGATAACAAAGTTTATTTTTATTCATAACATATTGTTATGTCTTCAATTTCATCGTTTTCAGAAATTTGAATTATCATTTTTCAGTTGCTTGAAAAATGTTCTTTTTTATGATTTTTGAAATAAAAGGTTTGGAGATCTTTTATTTTATTTTATAATTGATCTATTTGACGTAAATCTTTTAGTAAGATTATTTTATCAAATAAATTTTTAATCTCAATATCTAAAGTTAATCCAGACATTAATAATCTGCTCTGATACCAGGTTGCGGAATTCTTCAAATTCTTATTAATTTTCTCATTCATGGCTTTACATATCTGATTCATTTATAACAGATAAATGTTTTCAGATTAGTTTGGTTCCATTCATAGGTTATAATTACAAATTTTAGTTGATAAATTGATTCGAATATGGTTAAATCAGAAGTATTTAAATGATATTCATGAAATGTATCATATTCATGATCATCTTCTATTTCAAACCAGTTTTTTATTATCAATCTTCCATTTTTTATAAAGGATGATGACATAATTAATGTATTTTGACTATTTCTTTAAATTAAGGGCTGCAGGAGATTTAGGAAGGTTACCTTGTTTGAATGAATCTTGGTTTTGAGCAGAGGCCAAATCCTTGTTTTCCCTTAACGATCACTTGATCAACTAGTACTTGCTCTATGGATCTCCAGGTTTACTCTAACCATGAATCTTCAATGGTTGGTTTCCAACCTTATCCTCCTTACGCCCTGCTTGTTTAGTTATTAGCCGTAAGACTTATTTTTGTTTCTGATTTTATGTTTCTTAGTTTCTGATAGTTTTCATACGTCTTGTATGAACCAGACTATAAGAAACTTGAGAAGAGAGAGATACTCAAATTTCATTTTTTCATTTACAACACAAACATCTCCTTTTATAGGCGTGGAGAAACGCATACAGTAGTAAAAATAAAGAAAGAGGGGGACCATACTACATAATGGAAAACAGCTCATTTTACATCTGAGTGGATGTCTTTCACATGTGGTGTGGTTCACGATTTCATTTGTTTTTACATTGTGTCACTTTCTGAATCACTGGTACATTCGGACCATTTCTTTATTGGTTTGTCTTCTTTGACAGCTGGTTTGTCCTCTTTGACAGATGCTTCTTCTGTCTGAATGGGTTGGCAATGCCCACATTTGTGAGTGAAAATCATTGTTCTTAGTCTTTGACATAACATTTGTTGGGTTTCTCGAGTCATGTCAACTCTTGCTTCATAGATTGGAGCTTTGAATTGAGCTAACATGGCTTGTTCTTTCTTTTGGATTGTCTCCTTGTGTCCAGTGGTTAATAAAATTTTACTGGTTGCAAAATTTATTTTAACCTTTGAGTTTCCATCAATCTTTTCCGTCTTTGAGATCATGTCAATCAATGTCTTTATTCTTATCTCAGGAAGTGTTGAGATATTCATTACTGGTTTCTCTTCATTTGATCCTTCAAATAAAAACTTGTCTTTATTTTTTCGACATTGAATGTATATCATCGGCTGATAGAATTTGTCATTTTCCCAATCTGGAAGGGTTGAATGAATACTTAATGTTAACACTGGTTCGTCCTTGAATACTGATTTCTTGAACTGGATAATACTATTTATCAGTTGATATGGAAATAGTTCTATGTCTTGATTGTTGGGACTGACTTCTAATCTGCTTAATAATCCATTTGAAAAGAATCTTGCGACTTCATGCGCTGGAGCACCTTGTAGTGTTCTTGCTCTTGATATGCTCTGTGTGTCACAAGTTTGTAGCCAAGATCCTGCAGATGGTTTGGCTATTCTCAAATAGTTTAGTGTTTCAAAGAATTCATTTTTGAGTTTTTCTGGAAAATTTATTTTTTCAAAAATTGGTTTTTGTGGTCGCAGATTGACCATCTTTCTTTCTCTTGTTTCAAGGGCGCTTTTAAACGTCCTTTCTTCTTTTTCATTTTTCTCGGTGTTGGCTGTGACCACCGATTCTTTCTTCTTTTCTTTTTATTTTCTTTTTTCTTTTTTTTTGTTAACAGTGTTGGCTGTGACCACTGATTATTTTTCATTCATATCCATTATTTTGTCAAATGGAGTTGCTAACTTGATTGGTGTTCTTGGTGAGGAAGATGATGACGAGGTTGTCATCTTTTATTTTATCCTCTGAATTTTTCGATTTATATTCTTTTTCCTTTGTTGAAGAATCTGAATTTCTTCGTCTATGTCAATCAATTGTTCTTTTAATTGATCTAATTGCTCCATCCTGCACAAGAAACATATATATATATATATATATATATATATATATATAATGGTTAGAAATTTAACTCTTTATCGTGAGTAATTCGGATAGTTTTATTATGCGTATCATTGCATTTATGAATTCTTTTGCAAGAATTGAACCAATCTTCATGAGATTGATTATTTTACTCATAGAGTAATTCATGTTTCTGAATATAAATCTCATTTCATCAATTTATATTCCCCATGCTTTCTAAGGCATGTTCAGATGACTTGAAGTCATAAAATAATTCATGTTTTTGAATATAAATCTCATTTCATCAATTTATATTTCTCATGCTTTCTAAGGCATGTTCGGATGACTCACAGTCATTTTCTGGATCACTTAGGATTTCTTTTGTTATTCTGGTACTACGGATAGTATAATTTGGATGAAGTTCTCTAGTTAATGCGTCGGGTAATGAATTGTCCGTTCCTTTGACATGCTGGATCTCGAACTGATAATGGTTCAATTCCAATTGCCATCTAATTAACCTTGCTGCATTTCTTGATATTTTTCTTGTCTTGAAATATGTTAAATTCATATTATCCGTTCTTACTAAAAACGGTTTAGAAATAAGATAAATCTCATAATTTTTAATTGTATATATTAAAGCTAATAATTTTTTTTCATTTGAATGATAATTTAGTTGTGCACCTTGAAAAGTTCCTGATGTATAATTACATAATTCTTCATTATTCCTAGTAGCTGTTTTAGTAAGTTCTTCTAAATTTCTTTCTCCTGTATAAGCTTTTAAACATGCTCCCCAGTATTCATCCGAGACGTCTGTTTCAATTATTATTATGTCTTTATTTGAAGGAAAATATAATTCGAAAAGATTACTAATTATCTTCTTTTTAATAGTGTCAATATAATTAGTATTTTCTTTAGACCATTTCCATTTATAGTCTTGTTTAAGTTTTGTCTGAAGAGGTTTTCTGATTTCTGCAAGTTTCTTAATGTAATTTCCAGAATAAGTTAATAATCCTAAAAATCTTCTTAATTGATCTTTATCCTTGATTTCACTAGGAAAATCGTGAACTTTCTTAAGTATATGCTGTTGTAAACAATGTTTTTCATCTTCTATTTGTAATCCTAAATAATTTATTTTTGTTTTAAACAATTGTGCTTTCTTTTCAGAAAGTATAATTCCATATTTATGACAAATATCTAATACTGTCATGAGGTCTTTATAATGTTGATCTAGTGTTTTTGAATAAATTAATATGTCATCTATATAAACACAACAAAAATCTACATATGATTTAAAAGATTCATCCATATATCTTTGAAAGATACCTGGTGCTTGTTTAAGTCTGAAAGGTAATACAGTCCATTGATACTATCCTTTTGGACAACTGAATGATGTAAGTAATTATGTTTGTGGTTCTAGCTGAATTTGCCAGAATCCTGATTTACAATCTAAACTGGAGAAATATTTCATTCCTCCTATATAAGATAATAAATCATTCTTGTTTGGGATGTAATATCCATCCATAATTGTTGCATTATTCATTTTTCGATAATAAATTACCATTCTTTTCTTATCAGTGTCTTTCTTACTAACATAAAAGGCTGGTGAAGAGTGTGAACTCTTGCTTGGGATGATTATCTTAAGTTTTAGTAATTCTTAAACCTCTTTTTCGAATATTTTTACATCATCCATGTTGCATCTTCTTGGTGCTTCACGGATTGTGATATTAGGGTCTTTAAGTTTTATTGAAGCAATGAATTGTTTTCTTTTCTTAATTTTGTCCTGAGGATTTTCAGAACAAATATCATGAAATTTCTTCATGATTTTTTTTTCATGATTAATTGTTAAAATATTTTCTATTTTTAGTTCTATTGGATTTGTATTTTGTTTATGAAAATTTTTTGTAAATCCTTCATTTCCTACACGAAATGCTGTTCGTATTTTAGGAATATAAATCATTGATGATCATTTGTTTAAAGTTATGTGATTTTCAAATTGTGTAAAAGGAAGATATTCTCTTAAAAAGTTATTTCCTATTATAATGTCCATTCCTGATTTTAATTGGTATATAATGGGTATTACAAATTTTGTTTCCTCAATTTCTATTTTTAATTTTTCTGCTACTGTATCAAGCATGATTATTGATCCATCTCCTATTCGAACTTTTAATCCTTTATCATATTTCTTCCAATAATGATTTGAAAGTATATGTTTGCTTCCTAAACACATACTTGCTCCTGTATCAACATAAGCATGTATATGATATGGTTTATGTTTTTTGATTTTAATTTGAATTTTTATATATATACTATTTGGATTGGTTTTGTTTTTATTATTATCCATTCTCTCATTTTTTTTATGAATTTTAAGAGATAAGAGTATAATTGGTATTTATAAACAAAAGTTCTTCTCTCCAGGAAGTTGAAAATAAGTTTTATTTATGTAAAAATTTATAAATAAGTTAAAAATTGATTTAGGAAGTGATTGATAATTAACCCTTAAAAGAATCATCATTCATCACTAAATCTCTACGTCTTGATTTTTACACATTCAGCGTATATAATGATGGCTAGTTTAAAATTATCATTGAGACATTGACTCAGGGAATCAAAAGTCCGGACTAAATTATTAACTATTAGACGACTATATAAAAATAATAAAATAACCGATTCAACTCTGTTATTCAAGTTCGATTTCCGCTGATTGTGGGTAGTTTTCCTAATTTATTTAGGTACTTTCTTAGCTCGATATAAACACGTTTCGAGTCCATGCTCAAGTCCCGTCGATTGTGCGAGCAATTTCACTCTTGAGCGTTGCAATATGATGTAATTTCGATATTCGATGCAATTTGTACTAAAAAAAAGAATTAAAATTAAATTTTAAGGAGGACTGCGAACTACGTCGCTTATTTTCTTGATTCTCATGGTTTATATTATGTGACAATTTTAGATTTTAAAGAGTCGTGTCTTTTGTTTATGAGTTCTTCTGTAACTTATGACTTATTAATCGATTTCATCGTTTAAAAAAACACAAAAAATTGAATTAAATTTGTTCTCCAAAAAAAAAAAAAGAATCAGAATAAGATTATTTTAATATGAGATTTAACTTTCTTGCTTGGGTACCACCAGAAGGGTGATGTATAGAGAATGCGTCACCTTTTCTACGCCACCATAGAATCCCAATGCTCGAAAAATGTCGTTATTCCTGTAATAAAATAACAAATTTAATTAAAAAGTTTATCATTATATTATTGTATTGTATTCACAAAATGAATAAAATTTTAAATTAAATTTAATTTAATTTCCCCAGCTACCTGTAGCAAAATTATAATAATTTCATTTAATTATAGCCAAGAAATATGGAGCCAAGAATATATACCATACCAAAAGTCTTTTTAAGTCTTCCTTCTTTATTACATCCCCTTTACTATATACATATATAGAGAGAGGCTGAGCCAGAGGGAAGAGGAAGGAGAGAAGGGAATGGAACGGCCGGCGGCGAGGAAGAGGAAAAGGGTGTCCAAGGAGGAGATCGCGGAGGAGCCGCCGCAGCCGACGGAGGAGGAAGTGGACGAGTTCTTCACCATCCTGAGGAGGATGCGTGTGGCTGTCAAGTATTTCAAGGATGGCGGCGCCGCCGGGGCTTCCTCCATCGGCAACGTGGCAGGCGGCGGAGAAGGTGCGGCGGTGCTGGCGGCGGCGACTGAGGCCGGCGTTGGTGTCGGTGGGAGGAGGCCGGAGAGGAGAGGGATTGATCTGAACTCGGTTCCGGATTCGGAAAGTAATTCATAAATAAGTCTGCTTTGACTTTAGTGAACCCCTTGTAATATATATGTGGTCCACGGTTTTTTGAGAATTATTATCGTTTTTTTTTTAAAACGACGATGGATCTCGAACTCTCGAATTGTTATCTTTTGGTACGCATCGATAACTCACGCTAACCATGTAATATGATACTTCATACTATGACTTCTGATGTAAATTATTATATTATCATATGAATTTGAATCTTATTGAGTTCAAAGTGTATTTAAGTCAATTCATATGAAATAAAATATATTTTTTTTAATTTTCTGATTATATTGTGTGTTTTCAGGAAAGCTAAGAAGTCATGTGACTCTGTGTGAGGAACGCATCATAACGTATGGTTAATGTATGAATTTATTTTTGACATCATCAAACTACAATGAAGGGTGCAGCCATTACAATTTACGAACCATGTATCATTGGTATTGATGTATATTGAGTAAATTCTTGAACTAACGTATTAACATGTAAATTACGCTAGTTAAATAAACAACACTAGCTATCCAAGGTCTATAAGATAGGTTTGTCCGATGAGGTATTAACAGAAAAAATTAAATTTATAATTAACTAATAAACAAATATTCACTTATTGCATCAACTCAAACCGTCTATTTAAAACATGAAAGGTAGTTTAATCCCACGGAGTTGCTGAAACTAGATGACATTTATTATCAAAAGTCCGACAAGAATGCGTGGACGTCTTGAATATCAATTATATGCATATCAGTGTACCTTGTTTTTCAATAATTGTATTGTATACTTGCTAATTACAATGTCAAATTGACTGTTTTTATCTTATCAAAAACCAATCTCGTATACATGAAAATGGATAGATCTTTTAAGACGATCGATCAAATCCATATCTGTAGTTAAAATTCATATTTTTCGTGAGCTGAATCAGATCAAAAATTTGTCTAACAAAATTGACTCGTGAGACGGATTTACAGAAGTTTTTGTTATGAACTTAGACAAAGAAAACAGAAGAGAAGAGAAGAGAAAGGAGAGAACTAGACTCTCAAATATGCGAAGTCACCACATTAATAGTATTAATCCTAATTAACTCCACCGTTTGGCTCGTGTATATGATGATGCATGATTCATAATATAAGGATAATAAATCAACGTACTTGGATAATATATTGGTGCATTACACTAATCCTTTATAATACTTGAAACAAGTTTTAGACCAAGCAATATGATTAATCCATCAATGTCTTATCATCCGCACCAAGCGAATAATCATTCGTAAGCACCTGCACAATAACAATGCGTCAATTTTTTAAACTACATGAATATTCTAAAACATGGTAGCAAACAAATGAGTACTGATAAAAGTTTTAAATTTTATGAAACCGATTAACAAAGACCTAGTAGGAGATTAAGTCCTTGATGCGATTGAAAGTGTCAAAATGAAATTAAGATGATTTTCTCTATGCGAATGTTTTCAATTAAATTGGAGATGAATGGGGGTTGTGTACAAATATTGGTTGGTGTCTTGGTGAGGTATATTTTATTTTTTCGAGAAGGTGTGAAATGTTAAAATTACAAATAGATGGGAATAAATAATGCATGTTGAACTAATATATACATTATATGCACCACTTGGTGTGAAAGATAACACATAAATTGATTAATCATCATTGTTTTGTCCAATGTTTGGCTCAAGTTCTTCCAAGGATTAGTATCATGTATCATTAATTCATTATCTAATCAAAGTATATTGATTTAAAATCTTTATATTATTCATCCATCAGATGATGATGAGATGATGATGAGATCAGATTATTATTATACATTATGGGCACCACTTGGTTCATGGATTGGATGATGATAGATGAATAATATAAAGATTTTAAATCAATATACTTGGATTAGATAATGATACATGACACTAATCCTTGGAAGAACTTGAGCCAAACATTGAACAAAACAATGATGATTAATCAATCTATGTGTTATTTTTTACACCAAGTGGTGCCTAAATATATATATAATAATAATCCGATCATCATCATCGTCATTGAAGATCTGAATCGAGCCAGACCATTTATCTCACGGATATAGATTCTAACTATCTTACAATAGACATATAGTATATCGATCATTAATCTTTTGTAGAACTTAAATCATACATTGAATTTCTGAAATATAAATAATCAATCAATATTTTATCATTCATATTTTGTTGAATAAATATTTATTTTATTTATTAAGATTGAAAGACACGTAGTAACTAATTTTGATATAACTATTGATATTCAAAAAATCCGACAACAACACTTACTCTGACTCTACTTTAAAATTGATCACGCACTAATATAACCCAAACAATCATTCTAAAAATAAAATAAAATCATTATAACCATCCTTATAAAATCCTCCCTAAAAGTTTATTGAATCAATATAATTTCTAAACAATTCATATTACAATTTTTTAAATTAAAAAATATTATATTTTAACGATGAACATAAAAATCGACCGTGAAATCATACGATACTCGCAAGCACAAGGACATATAAAATAAAATGCATTGGTATTGAGAGAAAAAAAATCAAGAACAATACAAAAATCACAAAAACTCTCATAAAACCTTTTCATGGATCAATTTTATGAAAATATAAAAATCTCTAGACTCATGAAAACATATTATTATTTTATGCTAAAAATATTACATCTCACTCCAAATATAAACAAAATCGACTCATATAATATAAATTAATCAATGAGCTCGTCTAACAAACATACTCTGAAAAAATAATGTAATGTTCATCTTATATTCTATGTTGTCTAGATTATATCATGGTTTCAAAATGAAAAATATTATAAAGTGATTAAATAAAATATTATAAAGTAATTATTATAGTCATAATTAAGTTCCGTTATCTAAACCCGCCAGATATCTGAATCTGAACACTGAAGTTATCTTCTCATCCACACACTCTTCACCAATGGCGCTTCCCGGTGGTAGCAGCCGGATACTCTGCAACGCCGCCACCAGAATCCCCGTTCGATTTCCCTTCCTGAACCAATCTTCCGTTTCGTGGTCACACAGCTCCAGAACCACGCCTTTCACGGTGTCCGCAAGTCCCAAGAAGCCGTCTTCATCTTCCAGAACGGGGAAATTCGACAGCAAGAACCGTAAAACAAGCTCCGTAACGACCAAAGAGCAAGAGGATGCAGTAGAAGACACCCAAATGGATGAGATTGCGGGAGACGAAACCATCTCCGCCGTTGATGATGGATTCGTGATGCCGGAGCTACCTGGGGAAAAGCCTGATTTTTGGGAGGGCCCTCAGTGGGATAATTTTGGGTTCTTCGTGCAGTACATGTGGGCTTTTGGCATTGTTTTTGCGGTAATTTTGTGAACTTGGTATTCTGTCAATTTTGTTCTTGAAATTTGTGTTGGTTATATATTCACCAGCTCTTACTTGTTTCATTTTGGGGGGTTTCTCGGAGAATTAACAGCTCTAGAAGCGTTTATTCATTGCTAAAGATTTTGGTCATGTTGATAATTTGAGCTGTGCACCTAATGCGATTTTATCAGAGTTCTAATGCTTAAGTCGAATTCGAGAAATGAATTTTGTTGAAGGCTGATTAAAATGTAAAAACTAATCGTAATTGCTTGGAGTGCCAAACTAGTTTACATCAATATGATCAGTGTAGTCTTGTAGATACAATAGGACAGAAAGGTTTCATATCCTATGGCCGGCTATGGTCATCGAAGTCGATATATGTCAAGGACTTGTGTAGCAATTCTCATGCTTATTTCCAAAATGAGTTTCTATCAGTGGTAGAGCTCTTGATGCAGCAGAAGGTGGTGAAATCCAGTTTTATTCTTTGATGGGTCGCCCAGCACGGGGGCTGGCCTTCGTGCCCATAGATAGATTTTCTGGGCTTTCCTGTGATTGGGGATTACATGTATATACAGTATTGTGTGAAAATACTATGAACATGTCCAGTTAGCTCCATCTGCCACTGCTTTCTGTAACTTTCACAGCCAGCCTAGTAACTTTACCTCATGCAATTTTCATTGAATTTTGAAGATTCATGAACACCTATTGTGGGAGTCGCTACATTGCCTAAGCCACATCGTCTCAAGCATTGATCCAGGATCGTTCTTATCCTCTCTATACCCTGTAGACTATTTATTTCCAGCTAGTATCTTTAATGAAACGAAGATGTTCAGTTGTTGGAAAGAGAAGAACCAAGAACTGTTTACCTTTTTTGGATAGGTTTTATGTGATATTTTATTATGAAGGCATCAAACCAGGCAAAATACTTACTGAAGGATCGTTTTGAATTGCTTAATGAGCACTATGTATTTTGAGGAAGTGGCATGAATGACTCCTGACAGAGATCTGCTTCTACATAGTTACCACTTACCAGTTGATGGGAGTAGCTGAAGGGAAATTTGGAGTGGTATATCCTATTACCTATTGGGGTTCTGGATCATTTGAAGGAATTTGACTAAAAAATTGGAACTGACAAATTTTTTATCAAATTTGAACATTAATATATGAGATTTTGATTTGAAGCTTCAATTCCGTTCTGCATAATGCCATTATATTCTTAAGTGAAGTTGGTGATATACAACCCTTTGCTTGCCTTGATGGGTTTGAATTATTTTGTTCTACTTACACGTTTTCTTCGATGTCATATATTGTATATCCATGTTTCTTTCGTCCAGCACGTGTTAATGATTTTTGAATTTGATTATTGCAGTTAATAGCCTGTGGCATTGCTGTGGCCTCATATAATGAAGGAGCATCAGATTTCAAGGAAACTCCTGCATACAAAGAATCAATCCAATCTCAAGAGCTTCTGGAAGGACCCGATGCATCTAACTCAGACGTGTTCGAGTCAAATCCTACTGAAGAGGCTCCTAGTTTGGAGTAATAATCGGCATTTTGGGCAAGACTTTGTGAGGCCTGCGTGACGAAAAGAGGTGTGAATTTAAAGCGATGTATCTATCTGGATGGTGGTCTTTGGAATATATTGTGTGCTTTTTTATGACTTATCATAGGAATTTAGCTAGATTATGTTTGAAAATTGTGCTTATCTTTTATGTCTTTTCAATTCACAGTATGTGGAAAAAGGGTATACTTTAGAACTAAGGGAGGAAATAATGAAAGTTTTACTATTTGGGACTGCTATGATGCATGAACATGGAGACTGTACTACGGATATGGGAATAATGGGATGCGACAATTCATAATTTTACTAGCTCCTCTTGACAAGCGATACGTGCATGAATATTAAATTTTTTTTGCATTAAATTTTTTAATTTTGTAAAATCCGATGTTAAGATATAATCATTGACTATAACAGACAAAGGTAAAAAAAAATGGAATGATCATAAAACTATTCGATATATATCCATCAAATTTTCCTCAAGTATTTTGGTGTTAGAATCAAATTTCTGCATATGAAAAAAAATCATTCAGATACTAGAAACAATTTATCCGATCAAAGTTCAATGGACATTCTACAAATTCAACTGCCTAAATTCAAATACTAGTTCTAGTTTGAAACTGAAATAAATTGCAGCCATTAGCAGAACCAACAATGGGCTTTTCGCCTTCAGCCTCACTTCTGCATTGCGAATTCCAAATCCCATAATGCTCGGTCGAGGCGCCACTGTTACTGCCGGAGAAGCTGGATAAACGCACATATGTAAAGGCAGAGTAAAGAGTAAGATAATAAAATTATGAATCTGAGTAAGTTGAGGGGGAGTTTCCTCTTATCGCGAAGTTAGAAAAATTTGCATACCTGCAACTGTTGAATTCGGTCTTGCGCCGAGGGAAACTTGAGCACCAGGGGAAGTAGATGGCAATGAAGCCCCTTGAAACAGAAAAAAAACAAAAACAAAAACAAATTTGTTGAGTATCGAAATAAATCTTATAAAAGTCGCTTTCTATTTTTCTTGCTTCATTCTTTACTTTTTTTCATTCTAATACTGTATGTCACCTTTTCAATGCATCTATTATTTATTTTCTTTCTTAAGTTTAGGAAAGGAATGTTGTATTTAGATGCTTGGTTTTCTATTGCATTCGCGAAAAAAAGCAAAAAGATTGGAGTAAACTGATTTTGATTATGGTGTGGGCAATGAAAAGCAGTCCAAAACTTAGATTTCCAGAAGGTATTGCATCTTCTTTCCTGTAAATGGGAATGGAGTACTGTATGGTCCTTCATTTATGGGATTTCATAATAACATAACACACTCACCTCCGCAAATAGAAGGGTCAATTTGAAGATTGCACAGCTGAGGTAACTGAAGAGCGAGGGTGGTGTTGATAGGGAACGAGCTTAAGGCAGACGGGTCGTTGAGGAATGGACAAAGGCAAGTAGGCTTCTGGCCGTAGAGTTGATTAAGGCTATCACAGCATGTCTGCACCGGTGAAGCTGCCACGCCTTGCACGAACGGCGCACATGGGGCTAAAGTTAGCAAATTTGGCCCACACTCAGCAATTGTGTTCTGAGCAATGGCCTTGAGTGAAACCCAATTCAGAAACAAAAGAAAGAGTGATATTGTGGGGAGAAGAGGGAGAGGAATAGGCATTTCGCGAATTAGGTTTGCAATGCAAGTTTTGCTTCTGAGTTTCGAGATGAATTCGCCATTGATTTTCATGTTAGCTAAATAGATGAAGAGGGCATTGATCAGGCATGAGCTGCAAAGCCATGCATTAGGTGTGTGATCCCCTGAGTCTCACTTTTGTGTGACCTATTTCAACAAGCTGGTGTTTAGCTTTCCACTGTGGACATTTTGTTCATTTTTCTAGTCTGTTATTCATATTTTCAGGTCAAAAAATTGTTTTGTGACATGAAGTTTATAAGAATCAGACAACTCATATAGAGCATAAGTAGTAATCTTCCCTGACATTTTGAACAACAATTTGAGTATCACGAAGAATGATTTGAGAAGCATATTGTATTGATTATGAAAAGATATATATACATATTTTTAAAAGAGTTACATCTCATTAAATTTGATGCAACCTATACATAATCGAGTAACTCTCAATGAGACGGACTTACTAGTCTACATCTGTTAAACGGATTAATCCGGGCTATTGATGTAGTAAAACGTACGTATAAAACAATAATTTTTCATAGGTCGGGTTGAGTTAAAGATTTGTCTCCCTAAATTGACACATGAAATAGTTTTATAGAATTTTGTAACACGGATCTTGGACCCGACACAACCAATAAAAAAATTATATATTAATTTTCAAAACAAAAAAATCTCACGAGACAATCTCCCAAATTAGTTTTGCGAGATGAATCTCGAAGAACCCATAAAAACGTATTTTTTATGTCAAAAGTGTTAATTTATTGCAAATATGAGTCAAATCGACACGTCTCACAACTATAGTTTCTTGAGACGAGACCTATTAATTATTTTTTTAATCCAAAATATTATTTTTCATCACGGATATGAAATGAGTTATAAGTCTGTGTAACAAATATTTACCAGTTACACCGTCACAAAAGACCTATTAAATGCTAATATATATCGAGTACAATCTCTACGATAAATTAATAACTTTTTTAAAATAAATTTTTTTCTTGGTCCTGACTTGGGACAATGTGCTAATTAAAAATTTCAATAAATTAATAAAATAACAATTTTCAGGATATTTTTGTATAAACCTACCATCAACATCATGTATTAATAATTCACTAAAATTACAAAAATAACCGGTCCAATTTAGTAAAGTTTGATTTTATTGTTACTTGTTTTTGATGAAATTTAATTCTAATATTCATTTTGTTTGGATTGTGTTTTTAATTTGAATAATTAGTGCTGTCAATATTATTTAATAGCAATAGTTTAACATCAATCGAACAAAACTTGATAATCAATCCAATTTATGAATAAAAAATACAAATACAAATTCAAATTCAAATCATAACGTGTGATGAATAATAAAAAAATCTCAAATCAATTAAAGTAATGCAGAAACAAAACAACATATTCCTCAAGAAAATAATTAAAAAAAACGAAAGTAGCATATTATCCAAAAAAAAATAATAAATACAAAAAAACGAAAGAAAATCGAATTTCAAAACACAAAAAATAAAAGACATGACACATACAAATTTGGAGAAATAGATTTAGAGTTTACGTAAAAAAAAAAAAAAGAGAGAAATTTGTTAAACTTGTTAGGTCTTTTTATTCCGTATATTTTAACAGTTACTTAGACGGAATGACCGATTTGAAAAGCGTTTGAAAATTGGAGGAACAAACTGAGTCAAATAAAAAAGATGGACAAAATCAAGACCGCGGGAATTATCCCTAAAAAAATAAAAAATGAGATATGGTTAAACATATATGTTAGGTTTTTCCATTCCGTCTATTTTAACAAATAATTGGTCGAACGGACCGATTTCGAAAAGCGTTCGAAATTGGAGGATGAAATTGAGTCAATTAAAAAATAAGGGACGAAATCGGGATAACGTCACAAAACAAGGGACTAAGTTAAGAATTATCCAGATCATCTATGCTTATATTTTTAGTACATTTATATCGAATCGCTAATTAATAGTATGCTTCTAAAATAAATATTGTCGGGGTTTTTTTTTTTCACATATTAACTTCTGATGATGTTGGAATTTTACCTCGGGTTCGGTCTGGTAGAATGGATCCTCCAATTCTTTTATATAGCAGGTCGGGTCGGGTATGACGGAACTGCACAAGCAACAGCTAGGTCAAAGGGACGCCGAAGGTGTTTTCGGCGTGACCCCTCCGATGCCTAAGTCAGTATCTTGAAGGCAGAGGGTATGATTAATGCGAAAACTGAGAGATATGAGTGTGTGAATGTAAAAGTGAGTAGTGAATAAAACCATAGCAGCCCCTGTATTTATAGGAGAAAATAGAATAAGTTACCTAGTAGAATTATAACACATCTTGGACCAGGACTCTTCATCTATTGGACCCTTCATAAGTTTATCTCTATCTTGTGAATATTTGAAAAGATCCAGACTTATCCCATATGTATCAGAGTCTCACTCAAATTATAAAAGAGATGCGTACAGCATACCGGGCCCAGCACTGGTCGGCCCATTGAAACATAACCTAGCTCGGCCCCTTATGACCAGCCCAGGTCATGACGAAGCCCAACATAGCTTTGGACTGGACTGGACCCTACCACCTTGGGCTATGCTAGATAAACCCATTATAAACGGGCTCAGGTAGAAATATTTTATCGGGGTAACAATAGTACCTCCCTGACTGGTCTAAAAGAAGAATGAGTTTAGACCAATTACTCAGTCATGACCCCGTGCTATACAGGCTTTGTACAGACAGCCCGGAATTGAATCCACGAGATGTGTTTCTTTGAATGGTCCAGATCAAGATCCGCGTGATGTGCTTTTAATGGACGACTCAGATGTCGTAGGATGGTTCATCTCCCGAAGCCTTAGTGGCTCTGACCTGTCCCGTCCCGAACCGTAGATCAAGAGACTAATCGACGGCTTAGATCATCTCACCTCCTCTATAAATAGGTCAGTAAAAATTTTACTTTTTACTTTTCACTTTTGTACTGTCATGCTGCCAAAATTTCAAGAGCTTCCCCGACCCGGACTACTTGCTCCCGACCTGCTTATTTTCTTACCGAGCTTCAACTTTTCCACCTGTAAGTCTTCCTTTCACTAGGTTGGTTAACATGTCTTCCCCAGATGAGACCTCTATTAGAGAAATAGTAGAATTTGTTGACGCACCCAGTTCTCCCCTTAACAACCCCGAGTCCTCCGACTCGGATAATCCAAGCTCAGACCTGGATCTGTCGGAGACTCGTATAGAAAAATTAAAACGATTACACAAACTCAGGTCGGATGAGGCCCGATTATCTGCCAAAGGGAAACAATGGTATGAAGTCCTGGCCTCCCATCTAAGTCCAGACCTAGGTCCCCTCATTAGAGAGAGATCGGGCATGCCCGATACCTACGATCTTATAATCCCGGGCCGTAAAGACCGGGCTCACAGACCCCCTCCTAATTTCTTGAGCTTCAGCCTAGATCAAATCAAGATGGGTTTAAGATTTCCAGTCCCGACCTGCATTTCCTACTTATGTCAATATTTTTGTGTGTGCCCAAGTCAATTATCCCCGAACTCGTTTAGTTCAATTCTATCATTAGGTGTACTTTTCTGCTTCTTCCGAATTCCCTTAGACATAGGAAATTTCACTTACTTCTTGCAAATTAAGAAAACCGCCCCGGGCCGCTTCTATATTTCCATGCGACCCGAATACCCCTTTTTGAAGGGTAAGCCGAGCTCCCACAAAGGCTGGACAAACAGATACTTTTTTGTCAACCCCAACCAACCATGGGAATGCCGGTCTAACTGGGCTATGAACTTTACCAGTCCTGAACTGCCAGCTTTACCTACTCATAATTTTACCAATTTTATCAATACCATGTCTGCGCAAACCTTTGATATTGAGAGCCTGATTGAAGAGGATCTGCTCTGTCATTATGGCTTCAGTGGGAAGGGAGTAGAGATCCAAGGGGATATAGGTAGTACCCCTATACCCGTGCTATCCTTATCTTAGACTGATTCCCCCTATTCCTTTGATTTACCGTATTTTTATCTATGTATACATTTTTCATTTTCAGACGACAGGATCAAATCTGCCGCTATGCCTGCCAACTTCAGAGCTGCACTGAAGAACTTGAAGAGGAAGAAAACAGAGGACAGTGAGGCCAGAACTCATCCCGAACCTCCTCCCCCTGAACAGTAAAAAAAGAAAGCTTCCAAAACCAAGGAAAAGCCCAGCGCCAATCTTCCCGAGCTTGAGCAGCCGTCCATTGTTTCCTCGTCCAGAGCCCGTGGCAAAGAACCCATAGTCGAGTTCGGGTCCTTACCTGACGCTGAACCTCAAGGAATGCCAGATCAGCCCGGGGTCCCAGAGATGTCATTTTTCTCAAAGCCCGACCCCCAAGGGTGCCTCGGAATTATGCAGAACCTGATTTCTCGTTCTGATTTAAAAATCCTTCAAGGAGTGCCTACCTTGGAGGCTGAACAGAACTTCGCCCTTGCATCCCTGCAGGTATATTGCATTTTTTGATCTTACCTTATATTTGAGCTATCATGTACCGAGCTGGGTTTTAACCTTCATGTTTTCACAGGCTCTAGCTTGGGGAGGGGAGATCACCAGCCGAGCTTTCAAAGACCGGGAGGAACACAACCTGAACCAGGAGGCCTTCGTTGCTCGGATTTCTGAGCTCACAAGAAAAACCCGGGAAATGAAGGCTGATCATGATGAAAAGGTGACCGAGATGAGGGTGGAGACTGAATCCATACGGGATGCTCTGGAGGCTGCTCATAAAAAGACTGCCGAGCTGGAAGTGGACAAGATTGAATTAAAAAACCAAGTACGGGCCCTGACTCGGGAACTTGAGACTGCGAAGGAGGTCGGGAAAAGAGAATTCTTGAATTCCGTTGATTTTGCGAACGCCGTAGCTGAGAAGGCAGCTACTTTTTTTGACGAGGGTTTTAAGGGGTGCTTAGCCCAGTTCAGGGCTAACGGGTATTCAGAGACCGAGCACCCCGCTCTTTTCCTGGACTGTTCCAAGGCCCTAGATGACATGCCCGATGAGGATTCTGAGGAGGCCGAGCCGGAGAGAACAACAAGTCCCGGCCAGAGCTCGAGGCCACAGGATGCCCCCACCCCTTGATTATTTCTTCTTCTTGTCTAAAAACATGATATGAATGATACCCTGCGTGGTCATCAATTTTTGTTATTGCCCAGGTCGGGCTGATACATTGTTGCTATGAATGAACGTTTATTTCTTATTCTCTTTTTAGTTCGGGTTTCTTTACAAAATGCAAGAAATTTTACCAAGTCCGACTGTTTTAAGGCCCCGATCTGCGTGTGCCCGGACTGTTTTAATAACTGAAACCAAACTTATCATGAAAGTTTATAAGGTCCCGACCTATATATGCCCGAACTGACTTAATAACTGAGCAAACTTACGCAAATTTATGAAATCCCGGCCTATATATGCCCGAACTGACTTAATTACGGCAGGGCGATAATGAATTTGTTCAACCTTAATTCAGCCCTTGAGATCGATTCCTATTTAAACTTTTAAGTTCTAAGTACCGTTAATGGAAATTGTTTTGATGCTAGACCTGCTTACTACCGAAGTAGTTGATGTGCTGGATCTGCTCAGCTATTAGGCTCTAATACTGATATGGGTTTTAAGTGCCAGACCTGCCTGGGCTTTGAGAACACTGATGTGGATTTTAAGTGCCAGACCTGTCTGGGCTTTGGGACCACTGATGTGGATTTTGAGTGCCAGATCTACCTGGGCTTTGAGACCACTGATGTGGATTTTGAGTGCCAGACCTGCCTGGGCTTTGAGACCACTGATGTGGATTTTAAGTGCCAGACCTGTCTGGGCTTTGGGACCACTGATGTGGATTTTGAGTGCCAGACCTGCCTGAGCTTTGAGACCACTGATGTGGATTTTGAGTGCCAGACCTGCCTGGGCTTTGAGACCACTGATGTGGATTTTGAGTGCCAGACCTGCCTGGGCTTTGAGACCACTGATGTGGATTTTAAGTGCCACTGACGTGGGCTTTGAGTGCCGGACCTGCCCGGGCTTTGAGACCACTGTTGTGGATTTTTGATGCCACTGACGTGGGCTTTGAGTGCCGGACCTGCCCGGGCTTTGAGACCACTGTTGTGGATTTTTGATTCCACTGACGTGGGCTTTGAGTGCCGGACCTGCCCGGGCTTTGAGACCACTGTTGTGGATTTTTGATGCCACTGACGTGGGCTTTGAGTGCCGGACCTGCCCGGGCTTTGAGACCACTGTTGTGGATTTTTGATGCCACTGACGTGGGCTTTGAGTGCCGGACCTGCCCGGGCTTTGAGACCACTGTTGTGGATTTTTGATGCCACTGACGTGGGCTTTGAGTGCCGGACCTGCCCGGGCTTTGAGACCACTGTTGTGGATTTTTGATGCCACTGACGTGGGCTTTGAGACCACTGATGTGGATTTTGATGCCACTGACGTGGGCTTTGAGACCACTGATGTGGATTTTGAGTGCCAGACCTGCCTGGGCTTTGAGACCACTGATGTGGATTTTGAGTGCCAGACCTGCCTGGGCTTTGCAAGGTATGTTTCAAAAAATTGTTTTATAAAAAACAGACCAAAACTTTTTAGCGCCATATTTCCAAAATAAAATTGACACTAGACAGGAATGATCCTAATGTAAACAAGAAAACTTCAAAAATATAAATAACTGGTTAAGTTCCAGTTTAGTGAAAAATAGATAACATGATGAGGCCCGAACTGCGCTGTTAGGGATAATATTTTTTCAAGTGCTGCGCGTTCCATGGCCTTTTTCCCTTTTTACCTTGAGCATCTTCCAAGTAATATGCGGCTACTCCGGCTTTTCCTATCACTTTGAATGGACCTTCATACTTAGCTTCTAACTTTCCTCGTTCCCCTTGATGTTGTATTTTTCGCATAACTAGGTCTCCCTCTTGGAAAACCTTGGGGTATACTCTTTTGTTGTATGCTTGGGTCATTCGTTTGCGATAGGCCGCTAGCCTAATTGCAGCTCGGGACCTGTTTTCTTCGAGTAAATCTAGATCCATTGCTCGTAATTCTTGATTGTTTTCCCCATACGCCATGATTCTTGCACTCTCTTGCCCTATCTCTGCTGGGAGCACAGCTTCAGTCCTGTATACCATGCTGAAAGGGGTTTCACCTGTACCGGACCGAGTTGTAGTTCGGTAGGACCACAATACGGAAGGGAGCTCATCTGCCCACTTGCCCTTAGCCGCATCCAGTCGTGTCTTGAGAGCTTGGACTATCGTTCTATTGGTAACTTCGACCTGTCCATTCCCCTGTGGATACGCGACAGAGGTGAAAACCTGTTCAATCTTCATTTTTTGACACCATGCTCGGACTTTAGATCCACAGAACTGTCGCCCATTGTCTGATACTAGCCTGCGAGGGATCCCAAAGCGACATACTATATTTTTCCATAAAAAATTGAGCACTTCATTCTCCGTAATCTTCGCAAGGGGCTCGGCCTCCACCCATTTGGAAAAGTAATCGACTGCGACCAACAAGAATTTCCTTTGTCCTGTGCTAACAGGGAATGGCCCTACTATGTCCATCCCCCATTGGTCAAAAGGGCAAGCAGCCACCACTGCCTTCATGTATTCTGCAGGTCTCCACTGTAAGTTAGCGTGTCTTTGGCAATTATAGCACGAATGAACCAGCTATGAGGAGTCTTTGCGCATAGTAGGCCAGAAGAAACCAGCAAGAAGAGCTTTGCGAGCTAGGGCCAGACTGCCCAGGTGACTTCCGCAAGATTCCTCATGAATTTCTCGTAATACGTAATTTGCCTCGTCAGGTCCTAAACACTTTAACAAGGGCTGAGAGAAAGATCTCTTGAACAAAATTTGATCGATCATGACGAAGCGAAGAGCCCTTCTTTTTACTTCCTTGGCCTTTTTGTTATCATTTGGTAATTCCTTCTTAGTCAGATATGTGTGTATGTCATATCTCCAATCCCCTTCTGGTACTTGAGTTAGCATATCATCCAGAGTCTCCAACTGAGACACAAGTTCCCGACCTGCAACAATGGGATTAGGTCGATCATTCAATGCACTAGCTAGGCGAGCCAAATGGTCTGCCTTGATGTTCTCCGCTCGGGAGATCAGCTCTAAATTCAGCTCGGTGAATCCTTCCTTAGCTGTGTCTAATGCCTTAGCATATTTCCTCATTTTATCATCTTTGATTTCAAACTTTCCGTTGCTCTGCTGAATAGCTAGTTGGGAATCGGAATATAGAGTAGCCCGGGAGATACCCAAATTCCGTGCTGCCTTAAGTCCGAGTATCAATGCCTCATATTCTGCTTCATTGTTAGAGGCTCTGAAGTCCAATCTGATTGATATATTAGTTTCTTCACCCCAAGGTGAGATGATCACGATTCCAGCTCCGCTCCCTGACTGACATGATGACCCATCTACAAAAATCTTCCATAGCTCTTCTTGTTCTAGCTGGACTGTCTCTGCCAAGAAGTCAGCCAGGGCTTGAGATTTTATAGCTGTTCGAGGCTCAAACTTGAGATCGTACTCACTCAATTCTGTGATCCATCTGACCAGTCTACCTGATGCATCTGGATTAGTTGCAATTTTTCCCAGGACGCTATTGGTGAGCACGGTGATGGGATGCGACAGGAAGTAAGGCCGTAATTTTCTTGCGGTGATTACCAGAGCTAAGGCAAGTTTTTCTTGGGTTAAATAATTGAGCTCGGCTCCCTTCAAGACATGACTCACAAAATAAACAGGCTGATGATTTGCCCCGTCCTTCTTGACCAAGACTGAACTGGCTGCTCGGGGTGTGACTGCCAGATATAGAAACAACTCTTCCCCTGGAATAGGCTTATTCAGCACGGGCAATTGTTTTAAATAGGTCTTCAAATCCTGGAAGGCCTTCTCACTTTCCTCATTCCATTCGAAATTTTTGGTCTTTCGCAATGCCTTGAAGAAGGATAAGCTTTTATCTGCTGATCTGCTTATAAACCGGGCTAATGCGGTAATTCTTCCTGTTAGCCTTTGTACTTCCTGTACATTTCTGGGCGAGCTCATAGAAATGATAGCTTGGACTTTTTCAGGATTTGCCTCAATTCCTCTTCTCATAACCATATAACCTAGGAATTTACCAGCCCGGACTCCAAAAGTACACTTGCTAGGATTTAGCTTCAATTGATAATTTCTCAATGTCTGGAATGTCTGATCCAGGTCGGTGATGAACTGGCCTGCCGTTCGGGTTTTGATCAGGATATCATCAACGTATACCTCAATGTTTTTCCCAATTTGTTGCTCGAACACTTTGTCCATTAATCTCTGATATGTTGCCCCGGCATTTTTGAGTCCAAACGGCATGACCACATAGCAATAAGTTCCAGTCGATGTGACAAAACTCACTTTGTCTTTGTCCTCTTTTGCCAAGGGAATTTGGTGATATCCCTGATAAGCATCCAAAAAACTGAGTAATTCATGCCCTGCAGTCGAATCAACCAGCTGATCGATTCTAGGTAGGGGGTAACAATCTTTAGGGCATGCTTTATTCAAATCTCGAAAATCTACACACATGCGCCATTTTCCCGTAAACTTTGGAACTAGGACTATGTTGGACAACCAAGTCGGAAAGTGAATTTCTTCAATGTGCCCCGCCTTGAGTAACTCATCCACCTGCTCCTTTATTACTGCATCCTTTTCAGGACCGAAGTGTTGCTTCTTTTGAATAATAGGGCGATAACCCTTTATCACATTGAGCTTGTGTTCTGATATTTCCCGATGGACCCCTACCAGGTCTGAAACTGACCATGCAAAGACGTCTTTATTTTTTTGTAAGCATTCCAACAGTGTTCGCTTCAACTCTGTTTCCAGGGTTCGAGCAATTTTTACTACCCCGAAAGGAGGGGAGATTATTACTTCTTCAGTTTCTTCTCCAGTGGCGACAGATGTATCTTCTATCAAGTTGATTTTTTCCATGCCAGAAATTCCAGGTCGGTCGACGTTATCAGTCCTGGCTACTTTTTGCTCTATTCTGACCTCCTCCACATAACACTTGCGCGAAATAACTTGATCACCTTGCACCTCCCCAACCTCATTACCCACTGGGAATTTAATTTTCTGATGCAGAGCTGATGCCACAGCCATGAAAGTGGTCATGGCAGGTCTGCCTAGTATAGCATTATAAGCGGATGGGGCGTCCACTATAATGAAACTTACAATTCGGGTTTTGCGAGTGTTGTTTTTTCCAAGAGTTAAGGGTAGGTGGACTAATCCAACAGGTCGGATGGCATGACCCGTGAAACCAAAGAGTGATGTTACCACAGGCTCCATCTTGTACTGTCCCAAATCCATTTGATTTATTGCTTCTTGGAATAAAACATTGACTGAACTGCCTGAATCCACGAATATCCGAGCTACGTCATAGTTTGCGACTGTGGCCCTTATTACCAGCGCATCGTTATGGTTGCTGGAAACCCCTTTCAAATCTTCTGGACCAAAGGAGAGGGTCGGGCCAGTATGGAAGATTTGATTCCCAATCTCCATATTTATCAATTTTCTACTGCTAGTTTTCCTAGCTCGATTGGAATCTCCGTCAGTAGGGCCTCCAGAAATCATGTTTATAATTCCTCTAGCCGGCGGAGCTGGTCTTTGATGAGCTCGGTCATCGTCGGGCTGGCCCTGATTCGGGTGATTGAAATCTTCATGGGGAGGAGCAGTCCTGGCTCTTGGCCTCGGTCTTTCTTGCTGTCTCTTGTTCGGGCGATATCCCTCTTGCCGGGTCAATATATTTTTTAATTCAGCATGTTGTTGTATTATTCTTTCAATCTCTTGATCTAATTGACGACAGTTCTCAATAATATGCCCATACTCATTATGAAAGAGACAATATTTATCTGACTCCCTGTTCCGAGGTCCCTTCTCAGTCCATGGAGGCCTTTGTGTGAGCTTCCGATCATCACAAATTTGGAGGGCTCGGACTTTACTCATGCGCAAGGGAGTGAAAGAGCTGAATTCTCCCAACAGAGCAGGTCGGAATGGTTGTCCCATTCCTGTCCCATTGCTCGGAACCCTATTGCCCTTTGGACTTTTTGGTCGCTCCCTCTTCACAGCTGCTCGCGAGACCTGAATCTCTTCCATGTTGACATATTTCTCAGCTCGGGCAAGTAATTCCTCATACGTCTCCGGCGGCCTTTTTATTAAAGATTTAAGAAAATCTTTTGTATCCAGCCCTTGCATGAATGCGCTGATGAGCAGGTCTGGGGTAGCCATGGGTACCTCGAGAGCCAAGGCACTAAACCTTCGAATATATGCCCTCAAATTTTCATGTTCCCGTTGTTTGATTGCAAAGAGACTGAAAGTAGTGGTAGGATGCTTTTTGCTACTAGCAAAGTGATGCAAAAAGGATTTGCTAAAATCCTTGAATTCCTTGATCTCCCCAGCGCGTAACGTATTGAACCATTGCTGGGCTGGTCCTATGAGAGTAGTAAGGAAAGCCCTACACTTGATCGGATCCGAATATTTATGCAGCAGAGCTGCATTCTCGAAGCGTGCTAAATGTTTCTCTGGATCGCTTTTACCATCGTACTCCCCGACGTGGGGCAATTTAAATTGTTTGGGAAGGTCAGCGTCCAATATCTCCTGAGTAAAAGGAATGTTTCTGATTGTGGTAGCTAGGTACCCGGCCTGCTTCTTCCTGAGCTGCTCCATTTCTTCCTTTAATTTTTTGATCTCCTCGAGGTGGGTATTATGATCGGGGTGCGGAATATTTGCCTCATCCCTCTCTGCCAAAGCCCTCTGAACAGCCTGAGCTATTAACAACTCTAAATTAGGATGATTTCCATTCTGATCAGCCATCGAAACTCTTTTTCTTCAAATTCCCACAGACGGCGCCAATTGATGATGTTGGAATTTTACCTCGGGTTCGGTCTGGTAGAATGGATCCTCCAATTCTTTTATATAGCAGGTCGGGTCGGGTATGACGGAACTGCACAAGCAACAGCTAGGTCAAAGGGACGCCGAAGGTGTTTTCGGCGTGACCCCTCCGATGCCTAAGTCAGTATCTTGAAGGCAGAGGGTATGATTAATGCGAAAACTGAGAGATATGAGTGTGTGAATGTAAAAGTGAGTAGTGAATAAAACCATAGCAGCCCCTGTATTTATAGGAGAAAATAGAATAAGTTACCTAGTAGAATTATAACACATCCTGGACCAGGACTCTTCATCTATTGGACCCTTCATAAGTTTATCTCTATCTTGTGAATATTTGAAAAGATCCAGACTTATCCCATATGTATCAGAGTCTCACTCAAATTATAAAAGAGATGCGTACAGCATATCGGGCCCAGCACTGGTCGGCCCATTGAAACATAACCTAGCTCGGCCCCTTATGACCAGCCCAGGTCATGACGAAGCCCAACATAGCTTTGGACTGGACTGGACCCTACCACCTTGGGCTATGCTAGATAAACCCATTATAAACGGGCTCAGGTAGAAATATTTTATCGGGGTAACAACTTCCATGATGTTGCGCAAATATATGGATCTAAGTCCAACACATACAGTCAGGGATGAAGCTAAGATTTTCACATTGAGGGGTGAATTTGTATATTGTGAAATATATTTAGATACTAAAAAGTAAAAATATAAATATTTAATGAAAAATAAATAATTTTTTACTCATATTATAAAAAAATGTGATTCTAATAAAAAAATATATACAATTTTGTCTAATGAAATGTTAAATTTTAAACTATTTTTAAAATAATAAATTACTTAAAATTTATAAATAACTATGTCAAAAATTTCAATATTTAAATAATGAAATAAATTAAAACTGACACCACGAATATTGAAATAAATTAAAACTGACACCACAAAAAGATTATATATACTAGTAAAAAATGCAAAGTGTGTAGAAGAAAAGTTTTTTTTTTTTTTTAAAGCAAATCATGGAGTTAGTGTGGGAAGTTTTTAGTGAAATATTATGTATAAAAGGGTAATTTTGGAATAAATAAATTTGGTGTCCTGAAGGCAGTTATTATAATAGGAAGATCTTTTATATAATAGTGTATATATATATATATATATATATATATATATATATATATATATATATATATATATATATAACTAACTTATCATAATAATCCTCTCAAAAAAAAAACTTATCATAATAATTAAAGAAATGTTTTGAAGGGTTACATATTATTTATATATATATTTTCTTATATATATAGAATTTTTCTCTTAGACACCATCTTTTCATTTGTCGAAATTGTCCTTATGTGATTTAAATATTACACTTTTATTTTTATTTGTTTTTTTTTTCATGTTTCGATATTTCAAATTTCCAAATTTTTCTCAACTATTATTGATAAATAAATTTTAAATTTATTTTTATATTATTTTATAAATAAAAAAAATAAATTTAAATATTATCAAAAAATAATATTTATACATAATATACAATATTAAATATATTATATGATTTTATTGTGTGTGTGCGATTATGCTAATTTTTATTATCTTTTAATATCTTATAAAGGAGTTTTGCTATGCTGCCCACCAACCATATCAACTTCTGTGGCCACCATGTACAATAGTTGACTGTTTTATACATGATGGACACAGAGGTTGGCACGATTGATGGACAACATAACAAAACTACTTATAAAGACTGAGAACCTTATAAAAACTACTTTGGTATGTCCTAACACACCAAAAATTTATTTCAATTCTACTCCAAAATCTTTTTGTGGTGTCGGTGTTAATTTATTTCGTTATCTAATGATTTTGGTAAATATATTGTACCCCTCTCATCTCCCACATTTTCCTCAACTTCTTCAACTTTTTTTTTCAACCACTTTTTATGTGATTATTTCCAATCAATTCGGTTTCTAAATCAGTTTTTACAGGTTTTCTACAGGTTTCAATTATTTTCTACAGGTTTCAATTATTTTTTGAATTTGGATATGAATAACTGATTTTTTTGTGTACACATTGTAAGTACTAGAAAAAGTGAGACTAGAAGATTGAGGCATGTTTATGGTTTTCGATTTTGTTTAGTTTTATGGTTTTAGATTTTGTTTGATTAGTTTTCATGGTAACTTTTCTTCTTTTATTTTTTTTTTTTAAAAAAAAAAGGGTTTTCAATAAATATGTTGCATAATTAGTAATTACTATAATTCAAGAACCAAGTAATTTTTTTTTAAAACAGTTTTCAGATCTTCTCAAATGGCAATGACTTTGCATTATGTCTCCAACGTTTTTCCATCGTTTTCGATTCTATTTCATATGAATTTATTTATCATCTCTTTCTGTTCTCTTTTTATTTTATAACGAAAGAGGTAACATAAAAACTGATTAGTAAGTTGGTGGGGAAATTTTTTTTAAAACAAAATGGATAAAAATAATAGTTTCACTCTCTCACTCTTCATCTGAGTGCATATAGACAAAGAAAAATAAAACCAATCATATAGTTTTCATCTTCTATTTTCAAGAACCATTTGTCCTTTCTGTGAAATATTATTTTATTGTTTTACATTATTCAATTCATTGGAAGTCTTCGATTTTTTTCCTAACCTGAATTCATTTTCGATATCTACGATTTCCACCACGATTCATTACCCAAGTATTCAATAAGTACTGTTAACTTCATTTTTGAAGTGTCTTTCACTTTTTCAAGAACCCAATTTTTTCCTGAAAGAAATATTAATTCCTTGATATTCTTTTCCTTAAGTGTGTTAATTATAAATATTGAATTTTGCCTTCTAGACAGAAGATTTAATTTGATATGGTTAAATATTTTATGATCTCGATAATATTTTTAGGATAGATATTTAACTTAATCAAAATATATCTTGATATCGAATTGAAGTGTTTTATGTTTATACAATAATATCAAGATATGCATTAATATGATAGGCCAAATATTTATGTGATATTATCAAAAATATATGGATAGATATTTACCTAGATTAATTATTATCTTGATAAGGTATTATTGTTATCAAATATTATCAAGATAGTGTTAATTATATTTAAAAGAGTTTTATTTCTAACAAAGACTAATTTTCTTATTTGTGTAGGACTCTACAAGGAAATTTTTCGATGCTTGGACTCTCATCTATAAGTAAAGGATTTCTGCGCACAAACAAACGTACACTTCAAAGGAGAATTCATAAGAGCTTTCAGAGAAAATCACATAGAAGAATTCGAAGATTCTGAAGAATTTTTGCAACCATCGTTGTTGCTTGTCCCCGTGCTGCCGTTCGTGTTGAAGACACCAGAGACAACACTGTGGGAATAGTGTTGTTCGAAAATATTTTGTGTCTCTTTAAATTTAGGCTACGGGAGTTGCATCTATTGTTTTTACTCTGATTTATTTATGATGCAAGTTTGATTTCTCAACTTGTTGAGAAATTTAGGATTTAATGATTTTTCGAAAATCACTAGGATTATCTTTGTAAGACTGATCTTACGTTTACTAGTGATATTTAGCCCTAAGGCACCCGCACGAGTTTTTATACTCGTGCGAAATTAATTTTTTGTGTTATTTATTTTTGTTTATTTTCCGATGCACTGTGTTGTCGTTGATGTTGTGACACCGCGGACAACACTGACTCTTTATTTTAACCTACAATTACAATACGATTTCTGTCAAGTGGTATCAGAGCCAACTCTTGACCTTACTAAGAGAGATTCAGGTTATTTTTGTTTTGTAGGTTTATCATGGACGTGCCGGTTGTTGACGTCAGATTCCGACCACCGGAAGTCAATAAGTCAGATTTATGTGATGATTCAATTTCCTTGATCTCACAGAAGTTTGAAGATTATTTGAAGAGAAAAGACAAACAGAAAGTTGGACAACAATTTAAGCACCCTAGTTTTCCTGCTCCTGAGAATCTGTTGAGGGTGTCACCTAATCGAGAACCATCTCGACCAAGATATGTTGTTAATTATGAATCTAATACCAAGAATTTTGATTATGTGCAATGCAGGGAATGCAATGGATATGAACACTATGAAACTGAATGTGCAAATTGATTTCACAAAGGTATGACTGTTTTCTTGAGAGATGATGACTATGACAGAGATCAAGAATAGAATTATGAAGAAAATCATACCTCTCTGGCTGCATTGCTGAAAGAAAAGAGATGTTTTCAAGTCAACCCATTAGGTGTTGCCTTCGGTGTTGCAACACCAAGTCGCAACACCAGTGAAAAATCAGTTTGCTTGAATACATCTACTCTTGGTAATTTTGGTGATCAGGAAGCTGTCAATGATGATATAACTCTAGAGTATGTACAGAAACTTTATGAGGAGTCGTATGCTGATCGGATCAACCAGAACAATTTGAACACAACTCTCTCTAAAGAAAATTCTGATTTGAAGTTTTTCATGGCCAAGCTTGAAGTGATTCTAGGTAAGAAAAATCTTGAATTCTGCAAGGATAAGGGGGAGCTTGAAAAGATAACTCTAAATCTTGCTAAGTATATTTCAAGTACATCTAAGCTTGATTTTATAATGGGTAAAGATGGTAAGGCTGGTCTAGGGTTAGTAAACAGAGTGTTTGAAGTTGGAGAATCATCAAAACCAACTGTGTTTGTGAAAGAAGATAGCAATACTTCTAGCACATTCATTGTTGCTCCGTTGTTCAAGAATTCTCCATCAAAAGAGTGAGTTCCTCCTCAAAAGCCAAAGCAATGGAAGCGCCATTTTATGTCTCACTACTGTTTCAAGCCAGATCACATCAGGTCCTTTTGTTTTAAGCTTAGGTATGACTGGATGTATTGGGAGTCAAAGCTGATGTTGCCCCCTGTGTTGCACAACACCAGGCGCAACACCACCAAAAACAGACCTACAACAAAGAAAATCTGGGTACCAAAGTTTAATTTTCAGTGTTTTGATGTTTATACTTCCTTGAAAACTAACTTTGCAGGTTACTGGTACTTTTATAGAGGAAGCTCACACCACATTGCAGGTTCGAAAGAACATCTCATGGACTGCATTGAACAAGAATGTGGTAAAGTGACTTACGGAGGTGGTGCAAAAGGAAGGTTTGTTGGCAAAGGAACACTGAATATGGAAGGACTTCTAAAGCTTCACAATGTGATACATGTCAAGGGACTAAACTTAAACTTGATTTTCATTAGTCAATTGTGTGATGATGATTTTCATGTCAAGTTTGATAAGAATACTTGTGAGGTTTTTGATAATGCTAACATATTTGTTTTGATAGGTACAAGATCAGCAGATTACTACCAACTTGGAGAGGAACGTGTCTGCAACCACATGAAAGTGGATGATCTTGATTTATGGCACCAAAATATGTGTCATGTAATTTTGAAGACATTGAAAATTCTGTGTAAGTATGAAGCTATCCAAGGTATGTCTATTTTGGATTCTGGAGTTCCATATGTTTGTGGTGCATGCCAAATAGGTAAGAAAACTCTCGTGTTGCACCTCGTGTTACAACACTTTGGAACAACACGGTGCCTTGAACTTTTGCATTTGGATTTAATGGATCATATGGAACTGGAAAGCTATGGAGATATCGAAGGAAAAATTACTAAGGATGATCTGCTGGAAATTTTCAGTCCATTGAAAGATCCAAGTGTTGTCTTTGATGTTGCAACATCAAGCACAACACCGGGTCTAATAGTGACTGAAACTGAGGATAATCAACCAAGAAATGATTATGTTGTTTTGATAAATGATGGTAAGGACATTTCAAGCAAAATACAGAAGAACCATCTATCATCACAGACTTTTGAAGATGCTTCTGGAACAATGCAAACTCGGATGAAGGACAAAGTGGACTACCTCAAGGTGATTGGGTTAGTATGCATGAGTTTCATGTCCACAAACGAGGTAAGGTTGATTGAATATCTTCTTGAAATTGGCTTCAAACGAGGTAAGGTTGATAAAATCTTTTTTATTGAAAAGTCCAAAGGTGAAATACCTGTTTGCCAAGTTTTTGTGGATGACATAATTTTTTGTGCTTCTTCTCAAAAGCATGTTGATGATTTTGTTGAATGCATGTCTTTCATCTTTGAATTAAGCATGATAGTTGATTGAGTTATTTTCTTGGTTTTGATGTTAAGAAAATGCATGATGGTATTTTCTATCCCAAAGAAAGTATGTCAAAATTTTGGTGAAAAATTTCTGTAATGAGAACACTAATAGCATGAAAACACCAATAGGATCTAGTGAAAAGTTGAGTAAGAATGGTGTTGCGACCGGTGTTGCCAACACCATGTACCACATCGTGATTGGACGTTTTTTGTACTTAACTGCAATTCATGCTGATATCAATTTTAATGTATGTTTATGTGCTAGGTACCAATCTGATCCTAAGGTCACACTTTTAAAAGAAGTAAAATGTATCTTAAGATACATCTCCGACACCTTGGATTTGAGATTGTGGTACACTAGGGAGACAAATATCATTCTTGTTGGTTTTACAGTGTGTTTATGTGCTGGGGTTTTGAATGATAGAACATGCACTATGGGGGGGGGGGGGGTGTTTTTATCTTGAAAATAGAAGTTTTCGTTCACAACTCCTTTGGATGAACCAAATGGTAGAGGATTATGAATTTAAAAGTGAACCTCCTATTTTTTATTGTGATAATTTGAGTGCGATTGACATTTCAGAAAACCCAGTTCAACACTCTCGCACAAAACCCATTGACATTAGGCCTCACTTTATTCGAGATTTGGTAGAAAAAAGTGTGATCCGAATGGATTTTGTTGGAACTAATAACCAACTGATAGTTATATTCACAAAAGTTTTAGATTTCGAGAGATTCTCTACTCTTCGGAGGTCTCTCAGCATGTGTGAATTATAACCATTTACTGATGTTGTCCTCGGTGTTACAACACCATAGACAACACTGTTTTTCTTTTTCATGCATGTTTAGGATTTTAGACATTTTGCATTCACTTTGTGGTGTATAGTGTTTTAATATCTGTTACAGTAATTTGACAGGCACCAAGTTTTTCAGTAAAATTTTTAAACACACCGACCCTTGTTTATGGAACTCTGACTAAACCACTAAGTAGTTGAGGGATGTATGTGTATTCCATGTTCTTGTCCCATGTGAAAGGTGGTTTCGCAAATTCAGTGTTCAACTTTTTAATAAGTTTGATGACCAATGTCATCTGTACGAACTTTATCAATAATCGGAAGAAAATAGAAAAAGCTACCTAATTGAGTCCAATGAAGACTGTTTTTTTAGTGTGCAGGCTACCACTTCTAGAAATTTTCTGAAATCAAGGGTAATCAAGTGTGTAAGTTTCAAATACTTTTTGAAAAACTATGGTGTTGTTGATGATGTTGTCAACACGAAAGACAACACTACACTTGTGAACATATCATGTGCATGTGGTTGCATTTTATTTTTATGTTACATTTTGTTTTAGGCATAAAATAAGACATGCATATGCATTCAGAATTGTGAATATTTTATGTTCAGGGTTTGACGTTCTAAACGAACAAATTTGGTGAAATACTCTATCTAGTGAAAATTGAATTTTTGTGATTAACAATGATTTAGTGGAGTTGAGCCGATGTGGAGTTATTTATGGGAATTTTTGATTACTTTCAATCTCGGATTATTTTCATAATTGGGTTGGATTTTATTTCCTCGATTTTAAAAATTTTACCCATAAGAATTTTCATTGGTAAGTGTTTCTGGATGAGTTTGTTAGAAGGTGAATATTTGATTGTTTGAATTTCTTTTTACTGACCAATGGATTTCTTTTAAGCATATATTACTCATGGATTTGATCATTCTTATGCTTAATTGGTCTTTGCAGTCATCAAATTGCCTTCCTACATTCTCTCGCTTTGATTGACTTTAAGCTTATCTGCATTCTGTGCTAATCATATTATCCTTTTATTTTTTAGTTTTTCCAAACATGTGCCTACTTCTGTTGTTATTGAGGAAGAACCTGATGCAGATATGCAACAGAAACTTGCAGAAAAGAGGCCAAATATTTCTGGTAGTTCATCTTTAATCTCTGAGGATGATGCATTTGAGGAAGTGAATACTAAAGATTCTGCTGGTGATGATGTTGTGAATGGTGTTGCCAACACTGGAGGCAACACTGTTTATGCAGATTGTGACATGTCACTTTCCTTATCTCACAATTTATATTCAGAAGCTTCTACTGTTGATTGACATTTGTATGTCAACCATGAGTTCATTGAAGAGAAGAAGATTGATCTGGATGCTTGCAAGAGGCATAATTTTGTTGAATTTGTTCAAGACTCGAGGTCTTTTTGCTACTGTCTTTGCTTTTGTTCATCACAGTCGAAAGCCTGTTTTGAAACTCTTTACAAACCTCGCTGCTGGGAATAGATGTTTGATTCAGCTGTTATCACTGCTCTATATCGCACTTTTGATGTTGAAGAGAAAGGGGTTTTGCTGAAAATCAATTAGTATTGTGAAGAACGAGAATCCTTCAACCAAATCTACTGTGGTAACCAAGTACAAGGAGTGGTACTTTTTGCAGTTGGAACTTGATGTCCTTTCAAGTTTGGTAAAGTTGATATTCAAGTTCATATTCCAATTTTCCGATGGAGGTTGATAAAGTCCACAAATTTTCCTTTTCCATCCCTCATCTTTGGGATTCTGGAATAATATGGCTTTATCTGAGACATTGATGAGTCTTTGTCTCTAGTTGGTTAAGAATTGAAGGCTGCTCATATTTTGCTGAAAGGAAAAATAGACCTAACTTGGTCTAAATCTGATGTTGTGCCTCGTGTTGCCAACACTGCGCGCAAGTCGCAACACTGCTCCCACAGCGAATTTTCTACAGATCACTCATGCTGCTGTACAATCTTCAATGGATCATGTAGTGAAGAAAATAAGTCAGGAGAAGGAATACAGTGTATACTATGAAGCCTTATTGACCAAGTATTGATTGATGATTGAATTGGATGATTTTGTTCCTCCTATTGCTACTGAGGAAATTATCTTTTATGATGATGATGAAGCTTCCTTGACTTAAGTTCTGGACATTCTAAAGCAAGGGAAGGCTGATATTTCTGTAGTTGTTTTTGCTCAACCTTTTGATGATGAGCTTGATAAAGATATGTTGAAATAATTTGCTGCAATCAGGCTCAATGTATCTTATAATTCCTCCACATCTAAGATGAGTTTGATGCTTAAGCTAGTGAGGAATCAAGTTTTTTCGAGGACGATGATGTTGATGCTGGTGTTGCTGATGGTGTTGCCAACATCACAGACAACACAAATGCTGCTGAATTTTATTTGACTACTGTCTTTTCCTACAAGTTCTACTATGGAGAAGATACTTCTGTGTGACTTTTGTATGTGAATCGAGGCTGATTGATGAGAAGAATATTGATGTGAACGCCTATGGAATGTTCAATTTGTGTTGAGTTTTTGAAAGTCTCAAAAGCTATTTTATAGTCTTACTCCAGTGGTGCCCTACATCAAAAAACCAAGCTGGAATTTTTGTGAGAGAAAAGCTTTTTTATTTCAACCCTGCCACAATCAATACTCTTTATGACACATCGGATGTTGAAAAAGGGAACCACCCTAATATTCATGAAGCTACTGCTTACTCATCGGTGGTTTGCTCAAAAGTTTCCTGGACAACTCTCTGTTGCACAGCTCACATTCTTTTACTCTATCTTACGCAATTGGATGCTTTCTACAAGCTTCACTGTGGTGACTCGACCATAAGCGTTTGTGTCATTTGCTATAATGATGGAGAGCATTTTCAATTTTAGCAAGCTCGTATTCAAGACTATACTCCAGTTTGCAGATGGAAGATTAAATTCATCAAGCTGTCTTTTTCATCTTTGATCTATGGAATTTTGGAGTTTCAAGGTTTGCTTTGTCTTTTTGGTGAAGGTATCTCTGAACTGACTGAAGATCTGCAGGTTGCAACTGCTTTAATAAGAGAGAATAGAAACCTTGACCTTCCTTGGTCTGAATCTACTGCTGCTGTTACTGGTGCTGATGTTGTTCCCGGTGTTGCCAACACGGGAGACAACACTGAAGAACCTGAAAAAATTGTGCCTCAACAATCCACTCTGAATTTCTCTCTCGCTATGATTCAGGCTCTCATGGCTCATGTTGCGAAGAATACTGCCCAAGCCCAGGAGGACTTGGATCTTTATGGATCCTTGTTAGCTGACTGTCGTACAAGATTTGAAATTTTTGGCCAAAAAGGGGGAGAGAATGCACAAGATGAGGCTGGTCCATCTGGGACTAAGGACGATGAGGATGAGGACACTGAAGATCAGGAGGGATATGATACTGATCAATTTTAGGAATGATTGGTGTCACCCCATATTTTTTTCCTTATCTCATCTTTGCTTTAATTTTTTGATTATTATATCTGTTTTTGTTTTGCTCTAGTTATGTGACCTAATTGCTCTGATATGCTTTAACTAGACTAACTACTTCTACCCCTCTTATGCTCTGATATATGAATTATAGAATCCTTAAGCGTCAAGGTTCGTGTTATCTTGGTGTTACCAATACGAGGGACAACACTTCAGGGGGAGACTTAAAATTCAGGGGGAGAAGTGTTTTAAACTCAGGGGGAGTTTATGTTTAAAATGGTTTGTGCAGGTTTTGTCCAGAAAGGCAAAAAGGGGGAGATTGAAAGGAATATTAATTCCTTGATATTCTTTTCCTTAAGTGTGTTAATTATAAATATTGAATTTTTCCTTCTAGACAAAAGATTTGATTTGACATGGTTAAATATTCTATGATCTCGATAATATTTTTAGGATAGATATTTAACTTAATCAAAATATATCTTGATATCAAATTGAAGTGTTTTATGTTTATACAATAATATCAAGATATGCATTAATATGATAGGCTAAATATTTATGTGATATTATCGAAAATATATGGATAGATATTTACCTAGATTAATTATTATCTTGATAAGGCATTATTGTTATCAAAAATTATCAAGATAGAAGAATTCCTTCCATGCTTGGACTCTCATCTATAAGTAAAGGATTTCTGCGCACAAACAAACGTACACTTCAGAGGAGAATTCATAAGAGCTTTCAGAGAAAATCACATAGAAGAATTCGAAGATTCTGAAGAATTTTTGCAACCATCGTTGTTGCTTGTCCCCGTGCTGCCGTTCGTGTTGAAGACATCAGAGACAACACTGTGGGAATAGTGTTGTTCGAAGATATTTTGTGTCTCTTTAAATTTAGGCTACGGGAGTTGCATCTATTATTTTTACTCTGATTTATTTATGATGCAAGTTTGATTTCTCAACTTGTTGAGAAATTTAGGATTTAATGATTTTTCGTAAAATCAATAGGATTATCTTTGTAAGATTGATCTTACGTTTACTAGTGATATTTAGCCCTAAGGCACCCACACGAGTTTTTATACTCGTGCAAAATTAATTTCTTGTGTTATTTATTTTTGTTTATTTTTCGCTGCACTGTGTTGTCGTTGATGTTGTGACACCGCGAACAACACTGACTCTTTATTTTAACCTACAATTACAATACGATTTCTGTCATTTCTATTAAATCTTTTTGGCAACAAACGAAGAACCTTATTCACAAGTCTTTCATTAGCAATCGATTCTCCAAGAGTAAATGCTTCAGTGGCTAATTTTCGAAGACCCTGATCATAGGCTGAAATAGTTTCATCTTCATTCATTATGTGGTTCTCGAATTTGGAATTCAGCAGTCTCATCCTTGTTCTTTTGGCACTTTCAGTCCTTTCACAATGTTCTTGAAGAGTATCTCATTCATCTTTGGCAATGACACAGTCAACAATAAACCCAAACATTCTCATATCCACGCTTGAGAATATTGTGTTGATTGCTTTATCATTAAATCTAGAAATTTGTTCCTCCTCGGTGGTCCATGATGTTTTATGTTTTATGATGTAATCACCATTTTTGTCCACGGTTTTTCAGTTTTTGGTAGATTTCAACCGGTGAATATACTCTGTCATGCACGCTCATCCAACGCTTGGATAGTAAAACACATTATACTTCCATAAAGAATAGTTGTACCATCTAGAACTGGATGTTTTAGAAACGAATTTGTTGTAGTAGATGATTCCATATTATTCCCTTGAAAAAATAATAATCAGGATCAGTTCTAGTGTATCAAGATTTTATCTCTGATGCCACTTATAAGGAATAAATGGTTGCAAACAATATCACATTTAGATGTTGTCACTAGATGCTGACAATATCTTAGATAACATGTCGTGGGAATATTAAAAGCGTGAATAAAAATAGTAACAAATAAAGAAACATACTTGAATATATCACAAAAATGCCATATCAACTTATAAATCTATTAAATATTAGATATTTCTTAATTAAAGATATATCAATCAATTTAAAAACTTGAAGTCCAAGAAAAACAAAAGATTTTAAAATAAATCTTTAAACCTTTAAAAAAATTTAAAGAAATAACTATTTCTGTTAGTAAGTTAGTATTAAAGAAGGATTTCGGATTGGAATACTACACTAGTCACACTTATTCCAAAGTGTCTTGAACTAACATCACTAAAGGATTTTCGTCCCATAAGTCTGTGTAACACATGCTATAAAATAGTCGCTCGAACAATAACAAATAGATTCAGATCAGTTTTGGCTCAGGTTATTGATCCGTACCAGAGTGCCTTCATTCATGGAAGATTAATCATTGATAATCTAGTTGTGGGATTTGAGTGTATGCATTGGATACGAAACAACAGAAAGGCCAAAGATGGGTTTGCTGCACTTAAATTAGACATGAACAAAGCTTATGATCATGTGGAGTGGCGATTTCTCAAGGCTATGATGATCAAATTGGGATTTGCAGAGAAGTGGGTCAATTTGATTTTGAGGTGTGTCACTACAGTATCATACTCTTTCAGGGTTAATCAGTCCATCTTTGGCACAATTCATCCACAGAGGGGTTTAAGACAGACCCTCTTTCTTCCTATATTTTTGTATTATGTGCCCAAGGACTATCACATATCTTTGCTAGAGCAATGGAAAACAAATTGTTCAAGGGAATTAGAATTTTGAATGCTTGTCCTCGTATATCACACTTATTTTTTATTTTTTATTTTTGCTGATGATAGCTTAGTCTTTTTCAGGGCTAAGAAAGAAGATGGCTTGCAAGTGCGCCAGTGCTTACAGATTTATAAACGAGCCTCGAGGCAAGCTGTTAACTATGATAAATCTGCCCTCTCCTTTAGTCCAAGAACTTCTGGTCTAACATTGCTGAACTTAAAAATGTGTTTTCGGTAGAAATCGTGAAGGTTCACAATATTTACCTTGGGCTACCAACTTTATCATTGTGCAATAAACACTTACAATTCTCTTATCTGCGAGAAAGAGTTAGCCGAAAAATTCAGGGGTGGTCTTCAAAGTTCTTTACTATTGGAGGTCTTGGAATACTCAATAAATCGGTGCTACAAGTTATACCATCTTATGCAATGTCATGCTTCAAGATTCCTAAATCAGTGTGTCAAGAGATTGACCAGATGTGTGCCAGATTTTGGTGGAAAGATGGTATTGAAAGAAAAAGAATGCATTGGGCGAGCGGGAAACGATTATGTAAACCCAAAAGTTTAAGATGGATGGGATTTCGCAACCTTTCAGCCTTCAACAAGGCCCTTTTAGCAAAGCAGATTTGGAGAATTATACAATTTTCGAAGTCACTGATGTCAAAAATTCTCAAAGGCCGATATTTATTTTAAACATTCTGATGTTATGGAAGCTGGCTTAGGATCCAATCCCTCATTTATATGGAGATCTTTGCTTTGGAGACGCGATCTTATCAAAAAAGGAATTTGTTGGTGGGTAGGAGACGGGAAGTGTATTTCAGCTAAGATGGATCCTTGGATCCCAGGAATTACGCTTTTTCGGAGTGGGATTAATATGTTATTGGATAATGAATTTAAAGTTGATAATCTTATCACATGAACTGGTGCTTCATGCTTGGAATGTAGAAGCTGTAAGGCAGAACGTCCCTTGTTATAAATCAGAAGAAATTCTGGACATTCCTCTAAACCGAAGGAATTCAGCAGACATAAGATTTTGGCCAAGTAATTTTGATGACAGATATTCAGTTAAATCAGGCTACTTATTGGAGATTAACAGCAATGATCCTCACCCTAATCAATCTAAGATCCCTGATCTTAAATGGTGGAAGACCCTATGGCATCTCCGAGTTCCCCCAAAAGTTCGTATATTCCTGTGGCGAGCATCATGGGACTTCATCCCTACGGCGAAAAACTTGGCAGTACACCATGTTCCAACTAATGGTATGTGTCCGTTGTGTCAGATACATCTTGCAATTACTAATCACTGCTGTTGGGAAGCAATCAGAACTTTGGTTATCGAGAATTCACCAGCAAATGAAACACACAGATAAGAACAACAACACAATACCAGAACAGATAAAACCAACGCACACAGATCAATCAACCAACTCATGCGAAATCGATTAAATGACGCAAGTATTTACGTGGTTCGGCAATGAATTTGCCTACGTCCACGGGAGAGCAACACACACACTTTTATTAATCACCAACAAAAACAACCCAAGCTCAAGAACAAAGCTTATTACAGAGATAGACTCAGACAAACTATCAAGTTAGATACAGACACGATTCAAGCTATTGATACTTGAATCTTCCCGTCACAATCTACGCTTAGTTTTCTACTCCGAAATCTCTTTTTCTTCTCTCTCAATATATTCTGAAGAATTTTGATTTTCTGTTATTCTCGTTGCGGCCAGCTTCCATCTGCTTATATAAAGAATTAGATCGACTTTCATCTTGGGCTTTAGGTCAACAGTAACTTACGACCCAATTATAAAGTCAACATGGTCCAGCCCGATAAGCCTTCATTCATCAGTCTGATCTGCCCTCGTATTTTGATCTGCATCGATCTGCCTGCTAGCGTATAGCTTTCTCGAACACTTCATCTGACTTCTTAACCAAGTCACAATACTCGAGCAATCTATCTGCATGAACTCATCCGAAGACTCATCTGACCATCACATCGATCTGATCCCAGTATACGATCTGGGCCATGAACTCATCTGAACACCGAGCTCATCTGATCTGTACTATTCGATCCGATCTCTTCTCTATTCCCATTCAATCTGATAGAAGCATACTTCAACAATCTCCACCTTGATTCTTTCAGGTTGAATTCTGCTCTCCATCCTAGCCTCCTTGGCTAATTTCCAATCACCGCATTAACTAAGTCTAAACATTTCTTGAACTTAGCATACGACAGTGACTTAGTCATAGCATCTACAGGATTTTCTTCTGATGCTATCTTCACAAGGATCACATATCCTTTTTCAATCACATATCTCACGAAATGCATCTTTACATCTATGTGTTTCGATCGTTCATGATAGACTTGGTGTTTCGTCAAGTGTATTGCACTTTGATTGTCACAGTGTACTACAACTTGATCTTGTTTTACACCAAACTCCGCTATCATTCCTTTTAACCACAATCCTTCTTTTATGGCCTCAGTAACAGTTATGAATTCTGCCTCAGTGGTAGAAAGAGCAACCACTGACTGTAGATTTTACTTTCAGGTGATCGCTGTGCCAAAAAAGGTGAACACATAACCAGTCAATGACTTTCTCGTGTCTAAGTTTCCAGCAAAATCCGAATCCACATATACAACTACCGGATCAATTCCATCTTGCTGTTTCTCAAACTTCAACCCCAACCCAGTTGTGTTTATGAGATATCGGAGAATCCACTTAAGAGCTTCCCAATGATATGTTCCCAGATTAGCCATAAATCTTGACACTACACTGATTGCATATGCCAGATCAGGCCTACTACACACCATTCCATATATGAGACTCCCCACTCCACTAGCATATGGAATACCAGCCATCTTCATCTTGTCTTCCTCACATTCAGGTGACTGATTCGCATATAGCTTCAAATGTTGTCCCAGAGGGGTCAAGACAGATTTTGCTTGATTCATGTTATACCTCAGAACAACCTTCTTCAAGTAGTTCTTCTGACTCAGATGAATCTCCTGTCTTTTTCTGTTTCTCACTATATCCATGCCCAGAATTCTCTTCGCTTCACCCAGATCTTTCATCTCAAACTCTGTGTTGAGTTGTTGTTTCAAGGATGATATCTCTGTCCTACTTTTACTTGCAATCAATATATCATCAACGTAAATCAGTAGGTACAAGATAACCTGACTTTCATCCTTCTTCAGATAGACACATTTATCATATTGGCTTCTCACAAAACCAATATCAATCAAGAACTCATCAAACCTCTTGTTCCACTGCCTCGGACTCTGCTTCAGCCCATACAATGATTTTCTCAATAAGCAGACCTTGTTCTGGGTTTTCAGATGTATGAAGCCCTTTGGTTGTTCCATATAAATGGTTTCTTCCAGGTCACCGTGTAGAAATGCAGTTTTCACATCCATCTGCTCAAGCTCCAAATCGAGCTGGTTCACCAGTGCTAACATAATCCGGATGGAACAATGTTTGACCACTGGAGAATAGAACTCATTAAAATATATCCCTTCTACTTGACCAAAACCCTTTGCAACCAATCTTTCTTTATACTTGATCTGATCTGTACCAGGAGTTCCTTCCTTCTGTTTATAGATCCACTTGCATCCCAATGTCTTTTGATGCTTCGGTCTGTATACTAACTTCCAGGTTTGATTCTTCTCGAGTGAGTTCATCTCTTCATTCATAGCTTCAATCCACTTGTTTTTCTGTTTACTCGCCATAGCTTCATCATAAGTATTTGGCTCTGAATACTCCACCTCCCCAGCTACTGTAAGTGCATACCAAGCCAGATCAGCTTCACCAAACCTCTTAGGAGCTCTGATCTCCCTTCTGGTTCTGTCCCTTGCAAGATTGTAAGTGCTCAAATCCTCTGTTTGATCTCTTGCTGTCACAATCTTATCTTGCATCTCTTTTGACCCTTCATCTGGCACAGAAGACTCCACCTCAATCGATAGTTTATCATTCACACTGATCTGACTGTCCTTTCCATCTGTATTCATTTTATATCCCAGTTTGGACAAACTTCACATCCCTGGTGTTGAAGCACTTTGGACCTCTTGATTCCAGGTTCCAAACCTTATAACCTGTAATGGACTGGGCCTCTGCGCTCTGCTAACCCTCACTTGGGCCGGTCCAGCCCAGCCATACTCATGGTCTCTTCCCCCCTGGTGGGGAATTTCATGCCCTCCCCAAGACTTGAACCTTGCACTCCAGGATAAGTACAAAGTCCACTCAGTCTTGGTACCATTGAGCTAACTTGAACCTTGCACTCCAGGATAAGTACAAAGTCCACTCAGTATTGGTACCATTGAGCTAGACTAGCTCAATGGTACCAAGACTGAGTGGACTTTGTACTTATCCTGGAGTGCAAGGTTCAAGTCTTGGGGAGGGCATGAAATTCCCCACCAGGGGGGAAGAGACCATGAGTATGGCTGGGTCGGCCCAATTGAGGGTTAGCAGAGCACAGAGGCCCAGTCCATTATATAACCCTTCACACCATCCGGATACCCAATGAATATACATCTGACTGCCCTTGCTTCCAACTTGTCCTGTTTCAGATGAGCATATGCAAGACATTCGAATACCCTCAAGTTTGAGTAGTCTGCAGGTGTTCCACTCCACTTTTCCATTGGTGTCTTGAAACCAATCGCACTGGATGGACACCTATTGACCAAATAACACGCAGTAGATAATGCTTCTCCCAAGAAGGACTTAGGAAGAGAAGCATTGATCAACATACATCTGACCTTTTCCAGAAGAGTTCTGTTCATTCTCTCTGCCAGGCCATTTTGCTATGGCGTTCCTGCCACTGTTCTGTGTCTGGTAATGCCTTTCTCCTTGCATAGCTTGACAAACTTATCTGATAAGTATTCCAGCCCATTGTCTGTTCTCAGGTGTTTAACACTTCGATCACTCTTGTTCTCAACTGCCAGCAGTCATTCTCTAAACTTGTCATATGCTTCATCCTTAGTCTTTAAGATGAATATCCATACTCTCCTTGAGTAATCATCTATCAAAGACATGAAGTATCTGCCTCCATCATAAGTTTATGTCCGAGAAGGACCCCATAGATCTGAATGAATGTAGGCCAATGGTTGCTCAGTTATGTGACTTCCTTGACCAAACGATAGTCTTTTTGATTTCCCAAGAGCACAACTATCACACAGCTCAAGTGATTCGATCTTATCTCCACCTAACAGACCCTGTTTAGACAGCTCATGTAATCCCTTCTCACTTACATGTCCAAGCCTCAGATGCCATATCTTGGTTCTGTCTTACTGTTCCTGAATACTTGTTGTACTTCCAATAATCGTTTCACCTTGTAGTACATACAGGAGGTTCCTCTTGACAGCTTTCATATCTACCAGAGATCCTTTAGACACTGAGATACTGACTGCTCCTGATTTGAATGAATATCCCTGAGCATCAAGCGTTCCCAATGATATCAAGTTTCTCTTCAACTCGGGCACATACCTCACCTTGGTGAGTACTCTGTCAATCCCATCATGCATCCTTATTCTGATATTTCTAAAGCCCTTTATTCTGCATGATTGATTATTCCCCAACAGCACCATGCCCTGATCTGATTCCTCCAATTTTTCAAACCAAGATCTTATAGGACACATGTGAAAGGAGCATCCTGAATCTAGTATCCACTCGTGGTTCTGATCACCTTTAAAAACCACCAATACTTCTGCTGAGTCATATCCATCTGTAGCTACGGCCAGAGTACCATCATCCTTGGGTTTTTCATGTTGCTTCCCTTTTCTTTCCGGACAATCTCTTCGCAGATGTCCAACCTTCTGACAAGCATAGCACTTCATATTACCCAAATTTCTGTTCTGGTATCTTCCTTGACTCTTCGATCTCAACTTTGGCCTGTATTTCCCACTGGATGTCCTCTTATCACTTATGCCCCTCGCCGTAAGACCTTCTCCATGTGATTCAGTGTTTGTGTTTGATTTTCTCTGAAGTTCCTTGGATTGAATAGCAGACATAACTTCTTCCAAGATTATTGTCTGTTCTCTTCCATATAGCAAAGCATCTCTGAAATTTTCATATGCTTTTGGAAGAGCATTCAGAAGTATCAAAGCCCGATCTTCATCCTCAAGCTTTACTTCAATATTCTCCAAGTCATCCAATATCTTGGTGAATTCTTCGATCTGGTCTTCAAGGTTCTTCTCATCCTTAATCACAAAGGAATACAATCTCTGTTTCATGTACAGACAATTAGCCAGGAATTTCGTCATGTATAAATTTTCGAGTTTAAGCCACACCTCCGCTGCAGATTCTTCTCTGGCCACCTCCCGAAGAGGTATATCTCCCAAACAGAGAATAATTGCACTGTGTGCTTTCTCGAGCAATTCATCCTTGTTCTTTATCTCATTGGACATCTCCTCCTTCTTCTTAAGAGCTTCCACCAATCCTTGTTGTATCAGGATTGCACGCATCTTAATTCTCCAGAGCGAGAAATCGTTCTTGCCCGTAAACTTCTCAATATCAAACTTCATTGATCCCACCATCTTTGCTTAGTTTTCCACAGACGGCGCCACTTGTTGGGAAGCAATCCAAACTTTGGTTATCGAGAATTCACCAGCAAACATAACACACAGATAAGAACAACAACACAATCCCAGAACAGATAAAACCAATGCACACAGATCAATCAATCAACTCACGCGAAAGCGATTAAACGACGCAAGTATTTACATGGTTTGGCAATGAATTTGCCTACGTCCACAGGAGAGCAATACACACACTTTATTAATCACCAACAGAAACAACCCAAGCTCAAGAACAGAGCTTATTACAGAGATGGACTCAGACAAACTATCAAGTTAGATACAGACACGATTCAAGCTATTGATACTTGAATCTTCCCGTCACAATCTACGCTTAGTTTTCTCCTCCAAAATCTCTTCTTCTTCTCTCTCAATATATTCTGAAGAATTTTGATTTTCTGTTATTCTCGTTGCGGCCAGCTTCCATCTGCTTATATAGAGAATTAGACCGACTTTTTTCATCTTGGGCTTTAGGTCAACAGTAACTTACGACCCAATTATAAAGTCAACATGGTCCAGCCCGATAAGCCTTCATTCATCAGTCTGATCTGCCCTCGTATTTCGATCTGCATCGATCTGCCTGCAAGCGTATAGCTTTCTCGGACACTTCATCTGACTTCTTAACCAAGTCACAATACTCGAGCAATCTATCTGCATGAACTCATCCGAAGACTCATCTGACCATCACATCGATCTGATTTCAGTATACGATCTGGGCCATGAACTCATCTGAACACCGAGCTCATCTGATCTGTACTATTCGATCCGATCTCTTCTCTATTTCCATTCAATCTGATAGAAGCATACTTCAACAACTGCCTTATTTTTTGTTCAATATTGAAGGAAGTTTGGAAAAATACAATTTTTTGGCCTTGTTTGAAAAAGTTTCAAGCTGTGAATTTTGTTGACTGTGCTCTAGCAATTTTGATGCATTTTAGTCGTGAGGAAATGGATTTATTTGCTATGATAATATGGGGTGCTTGGATTGAATACTACAAGTTTTCCCACGATCCAATGAGACTCAAATCTGATATCAAAGTGGATTGGGTAATATCATGGCTAAATGCTTATCGACGATCTACTTTGGTTTGTGGGAATCTATGTAACAAGCCACATCGGTCAACAGGCAGAGAATGGGCTTCTCCATTACCGAACCAATTTAGACTCGATGTGGATGCGGGTTTTGATGCCAAAGGTATCCGGTACAGTGTTGGGGCAGTGATAAGAGACTCGAGAGGGGATGTTCGGGGTGCCAAAGCGTGCATTGTTAGGAATCCGGGCTCGGTAAAGGGAGCAGAATTAGTGGCAATCCGAGAAGGTATGGATTTTTGTGTTCGACTTGGATTAACTGGTGTTTGCATCTATTTTGATTCTACCCAGGCCATTAATGTCGTCCTACAACATGAAGTTGATCTGAGTTTGAATGGCACCATCGCTTCAGAAATTCATGATATAATGCAATCAAACACCTTCACTTCGCTAAGTCACATGAGACGGAAGACAAATGGCGTAGCACATGTTTTAGTTAGGAAAGCACTTTCCTCTTCATCTTCTCTTATTTTTATGAATGGTGAATTGCCTAAATGGCTATCAGATGCTGTGATTTTGGATTCTCCAATTTAATATTAACTTGTTTTCCTCAAAAAAAAAAAAAAGAAAAATTAAAGAAGGATTCCAAAAGAATCTTTGTTTGACTCAATTTTAACCCCAAAAAATGATAATACGTAGGACCCGTTCACTTTCTAAAATTATGTATGCACGTGGAAAGCCGTTTAAAAATAAAATGAAAATCACTTATTGTGCCCACAAATTTGTTCGAATAAACGACTTCACTCGATAGTGGAAGCTCGGACAAGAATTATTTTTTCTACCTACTATTAACAATACCCATATGCACAGTACACTTGAAAGAGAACTAAGGTAGTGTTTCAGAGAGTTTCTAGGAAACACTTCTCAGCTTTTCGTTAACAAAATTTCACAAAATTTCAAATTTTTGTTAACGAAAAAGCTGAGAAGTATTTTTAAGAATCTCTCTCAAACACTACCTAAAAGACTTTAATCCAGATTCTGTTTCAATGTTCTCGTACATTTGTTTAATGAACAACCAAAATCCAGAACTTGTTCAGTCACATTCAAATCGGTATCCCGTTTCCAAATTATGAGTTAGAAAATTTGACTATTACCCCTTAAAATCTCAGGATATCCCAAACTTTCGTAAAATTATTTCTCAAAAAAAAAAAAAGATTTTGAACTACAAAATACTGAATTTTTTAAGATAAATATTCACGACTTCATGATACATTTTTCTTGGATGTCCGATCCTGCTATCAAGAAGAAAGAACAAAATCCAGCAAATCCTAATTATAATTGTGTTGGGCCCCGTTCCATTTGAAAAAAAATTGGGTTGGGCCTGACTTTGACTATAAGTTGAAATTTGTTTGTTGGCGTTGGGCTTTAGATAAACCTATTTGTCTCTCTCTCTCTCTCTCTCTCTCTCTCTCTCTCTCTCTCTGTTTTTGTTTTTGTTTTTTTAATTTTAAATATGAAATACCTGTATGTTCTTCAAACCGGCTAGCTAGAGTTTTCGTTTCTTTCAGGTTCTCTCTCGCAAGAAATTTTGTATCTTTCAATTGAAATATGTTTCCATTATTTAGATTAGGTTCGTGATTGTGCAACATTTTCTTACTAGCCGAAAGTTGGGTTCTTTTTCATATGCCACCAATCTGTTTGACATGCAAAAACCAGCTTGTGTTTTACGATGTCTGATCTCATCGTGTTATGCATATTGTATGGATAAATTATAATTTTTGGATGTTAAGGAGTTTCCAGCTGTGCATCAGATTATTGTACACGCATGTTTGGAGACTTAAATTTTGCGGCAATGAATTGATAGCATAAGGATGGATTATCTTAACTGTTATCAGCTTTGCGGGTTAAAATTTAGTCAAACAAACATTCTTAATATTGCAGCTTTTTATGGGTTTTTTGTTGATTAAAGTAATTATCGTAAAAATTGTTCGAAAAATCGAGAGTCCAGCAATGGCGGAAGTGATATATATATTTTGCAGCTTTTGTGAAATCTATGTATAAATAGTTTGAACACTTGTTGATTTGGGTTTTTTTGTTGATTAAAGTAATTATCGTAAAAAATGTTCGAAAAATCGAGAGAGTACAGCAATGGCGGAAGTGATTGAGTCACCGATTGAAGTTGTAGACAAAGACGAAGACGGCAGAATCCAGCCTGGAAATTTATTGAGGGAATTAAAACTTTTAAGATGGCATTTAAGAAAATTCTTGCTAGCAAGAGCGGTTGGGATTCGGATTTGTTGGTAAGCAGAATTTCTGGAACACTGCACTGTGGTGAAGGGAGTTGTATCACAGTAATTGTATCACAGTAATTGTAATAATTTTCTAGTATATTAGAGATGTATTCTATTGTTTTGTTAAAAAAAAATATGTTTGGTCGAACAAAATAGAGCTCTTTAGGAATTAAATCACGAAGTTTTGTTTGCAGGGTCCTGTATTATCGGCTCGTAAGAAGCTTTTGGGTGAAAAGCTTGTTGGAGAAGAATCAGAAAGTAAAGTAAAGGCAAAGGCAAAGAAAGAGAAGCATTTGGTATTGATTTTATTGATTTAAACTTGGTTTAATGATGTACTTTGTTTTTTTTCCTAATTTCTCTTTGATTGATGGTGTGTTTCATCGATTTTTTTGATGACAAGAAAGTTGAGAAGGGACATGTGAAACCGGCTAATTACTTGGATTCCCATGAAAATTTTCTATTAGGAGTTTCTACCAAAGGAGGTACACATTGTTTTGTTGCTTAAAATGACCCAATGAGCTCATTTATTTTTGTCGAAGATACTGATTTGATCTTATCATTGTCATGTGTACTGCTGGGTGTTCAGTGGTCAAGTTGTTCAATGCTGTAAGTTTTCATGTCATCTTTGTACCATTACTAGTGTTCATGCTTCCATTTTCTTCAATTTTTGCCCTTGTTCATAGCACAATTTGCTGCATTTTGTATCTCTGCCTCACACAGGTAAACAAGGCACAAAATACTCATAAAGGCTTAAATCCCTCAAGAACATAAGATAAGAAAAGTATGTGATTACGATTTTGCTTTCTATTCCCATATACTCGTTTCTTGGTATTTCTTTATTTGGTCCACTTATTCGTGTATATCAAATTAAAATTATGATATGTAGTTGACCTCCATTGAGGAATAGAGGTTTATGTGCTGATTACTTTATTGTGGAACATGAAGTTGGTTCGTATATTTTCAATTTTGGAATATGAAGTCATCCCATGAATTTCAAATTGTTTAGAACTTAAGACAGGTTTGAGAAACAAATTGTATCTGAAGTGATAAGAGTTATGTTTGTAGTGTATATCGTAAATTTTGAGGTGGTTGCGACTAAGTGAACAAATCCAGAGGTACTGTTTTGTTTTATTTGAAAATCAATTATGGGTTTTGAAGAATATTTGATTTTATTTTCGAAAAGAAACAAATTTTTACTGAAGATGTATCGTGTGAGAATGCATTGGGTTATTTGAGTTTTTAATAATTTTTACGGTGTTTTGGAATTTTGAAATATAATTTCATTGCAATTAAATATAATATAATAATTGTGTTGTTTTGAGAAGCGATCCATCTTGGAGGCTGTCTCGACCGCCATTTAGAACACTGGAAAACATGGTGTCAAAATTGTCCTACGTGTTTGGTGCAGCATGGGTTCATTTTGGGAACATGAGAATCTCGCGGAATTTAAGTCAAACATCGGTGTGTGGTTTCATATTTGATGACTAAAGACCGATTCATTATTAATTTTTGAAACACTTGGTTCCTCTTATCTGTTTCATGTAATTTTTATGCAAATAACTATCAATCTATGTGATGAATGAAATATTTGAGGACTTTTTGCCAAGGTATCAAGTTTTAGCATTCGGTATTCAGATCATATTTTTTTGTTGCATTATGTCATATCTGATTTTGTTGCAATAATCATCATGTAAATATGTCAGTAATGAGGAGGCGGAGCAAAGAAGCCTTTTTTTCTGAGTTGGGCAAGACATCGTCACAATCTGCCCAGGCTGCTGCTGCTAAGGTTCTGGTTATTAACTCATTTACCATGTGATTAAGCGTGTTTTTTTTTTCACGGGAGCCACCCAATTCCTTCTGTTCCTGGTTAGACTTTTTCGTGGTTTGAAATCTTGCAGGTTGGTACACCCAGTGGTTCTATGGATGAAGAAGTTCCATCTTGGGCCCCTCTGCGTGATGATTACATGCTAACACAACCTAGATTGAAAGATTGGGATAAGATGCAGGTAATCTTTTCTTTGGTCGTATGTTTTATCACTCCGTGAATTCCTTAGACGGCTTCAAACCACCTGGTTAAGTATCACTTAATAATTTATCCCCATGTTATGGTAAATTTGTTTTCCAAACTTTACATGATACATATGTTTGTGTAGGTTATGTTATGCTTGTTGGAAAAGTAACATGACAAAAGGGGTTGATAGAATAATTATTGATGTTTAAAAATATCAAATTGATTGGTTGCTTGAAAAGACTAGAGGAAACTTTTAGTATGAAAGATGAAATCCATGATTTCCTTAAAAGGCAAAGAACAAAATTGTACTTGGCTGAATCTGCGGCCATTTATGTTTCGAATAGACGATCACGATCAACTGCTAATCAGTTGTGGAAGTTATTTATCTCTATTTTTCCATATTAAAAAATTTGGTCATTCTATGTGCTTTCAGGATAAAAATGTTGTTGATGACTTTGGGGGACAATTAGCCACGGATTCACTAGATGATGATTAATAGTTTCGACTCTGAATAGGCTTAAAATTGGTGTATTTAGCTTGCATGGACAATGTCTTAATGATAGTTTGTTCGTTCTGACAACAGTGATTTTTATTGATGATTTATTGATGATTTGTTTTAAGTTCGACAAAAAGGAAGTAAAATGCAAACAATATGCCATTCACCAACTTATGAACATTGCATACCCTGTCACACTTGTTCCTATTATGATAGTATGTGACATATATATTGAAACAAATGATTTGTCGAGCTTTTTCAGCTTTTTCAAAATTATTATTTCTCGATGTGGAATTGATTGATAGCATTTAGAAAGCAATTTACGTTGTATTTTTTTTCGGCTTATGAACATTGCATACTCAACATGTCATACTTGTTCCTTCAATGATAGTATGTGATCTATATATTGAAACCAATGATTTGTCGAGCTTTTTCAGAATTATTATTGCACGATGTGGAATTGATTGATAACGTCTAGAAAACAATTTACGAGTACTTTTTTTTTAAAATACAAGTATTATTTGTTCTTTTTAAAGTAAAGGTTGATCCTTAAAACATATTTTTCGTTAAATTTTAGAAATAAGTTCAAGTAGATATGTAAAAAAAATTTCTTCTTAATTATTGATTTTAGCCGGTGGATTTAAAAGATATGGTCTAGACAGTGTTTATATTTTTATTAATTCTTTATTTTAGTCGGTGGTCTAAAAGATAGCATCAAAACTCTGAATTTTTCAGGTTGATTTTTACCTTAATTTTTAATTTGGTTTACAATAACAAAACCATTGCCTAGAAAATAAGGAAAAAAATCATTAAATGATAAGTTAAGTGATCATTGTATAATAATAATAATAATCATCATCATCATCATCATCATCTTTATAAAAGCATGAATGTTTGCAATTGTGAAATGTTCATTTGGTATGATGAAATGCTCTTCGTTAGAGCCATACTTAGGGTCTTTATAAAAGCATGAATGTTTGCAATTATAAAATGTCCATCTATCATTGATTGTGAAATCATATTGAGAACTTTTAGCTTAAATGGATGATGTGATTTCTTGATAGTTAATCTGTGAATTATATTGTGTAGTTGATGTCCATTGAGAAATAGAGGTTTATATGCTAATTATTTTATTATGGAACTGAAATTGGTTTGTATATTTTGGAAATGAAGTCATCCCATAAATTTCAAATTGTTTAGAACTTGAGAAAGGTTTGAGAAACAAACTGTATCTGAGTGATAAGAGTTATGTTTGTAGCGTGTACCGTAAATATTGAAGTGGTTGTGACTAACTGAACAAATCCAGAGGTATTGTTTTGTTTTATTTGATGATCAATTAATATTTGATTTTTTTCCGGAAAGAAACAAATTTTTACTAAAGATGACATATCATGTGAGAATGCATTGGTTTATTTGAGTTTTTAATAGTTTGTTACAGCATTTTGGAATTTCAAAATATAGTTTCATTGCAATAAAATAAAATATAATAATTGTGTTGTTTTGAGAAGGGATCCACTTAGGCGGCCGCCTCGACTGCCATTTAGAACACTGAAAAACATGGTTGTCAAAGTTGTCTTAGGTGTTAGGTGCAGCCTGGGTTCATTTTGGGAAAATGAGAATCTCTCGGAATTTAAGTCAAACATTGGTGTGTGGTTTCATATTTGATGACTAAAGACCGATTCATTATTAATTTTTGAATTGGTTCCTTTTATCTATTTCATGAAATTTTTATGCAAATAACTAACAATATATGCGATGAATGAAATATTTGAGGACTTTTTGCCAAAATATCAAGTTTTAGCATTCGGTATTCAGATCATATTCTTTTGTTGCATTATGTCATTATCTGATTTTGTTACAACAACCATAATGGAAATATGTCATTAATGAGGGGACGGAGATAAGAAGCCTTCTTTTTTGAGTTGGCAAGACATTGTCACAATCTTCCCAGGCTGTTGCTAAGGTTCTGGTTATCAACACATTTACCATGTGATTAAGCATGATTTTTTTAAAAAAAAAATCGGGAGCCACCCAATTCTTTTGGTGGAGATTGGACTATATCGTGGTTTGAAATCTTACAAGTTGGTACACCAAGTGGTTTTATGGATGAAGAAGCTCCATATTGAGCATGATGATTACATGCTAAGACACCCCATATTTAAAGATTGGAATAAGATGCAGGTAAGCTTTTCTTTGATCTTATGTCTTATCAAACTGTGAATTCCTTAGTTTTCTTCAAAACCGCCTGGTTTAGTCAAGTATTACTTAATAATTTATCCCCATGTTGTGGTAATTTAATTTTGGTTCTTTTTTTAGATTTTCAGACAGAAGGACTAGTTAGTTAATATCTGATGTGCGCAGTGTTATTGAGAGAATTATTGTTTAGTACGTGATATCCTACACAAATAATAAATTAAACACTGAGAGCACTTAAATAGTGATATGGTTTATGGTAAATTTGTTTTCCAAACTTGACATATGATAGATATGTTTGTGGAGGTTATGCTATGCTTGTTGGAGAAAGTAGCATGACAAAAGAGGGTTGCTGGGTAATTATCGATGTTTAAAAATATCAAATTGATTGGTTGATTGGAAAGAGTAGAGGAACCTTTTAGGACTAAAAATAAAATTCATGATTTCCTTAGAATGTAAAGAACAAGATTGTGATTGACTGAATTTGCGGTCATTTATGTTACGAATAGACGATCAACTGCTAATTTATTGTGGAAGTTATTTATCTCTATTTTTTCCATGTTAAAAAGCTTGTCATTCTATGTGCTTTCAAAATACAAATGTTGATGACTTTGGGAGACAATCAGCCACGTATTAATCAGATGATAATTATTAGTTTCGACTCTGAAATAGGCTTAAGATTGGTGTATTTAGCTTCCATGGACAATGGCTTAATGAAAGTTTGTTCGATCTGACAGCAGTGATCTTTATTGAATATTTATTTTAAGCTCGACAAAAGGGACAAAAAAATACAAACAATGTGATATTCACTGGCTTATGAACATTGGATACTTGACATGTCATACTTGTTCCTACTATGATAGTATGTGACCTACATATTGAAACGAATTATTTGTCGAGTTTTTTCAGCTTTTTCATAATTATCATTGTCCGATGTGGAATTCATTGTGTGAGACCCCGTTTCTAATCTTCTAAACTCGAATAATTAACTACAATCGAACACTGAAAGCCGAGGACTCGAATAATTTTTTTTTTTTAAAGACCCCGCGCTCGCGCGAGATCTTCATCTCGCGCGCGCGGGCTAGCTCGACAGAGCCCGACGGAAGACCTCGCGCGAGATACGCCCCTCGCTCGCGCGCGGGGTTACAAGACAGAGACCGCAGGGGATTGCTCGCGACCGCGCGAGGTACTCAGCTCGCGCGCGCGCAGGCAAAATAACCCGAGTCCCCCCAGGCCTCCCCTGCGCGCGCGAGGTAAAGCCTCGCTCGCGCATATGCCAATCGGACAGAAATTTCCAGGCTTTCCACAAGCCAAACAAAATCATTTCCAATCAATTCAAAACCCATGCACACATACATATCAACATTAGGCATACAATATTCTAAGTTCTGCCCAACATACATATCAAGTTCGACGATAGGGTTCATTCGACTAATCAAAATAATACAAGTCCAAAAGGCACAACCCTACGACACACGGTGTCTCACTTCTATATTTCTCACCCCGAGCTAACCCAGACGACTCGGTCCGGCTCCTATTCCTCCTGTTGTCAAGTACACATACAAACAAAAACAACAACCGGATAACCCGGTTAGAAATATAATTTTTAAGTAAAAGAGACAGACATACAATATCAATTAAATATCTCATATCGAAATGTATCAATAAATAACAAATCAAAATGAGAATGAATGTATGCATGACTTCAAAACTCGGGATTATCAAGTGAAATAATCGAAATATCAATCGGTACTCGGTTGGGATCCTGGGGCCAAGTCTTCACGAACAACTCACCGACACACCCATTCGGGGTGGATGTCGTTCAACTCAACCCCTAGACTTCAGAGCAATTATAAGAAGTATTCTACCACTTGGAAAAACTCGAAATCCAAAGTCATTCCAATATAGCTTCCTAAATCGTCTAATTTCAAAACGAATCGAATATTCGGCTCAATATAAATGCAAATGTAAACAATATAAATCAATCAAGTTCACACCAACAATTAACATGCAGTATGTGATTTTCGGGACTCGAGAATCAATCGAACTCGAGTATTCAACCTTATTCAATTCAATGTCGTCTTTTACCTTTCAAGTTCGTCGAGGATTCAAATCTGAAAATAACAACGAACTCAATCAATATCGAATCGAATCAAAACGAATCAATACAAGAAGTTCAATACTATACCGTCTTCAACTCTCGAATCGGTTCAAACTCCCAAGTTCGTTCCAAACCCAAATCTTCAACACAATCTGAAAACGTAGAACATACGGATTCGATATCAATCTACTAATTCAAACAAACCCGGAAATCGAACCGAAACAACACAACCGATAATCCAAAACTCGATTTCGACGGCATAACGGCTATAAACGGTCAAACCAAAAATCTCCAATCAACAATCATCAACAATACAACTCAACCCAACTTCCAATCCAACAAAACACAACCAAATCCAACCAAAATCCAAAACCCATTTTCAAAAATATGCTCCAAAAATCATATAAAACCCAAACTTCGTTTTTTTTTCCAAACCAACTTCGAATACACGGTCTATGCTAGCTCAAAAACATCATACCCGAAAATTATCAAATTCTGACAACCCAACAAAAATCAAAATTCGTGGATCGTAGCAAAACTTACGTCAAGACGAAGCCCTCGTTGTGGTGATCATGAATCTCAACTCGAAACGAAAATCTGACGGTCGGATTGTGCGAATCAGAGGAAGGAAAAGCTTGAAAAATCGATGGCCATGGTTACTCGGTTCACGCGCACGGGAGAGAGGAGGAAGGAGAGAATGATGAGTGATGGTGAGATGATAGGATAGGTAGATAAGATATTATACAATCAAATAATATATTAATCCCCTCTTTTGACTATTCAACATGCTCAATTGCAATCCGGTCCCTGAAACTCCAAATTAAATCGATTCAATCTTGGCTCAATTAAACTCCAAAATAAATAATAATCAATTCTGCTAATCACGAAATAATTAATTTCAGGGCTTTACACATTGATAGCATCTAGAAAGCAATTTACCTAATATCTTTTTTAATGGATAAAATTTTAAAATACAAGTATTATGTATTCTTTTTAATGTAAAGGTTGAATATTAAAACATATTTTTCATTAAGTTTTGTGTGAATATTACCAATGATAACCCTTGAATTGATTTTTTTTTTTTTTGTAAATTCATTGGTAATTTCAATTTAAAAAAAAAATTATCTAAACATTAAATTTGTTAATATAATTTTTTAAAAAATAAAATTGTTAATATACTAAATTTTAAAACACACAAAACAAATCATCACTTCTTAGAAGCTGTTTTTAAAAAGTTTATAAGTCCATCCAAACACTTTAATAACTTTTTTAAAAAATAAAACTTAATTTATAAGCTTCTAAAATGACCTATAAACTTATAAGTTGTTTTTAATAAGTTTAGTCAAACACTCTTTAAGTTTTTAATAGTTGTTAAAAGTCTTATGCTTGAGTTTTAAGTATTATTTCTGTAATGATTTTTTTTACTTCTATATATTTACATTTTTATAGATAAAATATATCAAATACACATTTTCTTTTTACAATTTCAATGAAAAATATTTTTTTGTATGTCAAATATATATTCACTTTTATGTATCATTTTTTTTTAAATATTTTCTAAGAATTATGAAGATGTCCATGTAATATTTAATCAAAATAATATACAATTTAAGGGTAAAATACCAAATCCACAACGAAAGTTATTTTAGTAATAATTTTTTTGCTCATTATTTTTAGATTCATGAGAATTATATTTTGGCAAACTGTTATTTCTATAATATATTTTTATTATCAAATATCTATTCAATTTTGATATATTATTATTTTCAATTTTTTTAGAATTATGTTGTAACCCAATGTTATTTTTATATAAATACTTTGTTGTTCACATGTTGATTTTGTTGTCTTAAATTCATATAAAATACATTAAATCAATCAAGTCATTGAAAACGAATTTGTGTAATAAAATAAGAGGTGAGGATGATGATGGTGATGACGACGACGAAACTACTAATTAATATAAAATAATATCTTTTAAAATAAATAAATGAAAAAAATATAAAAGAAATTTTTTTTGAAGATAATATTTTTTTATATATCCTCCTATATTCATGTAGGTGATATTTAAAAAAAAACAGATTTTAATTTAAAAAAACAAAATAAAAACGGATCAATGAAGTTGAACGTAATAAAATTATGATAATTACATTGATAAAAAATTAACTATATTAAAAAATTTATGCTCTTGCTTAAAATTCTAAAATAAATTCTCACGAAAAGATGAAAAAAATTGGTAGTCGCATAAATTAACATGTCATTAAGTGTCAAAAATATTGAAAAAAAATTGTTATATAATAAAGACATATATTAAAATTAAGTTAATCAATATAAATAAATTAAATATAGTTATGGAAAATTAAAATTATAATGTAATTCACATTTTTAGCAAAACAAACTTTAACATATATCCAAACATAAAGTCTTTAGTTACTATTACTCCATTACACTTTTTTTTTTTTTTTGGACAGAATACTCTATTACACATTTAATACATCTAAAAAATTAAAACAAATATATTATTTGAAATTTCAATTATAATTATTTTATTTTTATTATAATTGTGAGTGAATTTAAAATTATTTTTTATTTGAGATGATGATTGAATATAAATGAAAAATTAAATACACATTCATTACTCATTATGCAATAAATTATTACGGATTTATTAACTAAATAACCTTCATTTGACCATAATTTTTAAATATAACATTCTCAATTTTTACTCCTTAAGGTTTGACTAAAATCTTAATTCCTTTTTGCCCTTGTTTTTTTAACTCATATTTTCATAATTGTCCATACATATTTTTTTTATCCATACACAATTTGAAGGTAAAATTATAAATTCGAATTTTTTTTGCTCATCATGCATATAAGTTCCTTTAGCTACTATAAGAAATATAATACATCTCAAAGTGTATAAAATTTTATAATTAATTAATACACTAATTAGAACAAATTTTTGGTTATTTTTATTTTAAATATTTGTGTCATTAGTAATCAATGACCCTTTATTTTTTTTCCACCTATCAAAATGTAAAATATTTTGCAATATAAAAATATTTGACTAAATATTGTTTGTAAAATTTTATATTATATAGTATACATAGTATATCAATAATTAATTTTGAGATTATAATTGAATATAAATGAAAACTTAAATACACCTTCATTATACATGATATAATAAATCACTATTTAAGGTTAAATAGTAATCCCTTTTTTCCCCTTGATTTTTTACCTCATTTTTAAATAATTTCCCATAAATATTTTTTTATCCGTACACAATTTGAGATCAAAGTTAAATCTTAATCCATATTTTTTTTGTTTTTTTACCTCATTTTTCAATAATCACCCATATATATATATATTTTATCGATACACAATTTGAGACCAAAGTTATAAATTTACAACTAAAATACTTTTCATATCATTCATATTTTTATAGTAGAGATTTTTTTTTTCACATATCAAAAAGTTAAATAAGACAATATATGATAATTATTGTTTGAAGATAGCATAACCTTGAGTTATAAATAATTCTTATTGATTTTCTAATACTTGTCAAGAGTCTTATATTTGATCTTTAAATTTATTTAGGTAAATGTGGATTATGTTTTGACATTTGTTTTCAATAATTATCTTTTATTTTTTTTATATCAATGAATTTAATTTCTATTTCTACCAATAAAATAAGAATGATTTATTTAAAAAATTGAACAACAATTTATAAGAAAAAATAGATAGTAGAAAAACTTTATATTTACAATTTTTTAGATAAAGAAAAAGCAGACCAAAAGATAGAATTAATGGAAATACGAGATGATGCAAAATTATCACTCTACAAAACAAAAAGAACAAAAAGACAGATTAAAGATCAAATGAAGAACATGAAGACAATCAAAATAAACAAGAAAACATTTAAATATAAAATACCTAAAACTAATAAAAAAAATATTAATGTCTTTAATTATAATTTTAGTAATAAAGCATAGAATTTAGCATATAAAACTACATTTGGTAATCTATATTATTAAAAGAACAAAATGATAATTTATCATTTTATTTAAAATTTAATCAACTCATCATACTTACTGGTATCTAAAATGTCCCAATACTAAAAGCAAAACTCCCAGTGGAAGGCACGTAAAAAACTAAAATTACAATTGGCCAAACTTTTCTTTTTTTTTTTTTTTTTTGGATAGTTCAAGTACAAGAATCTCTTTCGTAATAATTCTTCAAAACAAAAAATGTTGATTGTCATGACTCATGAATGACACGAAAAGCATCGTTTCCATTTTCATGTTGATGCTTTCGAATTTGGTTGGCTGAGTCCACCAACGATTTTTTACACTCCACCAACTGGATGCATTGAAGCGTATCTATTTCTCCTATGCCACTAGGAATCTCATCAATCAACTGGACACAAGCCAGAATCAAGGTTTCAAGGCATGGGAAGTGCTCTTTTTCCGTTTCCCACTTCACCACACCATCTAAGTCAGAAGCAAAATACTTGAGTTGAAGAAATTCACCTTCCACTGTCGTCCACTCGGAAAGTTTAGTGCCACAATTATCCGCCATCTCGAGTTCTTGAAGATTCGGGAGCGATCCAATTATGGCCATGTTTTCCCAAGGCAATGGGACTCCTTCCAGAGATAACTTCTTTAGAGCCATTGGGAAAGCATGGTTCCATGTCATTGAGGAATGACACCGGTCCTGATCCTCCACAGTGATTTCTAAGTGCTCGAGGTTTCGTAAATTGGAAAGGTTGTCGAGATTAAAATCATCCCAATCACGATCCTGCATATCATATTCAACCTTCAATTTCTTCAAATTCACGAGTATTCTGGTGATCTCTTCCGCAAATACAAAATCCGTCACAGTCTCAATTGTTTGTAGATCACTTTCATGAACTATTCCCATGTCAGAGGGATGGTAGGATAAACGAAGAGCATCGTTGTGAATGATCAGATGCCTTAACTTGGGCATCTTTAAAATTTCATATTGTAGTTCTTCTGATGGGAAAGATTTATCACGAACAACTAAATTTTCAAGATTAGGAAACTTTGATATTGCGGCTGGCAATCCCCCGCACATGGAAAATTCTAAGTACCTTAAATTATGGAATGTGGAGATTGTATGAGAAAAGTTCGTCCCACTTACGCTGGGTGTATCAAAGATACAGATGTGCCTAGACCGTACATATAGTTTTGATATAAAATATGTATGGCGGAATATTAGAATTGATCGAACGCTCGAATCTAGGACTTCCCATTCTTTATCTTCATCGGTGTTTTGAATTGTGAGGCGTCGACATGGATTCTCTATGAATTCTGTTGGTTTGGATGACACATGACGATGAAGAAACCCCTCTTGTTCAGCTTTTGTTATGCAAATCTCCCTCAACATATCATGGATTCCAATTGTTTTGAGTGTACCATCCTGCTTTTTCTTGTTCACTAACAGCAAACTTCTGTTCACAAGATCCTCCAAATAACGTTTCCCCACATCTTCCAAGAATTTGAACCCATCGTTTGGTTTCAGAAATCCCTCGGCAACCCACAATCGGATTAGCTTAGAAACCTTGATTTTATAATCTTCTGGAAAAGCCGCAATGTATAGGAAACATGGTTTTAGTCGAAGAGGTAACCGATCATAACTAAAACAGAGTATTTTTGAGCATTCAAGTGCAATTGTAGGCTCTCTAGAATTTATATTTTCCAAAATATTTTCCCATACTTCTTCTCTCATCCCGTTGCCTGAAGAAAGAAGTAGTCCTGCAACCACTTTGATGGTGAGTGGAAGTCCACTGCAATTTTTCGCAATCTTCTTCCCGACTTCCACCAGTTGGAGTGGAAAAGATTGTTCCCCAAAAACACTTTGTTGAAGTAGTTTCCAACTTTGATCTTCATTCAAACACTTCATTTGGTGAACCCATGGATTATCTGAAGATCCTGCATAAGAGGCCACATCTAAAAGCCTGGTGGTTAACAAGATTCGACTTCCACTACCATCATCTGGGAATATCATCTTCAAATCATCCCAAGCCTTAGTACTCCACATATCATCAATCACAATGAGATATCGCCTACCCAAGAGATTTTGATACACCAGTTTTGCCAGTTCTGCTTCGCTCATATCAGATTGTTCATTATTGAGGGACTTGAAAAGCCCTGAAAGAATCTCTCTCCTTTGATACTCTTGTGACACTGTGATCCATGCGCATTTGTCAAAGTACTGAGAGAAGAGTGAATCCTCGTAAGCTCTTCTAGCAAGAGTCGTCTTCCCGATTCCTCCCATCCCCACAATTGGGATGATTTGAAGCTTAGCAGAATCTTCGTATAACCTTTCTTTGATTGAATTCAAGTCATCATCAAATCCCACAACCATGTTTTTGGCAGTGGCTTGGACAGTAGATAAAGAATCAACAGGAGAAGAATAAGACAGGGATGGGAGATCTTGAGCTGTGTCACTGTTGTTCATCTTCTTCGTCTCTCCCAAAATAAAATCAATTCTTTCAGACGCCATGGTTAAGTCTCGATCCAAGTTGATACAGAACTCTGAAGAAGAACTCTCATCGTCATGATGGGTAGTTGATACAGAACAATAATACGAATCCATGAAATCTTGAGCTTCATATGCCGCATTTCTGATCCCATTTCCCACGCAATCAATTGTTCCCAGATGCTTATCTGAATAATCTTCAAGGAAAGTGACGATAAAATCAACTTTTTCATGGAGAGAAAGGATTATTTCTTTGTGAAGAGGATCGATGTAATGTTGAAGATCCCCAATCTCTCGCAGTGATCGAGCAAGAGCAAGAAGCGCAGCGTAAGCAGCGGCCATTGGAAAAAATGAGAGGCCGCACAAGGACAAGGACAAGTTGATAAATAGTTGACTGTTTGAGTACTCCTTCGATTAATTACAAAATTAATTATTTTATTTAGCAAAGAATAATACAATTATACCGCTTTTTTTTCATAAGCACAAATATATATATATATATATATGTGTGTGTAATTAAATAATTAAATACATTGTTTAACTGAATTAATTCAATAAATTTAAAATAAATTGAATAATATATATTATATCAATAATAATGTACTAAATTTTCAACCAATATTCGATAAGCTTAAAATAAATCGAATACTATATTAATAATTATATACTAAATCTCCAACCCATATCAATAACGCGTTTGCTATAAATTATGTTACTTTAGTTTTTTCATGATCTTGTTTATTATTTTTATTTGTTATTTAATATAAATATTAAAATTAATATTAATTATTGAAATAAATAAGAACTTCAAATAAATTAATTAAAATAAAAAATTGAACACTAAAATTAATTTATTTATTTTTTTAAAAAAAGTGGACCAAAATATATATATGAATGAACCATTTGGCAATTTTTTTAGAAGATGACATTTTCCTAATTAATGGTGTCCTCTCTCATGGAGAAATCTTTCATTATATGGAGAAAATTGGAGATGACCGAAGGAAGAAAGCTCTAGGAAAAACATATCTGATTCTCATGTCACGCCTCAAGTCTAGCCAGAGAACCACTGACATGGTGTTTACTTTAACTATAATTTGGATTCAGTCTCTTACTTCAAATATAAGTTAAAGATTCGGTCAATTTCTTTCATTGATAAAAATCAATACAAAATGTTAAATATATGATACTAATATATGATATTTGAATATTAACAATTTCATATTTGATAAAAAAAAATTAAGATTTTAAGTATAATACTGAAACAACTTTTTTAATATCAAAAACTTACTATGCATACATATTATGTAAAAAATATTTATATTAAAACACTTGTTCATTATTAATCAATAAAAATATTAGTATTTTGAGAATCACAAAAATTAAATTTTATGTGCACTAATTTAAGAAATTTGAGATTAAATATATTTATAACATCAATTGCATAAAATTGAGTACAAAATCTGAATTTATATTTTCAGTTTTACAGAGATTAATATAACACAAAATATGTATACCAAAAAAACATGTTTTTAAACCCAATCTAAAATAGTTAATACTGAAATTTTATATATTTTTGCTTTGTTTTCAATTTTTTATTCCTATTTTTTACTTTGAAAATAATTTGTGAGTTCAGCGATTAAATACAAATCTTTTCATGAATCAAGATTGCAGAAAAAATAAATTTCTTAGGGAAACTGAATCTCAATCAAACATATAACATGTGGAATTTTTTTTTAACCAATTAACTCTTACTTTTAAATAAAACTAATTAAAGTAATATAGGAAGTGACATAAAGAATTTTATGAGCATGATAAATTATAAAATAAATAAAAGGGTAAAATAGTAAGTTCACATGCAATTGAAAGTATATATATATATATATATATATATATATATATATTATAAATAAGTCACTTTCAATTGCATGTGATATATATTATAAATAAGTCACTTTCAATTGCATGTGAACTTACTATTTTACCCTTTTATTTATTTTATAATATATATATATATATATATATATATATTATCAATCGATCAAAATTTAAGAGCGATTTTGTTAGGTTTTTTACATGTTAATTAACTTCCATGCGATATATATATATATAATATCAATCAAAATTATAAGAGCAATTTTGTTACATTTTTTATAAATTTTAATTTAATTAACTCCCATTCGATGTTGCGAATATGCATGTTAAAAAATTTCTTCAAGGATTCTTCTAGGAATGCCTCCCGAGTCCCGACAAATTCCGCATGCATGCTTACAAAGTCAGTTCTACTAATTCACTGGCTAAGGTAGTGTTTGCAACAAATATTATGAAAAATAATCAATTATTTTAGAGATTGCAAACACTATCTAAATCAAATGTAAATTCACAAAAAGCTCACATTCCCTTGGTTGATTTGATAATGCATTAAAATTCTATGATATTCAAATCCTTTGAATATTGAGTGATTCGAAATTCATTATGATTATTATATTTATAATGTAAATAAGTAAAAGATGGATTTGAATTTCATTATTTTAGATTACTTTTGGTTAATTAGATGAGTTTGAAATCCATGTATTTTAATTATATAGTTTTATTATTTAATGTGGAAAAAATAGATCCAATCTTAAATTTATACTTACTTGTCTACATATTAGCGATACAAAAGTATAATGAATTTCAATTATATTATTAATTTTTGGGTTAATTTATTTTTCTAAACAACAAAAATGCAATTGAATACATTTGAAATACATGAATTCGAAATTCATCGATATAGAACCTTAAGTTATTTGAATAATGAAAATAAATTGAAAATCATAGATTTGAAATGACTTGATCCAATTGCAACCTAAATGTTATTTTCATCGAACCAGAGAGAGTGGGCTGGAAGATAATCTGTGGATCTTAAACTTGATTTTGGCACATTGTTATTGTATTAATTAAATAAATTGATTTACCAATCATTTAGTAGTCAAAATAAAACCAAAAAATATTCATATTCTAGAATCATTTTAATTAAGAATATCGTACACAATCACATTCCATATTATTCTGAAAATATATATATAGATTATCTATTACTCAGACACTAGCAGAACATATGAGAGGATTCTAAATACTAACTTTTAGCCATTGGATATATTGCATAATCCTAGTCATTGGTCAATGATGTGCCATTGGTATAAATAGATCTCATAATTTGATTTGTATCAATAACTTAGTTTTGGTGATGTGTTGAAAACATTAAGTTAACCTGAAATGAAATTCATCATAGTAAAATCAATAGACTACCAAACAAGCACTCTTTGCTTATCTCTAATATTAGCATATCACTATCAACTACTGAATTCAGCGGATCTTATATTCAACCGATTCTTAAAATAAACATAACGTATTATATTCAATAATTAATTTGAAAACTATATCATACTTTAAATATTTCTTTTACATTTAGTCGGTAGATAAGGTTGGTCTTTTTTAGTTAATTGACTAAATGATAACTTGACTAACCAAAACTGAAACGACCAAATTTTTTAAAATAGCATATGCGGAAATTTTTTTTTTTTTATATCCTAAGTGAAATAAATGTACATACATGCCCATACATATATGCACAACAATAAACAGATTTAAAAATAACTTAAATAAAATGCAACATTTTATACTTAAATATCTGAGTCAAACGTAAATAAAATACTGTCAAACAATTAACTTAAAAGTTTGCATGCAATAAATTACTTACTAAAAATAGTATTAAAATTTGCCACTGAAAAGACTTAAAAGAATTAAATAAATAACAGAGTTTAAAATTCTTAAAAATATTCATAATGACTCAAACGACGGCTGCGGGGGATCACTGCCTGTCCGCTCATACGTCCTCGCCGCCAGTAGGTACTACATCTTCCTCTACGTACTCACCTGCACCATATAAGTGTAGTGAGCCTAGAGTCCCAACATGCTAACATAACAAGGATTTAAAATAATTTAAATCACTGAAGTACTAATACATAACATATACATGAATGAGCATGCTTAAAAATCGTGAATCATAACTTAAAATCTTGCTTAAACTTGATCTTAAATATAATCATATAATACATACATAAACATTGTTGAGCATAACATTTTTCTAACATCGCATGGTCATATCCATAGTGTAACCTTAAACTTAAATGGTTCGACTGATCAGTTTCTTAAAACCAACGTACGCGGCGGTGACGAATCACCTCTTGCTGGTAGTAAACTACCCTTAAATTGACAGTAAACTGCCCTTAACATGTGGGGGCTTGCCCCCCCTTAAATTGTCACACTACTTCAACTTCCAACATAAAATTATTTTCTTGCTCAACCTTAAACATTAAATAATGCCATAAAATTATTTCATGAATGCATGTACTTAAATAAAAATGTGTGTCCTTCATATATATTTAATTTAATTTTTATACTAACATATAAATACTAAAATAACTTTCATGCATAAAATAATTAAATATATAATTAAGACACATGCAATTTCTCATGGTTTGTACTGAACTGCTGACCCTAACACTCAAGCCCATTTTCTTAAATTCTGGCTCATTAACACTGAGGCTGGCCCATTAACACATTTCTAAGCCCAATAAATCAATTAAAGCCCATTAGCACATACTTGGCCCAATAACAACTTAATCTGGCCCAATGGGCCCAAAAGCCCAAAGACTGGCCCAATAACTTCCATGGGCTCCCAAGCCCATAAAAATTATTGGGCTAACTTAATTTAATTTAATTAAGCCCAATAATAATTAAATTCAACCCAAATAATTAAATGAAACCCAATTAAATTTTTGGATTTAATTAGGCCCATTTAACCCTTAATTAAACTTAAAAATAAAAATACCCAAGCCCGACTCACTTAACCCAAACCCAGACCCAACTAACATAACCCATGACTATCCAGACCCGACCCGGACCCAAAAACCCGACCCGGACCCACTCAAAACCCTAACCCGATCCCTACTTCCCTTTTCATGCGGCCGCGAGCAGCAGCCCTTCTAGGGCTGCTGCCGCCCAGCTCTGGCCGCCCCTGGCCGAAGCTCTGCCCCCCAGACGTGGCCCACGTTTGGGCGGTCCTAACCTGACCAAGGCCCGGACCCCATGCAGCCCATGCACAGAGCACTGAACCCCCTTCCATCAAACTCTAAACCTATGCCCCCAAGCCCGATCCTGCACCAGCACTCGAGTCCAGACCACCCTCACACGACTTAGGGACCCCTGACCAGTAGCTATACTACCATGGAGGGAGAAAAGCGTGAGCTTGAATGAAGAAAGCACATGAACGAGCATCAAGAACAAAACCGTCTCATTTTTCTGAAAATCTATGAACAAATCGATGCATACACAACACACACATAATAATCACTGATATAGTGCGAAAAAGAGGAAGAAAACATGCCTATCACCGACGATGAGAGCTAGAATGCGTAGGCAATGATTCCGGGACGACGGGACGATGACAACCACTTGAAGCTTCAACAAAAATCGGCTATGGTGACTTAGGGCCTGCTGGCCGATTGGGAAGGTGATGGAGGCGGTTATGGGCGCTTAGGGTGAGTAGAAGATGGAATGAGCGTGTGATAGGGGATTTGGGCGATGGTTTGGGTAGTTTAGGATAATAATTTTGGAAAAATAGATAATCTAGGAGATAATAACATAATTACAAAGGTTCCTAAGTTTTTAAAATATTGATAACTTAAATAAAATATCACAAATCTCGAAATATTAAATTAGGGGATTTTTAAAGATAATAAAAAGTCAATAACATGGCTTAATTTGGATAAAAACGGACTTCTAAAGTTATATAAAATTAAATACTGATAATTTTGAGGGCATAAAACTCAAAATAATATTTTTGGGCTCTAAAAAGACTCATAAAATAATTTGGGTAGAAAGTTGTCATCTCGTCCGTCCATGGTCCCGTCTACGCGATAAAATAACTAAATTTTCATAAATCATGAAAAATCTCTAATTATGGGTTAAATGCTTAAAAATAACTTAAAACATGCACGAATAATTTCATATAATTATTTAACCCATAATCTAAAATTCTAAATAAATAAAATCCCTAATTATGCATGCGAATTTACGTACTAAAAATATTGGGTGCTACAATTCTCCCCCCCTTAATTTGAATTTTGTCCTCGAAATTAGAGTACTTACTCGAATAACTCCGGGTAGCGAGTCCTTATGTCTGCCTCGGTCTCCCAAGTGGCTTCCTCCTCGGAATGATTCTGACACTGGACTTTGACCATCGGTATGACCCGCGTCCTCAATCTCCGCTCCTTTCTGGCTAAGATCCGAACAGGCCTCTCCTCAAATACTAGATCCGGTGCTAACTGCAGAGGTTCGAAATTTAGTATATGCGCCGGATTCGAGACGTATCTCCGTAGCATGGATACATGAAAAACGTTGTGCACTGCCGCAAGCCCTGGTGGCAAAGCCAAACGGTAGGCCAACGTGCCAACTCTCTCCAAGATCTCAAATGGCCCAATATATCTCGGATTCAACTTGCCTCTGCGTCCAAATCTCATCACCCCTTTCATAGGTGATACTTTCAAAAACAAATTATCACCCACTGCAAACTCAAGATCTCGTCGTCGAGTATCAGCATAACTCTTCTGACGAATCTGAGCTGTCCTCATACGATTCCGAATCTGAATCACAATGTCTGCAGTCTGCTGTACAATCTCGGGACCCAATAGAATCCTCTCTCCAACCTCATCCCAATGAATAGGAGATCTGCATCTCCTCCCATACAAAGCTGCATAAGGAGCCATACCTATAGACGCCTGAAAGCTGTTGTTATAGGTAAACTCCACTAATGGCAATCTCGTCTCCCATGAGCCCTGAAAATCGATGACAGAGGCTCTCAGTAAGTCCTCAAGAATCTGTATCACCCTCTCAGACTGACCATCTGTCTGGGGATGAAAAGTTGTGCTGAACAGTAGTCGAGTCCCCAATGCTGTATGTAGACTCTTCCAGAACGCAGACGTAAATCTCGGATCTCTGTCTGACACAATCGACACTGGTATGCCATGCAGTCTAACAATCTCCTTGATGTAAAGCTCCGCATACTGTGTCAATGAGTAAGTTGTCCTCACTGGCAAGAAATGTGCTGACTTTCTGAGTCTATCCACGATCACCCAAATAGCCGTGCAACCTCTGGCACTTCTCGATAAACCAACTACAAAGTCCATCGTAATGTTCTTCCATTTCCATTCCGGAATAGGAAGAGGTCTAAGAAGTCCTGCTGGACGCTGATGCTCTGCCTTGACCTACTGACAAGTCAAGCACTCTGACACAACTCTCCCGATGTCTCTCTTCATCCCGGACCACCAATACAATAGCTGTAAATCTCGGTACATCTTCGTACTTTCGGGGTGAATGGAGTATGGAGATGTGTGAGCCTCTGCTAAAATCTCAGCTCTCAACTGATTGACGTTCGGTACCCACATCCTACCACGGTACTGAACAATGTCATCCACAACTATATAAAGAAGACCACCCTTGGCCTCATCTCTCTGCCTCCAACGCTGTAACTCCTCATCAGTAGGATGTCCATCTCTGATCCTATCTCGTAGAATCGGCTGCACCGTCAACACTGACAAGCTCGGTGCATGACCACTCGAGTAAAACTCCAAATAAAACCTCTGAATCTCGCTCTGCAGTGGTAACTGCACTGTCAAACACGATGCTATTGACGACTTCCGACTCAAAGCATCGGCCACTACATTAGCTTTACCTGGATGGTAGCTAATGTCACAGTCATAATCCTTCACCAACTCCAACCATCTCCGTTGCCTCATGTTCAACTCCTTCTGAGTGAAGAAGTACTTGAGGCTCTTATGATCAGTGAAAATCTTGCACTTCTCGCCATACAGATAGTGCCTCCAGATTTTCAAAGCGAAGACCACTGCTGCTAACTCCAAGTCATGTGTCGGGTAGTTCTGCTCATGAATCTTCAACTGCCTCGACGCATAAGCAATAACCTTACCACACTGCATAAGTACTGCGTCTAACCCTAGCTTAGACGCGTCGGTGTATACCACTAACTCCTCGTGTGGTACTGTCATCGCTAAAACCGATGCGGTAGTGAGTGCTTTCTTCAGCTGATCGAAGCTCCTCTGACAGTCTGAACTCCAAATAAACTTCGCATTATTCTTGGTTAAGGAAGTCAAGGGTACTGCAATAGAGGAAAAACCCTTGATGAACTTCCTATAATATCCTGCCAAACCCAAGAAACTGCGAATCTCCAAAGCATTCCTCGGAATACCCCATTTCTGCACTGCCTCAACCTTCGAATGATCAACTGCAATCCCATCTCTCGAAATAATGTGGCCAAGAAATGCTACTTGCTCAAGCCAAAACTCGCACTTGCTGAACTTGGCATACAAACGCTGCTCCCTCAAAGTCTGCAAGGCTGTCTGTAGATGCTGCCTATGCTCCTCAATGCTCCTAGAGTAGATCAAGATATCATCAATGAAGACTATGATGAACTGATCAAGATACGGCTGAAATACCCGGTTCATGAGATCCATGAAAACCGCTGGAGCATTGGTCAGCCCAAATGGCATTACTAAGAACTCGTAATGCCCATAACGTGTCCGGAAAGCAGTCTTGGACACATCTGCATCCCTAACTCGCAGCTGATAATATCCAGATCGCAGGTCGATCTTGGAGAACACCGAAGCTCCCTGCAACTGATCAAATAAGTTCTCTATCCTCGGCAGTGGGTACTTATTCTTCACTGTGACCCTGTTGAGCTCTCGATAATCGATGCACAGTCTCATACTGCCATCCTTATTCTTCACAAATAACACTGGAGCTCCCCATAGAGAAAAGCTAGGACGAACAAATCCTTTCTCTAATAACTCCTGAATCTGTTCCTTCAACTCTTTCATCTCGGTAGGAGCAAGTCGGTACGGTGCCTTTGAGATAGGCACGGTGTCTGGCACTAAGTCGATACTGAACTCCACATCTCTCACTGGTGGAATTCCTGCAACATCCTCCGGAAAAACGTCCGGAAAGTCACGAACCACTTCTATCTCTGATAATGATCTGCTAGATGGTTCTGAGGCCGTGACAATACTCGCTAGAAAACCTCGGCAACCCCGTCTCAACAGCTTCCTCGTCTAAATATAAGATATCACCTGAGGAATATCACTGCTCTGAGATGCATGGAAAGTAAACGGGTCGCCTTCCGACGGTTTCACTGACACTGTTCTCCGACAAAAATCAATCGAAGCTCCATTGACTGTCAACCAGTCCATACCCAATATCAAATCAAATCCGCTCAACGGCAAAACCACAACATCTGCACGAATGGAGTGCCCCTGCAGCTCCAACTCCAGCTCTCGGATGACACTAGAGGTAGTAATAATCTGTCCTGACGGCATAGTGACATCATAACCATTGTCGGCAATCTCAGAGGAAATGCCTATCCATCTGATAAATTCCAGGGAGATAAACGAATGCGTAGCCTCTGAATCTAGCAACGCAAACGTGGAGTTGCCTCCAACTAGAATTCTCCCTGCACGCAGAAGAATCCCAACAATTTCATATCACTACTAAACTTTCCCCCAAAGATGAGTCACTAATAACCCTTAATTCTAATCACAAGTAAAACATGCTTCTTATTCTAACATGCAGATAGGTAACCAAATAACAAATTATTCCACAACAAAAATCGAAAAAATATTACCCAAAAGAAGAAATCATAAAATGCTAGGGGTAAGATATACCGGTGATCAAGGAGGTATCTGGGTCTGCCTCCTCAGCCTGCATCACGAACACTCTCCATGTAGTGTTCTTCTTCCTCGGAAAATTGGCCATCTGGTGCCCTGGCTCTTTACAATGAAAACAGACGCCTGCTCCTAGAAGACATGGTCCCGGATGCATCTTCTGGCACTTCGGGCAAGTAGGATGTCCTCCAGTATTAGGGGCCCCGCCCTTAGGCTGCTGTCTCTGCTGCTGTGGTTTCTGCTGGTTCGGGCCCTTAGACGGCCCAGTAAACTGCTTCTTCGCAGGAGGCTGCGAAGATGGTCGCTGATACCCAGACTGAAACTGCCTCTTACTCTGCTGCTCCCTCTGGATCTCTCTCCTACCCTCCTCAGAACGCAAGGCTCTACTGACTGCAGCCTTATAAGTAGGGACGTCCACCATGCGAACGTCATGCTTGATTTCTGCCCTGAGCCCCTCAATAAACTGTCTCATCTTCTCAGGTGCACTGTCAGCAATCAATGGAACAAGGTGACAGCCCCTCTCGAACTGTCGGATGTACTCCACAACGGTCTTGTCCCCCTGTCGGAGACTCATGAACTCTCGGATCATGCGGCTGCGCACGTCCTCAGTGAAATACTTGGAGTAAAACATCCTCTGGAAGTCTGCCCAAAGCATAGTAGTCAGATTCACTCCTCATGATGCACTCTCCCACCATAAGTCTGCATCACCCTTCAGCATGTACACTGCGCACCTCACCTTGTCCGCATCAGTCAACCCCATATAAGCAAAGATGCTCTCCAAAGAACGGATCCACCCCTCAGCAACAAGTGGATCTGTGGCACCTGTGAACTCCTTCGGTCCCTTCTTCTGGAACCTCTCCGCCACGTCCTCATCATGGGAAAGTCTTGGACGTGCCGCCTGCTGCTCCAACAGAGCAGTAATCCCAGCCATCATGTTTGCATTGGCTTGCTCCAATGCTGAAAGAGGGTTCTGCGGTGGTGGGGATCCCTCACGCCTGTTAACTGGTCTCGGAGGCATTCTGCACCACCACATATTTTTTTACGTAAATCGTTATGCATAACTAAGTACTTAAAAAAAAAAAATTCTACTAACATAAATACTTAAGTCTTAAACATGCTACTACTAAATCATACTAAAAGCAATTAAAACTTACAGACCGATAGCGTGGATTTCTGAGCTCGCATAGCAGTGATGACCCCACCAAGAACGCGTCTCTGATACAAATTGAAACGACCAAATTTTCTAAAATAACATATGCGAAAATTTTTTTTTTTTTATCCTAAGTGAAATAAATGTACATACATGCCCATACATATATGCACAACAATAAAAAAATTTAAAAATAACTTAAATAAAATGCAACATTTTATACTTAAATATCTGAGTCAAACTTAAATAAAATATTGTCAAAACAATTAACTTAAAAGTTTGCATGCAATAAATTACTTACTAAAAATAGTATTAAAATTTGCCACTGAAAAGACTTAAAAAAATTAAATAAATAACAGAGTTTAAAATTCTTAAAAATATTCATAATGACTCAAACGACGGCTGCGGGGGATCACTGCCTGTCCGCTCATACGTCCTCGCCGCCGGTAGGTACTACATCTTCCTCTACGTACTCACCTGCACCATATAAGTGTAGTGAGCCTAGAGGCCCAACATGCTAACATAACAAGGATTTAAAATAATTTAAATCACTGAAGTACTAATACATAACATATACATGAATGAGCATGCTTAAAAATCGTGAATCATAACTTAAAATCTTGCTTAAACTTGATCTTAAATATAATCATAAAATACATACATAAACATTGTTGAGCATAACATTTTTCTAACATCGCATGGTCATATCCATAGTGTAACCTTAAACTTAAATGGTTCGACTGACCAGTCTCTTAAAACCAACTTACGCGGCGGTGACGAATCACCTCTTGCTGGTAGTAAACTACCCATAAATTGACAGTAAACTACCCTTAACATGTGGGGGCTTGCCCCCCTTAAATTGTCACACTACTTCAACTTCCAACATAAAATTATTTTCTTGCTCAACCTTAAACATTAAATCATGCCATAAAATTATTTCATTAATGCATGTACTTAAATAAAAATGTGTGTTCTTCATATATATTTAATTTAATTTTTATACTAACATATAAATACTAAAATAACTTTCATGCATAAAATAATTAAATATATAATTAAGACACATGCAATTTTTCATGGTTTGTACTGAACTGCTGGCCCTAACACTCAAGCCCATTTTCTTAAATTCTGGCCCATTAACACTGAGACTGACCCATTAACACATTTCTAAGCCCGATAAATCAATTAAAGTCCATTAGCACATACTTGGCCCAATAACAACTTAATCTGGCCCAATGGGCCCAAAAGCCCAAAGACTGGCCCAATAACTTCCATGGGCTCCCAAGCCCATAAAAATTATCGGGCTAACATAATTTAATTTAATTAAGCCCAATAACAATTAAATTCAACCCAAATAATTAAATGAAACCCAATTTAATTTTTGGATTTAATTAGGCACATTTAACCCTTAATTAAACTTAAAACTTAAAAATAAAAATACCCGAGCTCGACTCACTTAACCAGGACCCGGACCCAACTAACATAACCCATGACTATCCAGACCCGACCCAGACCCAACAACCCAACCCGGACCCACTCAAAACCCTAAACCCGATCCCTACTTCCCTTTTCATGCGGCCGCGAGCAGCAGCCCTTCTAGGGCTGCTGCCGCCCAGCTCCGGCCGCCCCTGGCCGGAGCTCTGCCACCCAGACGTGGCCCACGTCTGGGCAGTCCTAACCTGACCAAGGCCCCGACCCCATGCAGCCCACGCACAGAGCACCGAACCCCCTTCCATCAAACCCTAAACCTGCGCCCCCAAGTCCGATCCTGCACCAGCACCTACCTGGGCTCGTTTGGCTCAAACCACTCGAGACACTCGAGTCCAGACCACCCTCACATGACTTAGGGACCCCTAACCAGCGGCTATACTACCATGGAGGGAGAAAAACGTGAGCTTGAATGAAGAAAGCACATGAACGAGCATCAAGAACAAAACCGTCTCATTTTTCTGAAAATATATGAATAAATCGATGCATACACAACACAAACATAATAATCACTGATATAGTGCAAAAAAGAGGAAGAAAACATGCCTATCACCGACGATGAGAGCTAGAATGCGTAGGCGACGATTCCGGGACGACGGGACGACGATAACCACTTGAAGCTTCAACAAAAATCGGCTATGGTGACTTAGGGCCTGCTAGCCAATTGGGAAGGTGATGGAGGCGGCTGTGGGCGCTTAGGGTGAGTAGAAGATGGAATGAGCGTGTGATAGGGGATTTGGGCGATGGTTTGGGTAGTTTAGGATAATAATTTTGAAAAAATAGATAATCTAGGAGATAATAACATAATTACAAAGGTTCCTAAGTTTTTAAAATATTGATAACTTAAATAAAATATCACAAATCTCGAAATATTAAATTAGGGGATTTTTAAAGATAATAAAAAGTCAATAACATGGCTTAATTTGGGTAAAAACGGACTCCTAAAGTTATATAAAATTAAATACTGATAATTTTGAGGGCATAAAACTCAAAATAATATTTTTGGGCTCTAAAAAGACTCATAAAATAATTTGGGTAGAAAGTTGTCATCTCGTCCGTCCACGGTCCCGTCTACGCGATAAAATAACTAAATTTCCATAAATCATGAAAAATCTCTTATTATGGGTTAAATGCTTAAAAATAACTTAAAACATGCACGAATAATAATTATTTAACACATAATCTAAAATTCTAAATAAATAAAATTCCTAATTATGCATGCGAATTTACGTACTAAAAATACTGGGTGCTACTAGCTCAATGGTACCAGGATTGAGGGAACATTGCATTTATGACCTGGAGTACAAGGTTCGAATCCTGGGGAGGGCAAAAACTCCCCACCAGGGGGGAAAAGATCATGAGAGCAAGAATAAACTGGGTCAGCCCAGTTCATTACAAAAACGAAGCAAGTTAGTGTAAATAATTTTAAACTAATTTTAGCAAAAAAACTTGTTACTAATTTTGTAATTAATGTTTGGAACAAAAAACTTGTTGGCATCAAAGGATAACATAAAAATTGCAGACCTTTTTTTTTTTTTTTTCATGTTGTCACTCTTTTTTGTTAACGAATTCAACAGTGTTTTTCGTCGGTATCAATAAGAAAATATGCATGAAAAGCAGATCTACCCTTGTGGGGAAAGACTGATTCCGACAAAGATCCATCTGTAAGCTATCACAAAGCGTTACAGATGGATCACTAGTCGGAGTCAATCTATCCTTGCATTTTTTAGGAGATTAATAACCATCAACATTCAAGTTCATCCTACTCTCATCGATTGAGAGGAGTTGGCTGGTATTTATGTATTCTAATTTGACTTTGTGTGAAGATTTGATAATAATATAATAATATTTTTGTATCCTGATCATCTGTGATGCCCAAGACTCTATGTAATACGCAATATCTCCACGTGCTTCGAGAATCAGCTTTGTAAGAACCAAATAAACCTGTTTTTAATTTACATGTTATTGTATCTCATGTAAATGAAGAATGTTTGTCTTACTATCCAAGAATTTTGAACACTTGAAGCAATCGATGCAAGTATAATTAGAATCGAGAAAAGTAAGCGGTGTGGTGTTATGTCCAATTATATAGGAGTTGTAAGAACTATGATTATTTTGTTTATTATTTTTTAGTGTCGTTGGATTTGTAAGACCTATGAGTTTTCCAATATGTAGACAAGCTTTGCAGTTCTAATCCTACTAGTATTTAGTTTATTTTTGGTCATTGTTACATGCGAATGTTGATCCTAACCTAGATGGAGTCTACTGTGAAAATATTTCCCTCCATTTTGCTTTGTTTGAATTAGAACTCTCATTGGCCCTTGTATCCCTTGAATCGTGTATAGTTACTTCATTGGTATTTCATAATCTCTCTTTATAGTCTGCTCAATATAATGAAGTGATTTTTCATACATCGTCACGAGCCTTATAGGGCACTTCATCCACTAAGGTAGTGTTATCATTTGTGATTGTGGACCATCTATTTGATTTTAATAATTCAAGTTGAATTTCATTCTCCTCGTTTATGGTCATGTACATATATATTGTGCTAATTATATATCTATCTAATTAAACACAAAAGGTAATTTCATCCATTAATATATTTTCTACTCGCACCTTAGAGGTGAAAAGACCCTTAGAATTCACAATAATGAAAAAAAGTCAGTACGTATGTCAATATGCATCCATTCTTGTTGTTTATAGGTTTAAAAATCAGGAAGACTGCCGATTGTTTTGCAACTTCTGGAGAGCACCTTCCTACAGATTGGGCTATTGATGCCCTTCCATATTGGGTGGTTGATGCCCTTCCATATTCTGCCGTTGCTTATGAGTAGCTTGTTCAGTTTTCACTGCCTGTTTCTCGACCTTACAAGACTTGTAAACTCGACATACAACATACTCATCTAGTTTCAAGAGTCGAAAAACAAAGATAATCTTGAATGAATATCGATTTTGCAACAAATGGATATTACTTAATTAAGTTGCCATTTTTACCTGCATCATGTTGTTAGGGTCTCTCGGTTGTCGTTGAGTCTGATCGGCCACATACTCCTACATGATCCACTCTATCTTCTTGCCTCTCTTTTGCTTTCCTTGGCAAAAACTCAACACATCTTGGTTCATATATAGATATGATTGTGATCATATATTTTCTTATTTGCATCGATGGCCTTCCATTAATATCAAAATATTGACTATCAAGAAATCAACATTTCTGAAATCTAAAAATTCACGGTCAAAATATTGATTGACTATCTCATATCAAGACATCAACATTTTTTATAATATATCCATCAAGAATGGCCGATTATATCAAAATTCAAGGGGAAAACAGCATACCAACCAACTCGTTTGGAGTGATTTTGTAAACTTGGGCATGGATGATGGGGCTGAACTCGAGTTTTTGGTTATCAATCTTCTTGTCCAGGTACTCTTTTATTACAAACAAAACACCCCCACTGTACTGTATTGAAATAGACGTGCCATTTGGCAAAGTTAACATCGAACTTGAAACAAGGTGCAACGATATGAAAGCATTGGTATATGAAACATGGTGGGAAGCGCCAGAATCTATTATCCAGGTATGTTGATTGGATAAACTAGTAATACATGTCTTGTACGAGGTCGAAGATATAGGCATTCTGTCAACATAAGATGAAGAAGAGTCCAACTGCGTGGTCAAGAGAGACAACAACCGCTGACATTGACCTGGCTAGAGGTTCAAGAAAAAGTCACTTAGAGCACCAACATCACTTTATAATTAATTATTATTTTCAGATCGGTGACGTTAATGATAGCAATGTATCTTATAACAAGTAGTTTTCACAGTGGTCCATGAACATCACACTTACTGCATTCCAAGTTTGAAGCTTTAACCGTCGAATCAGAGGAAGGAATGACAATTTGTCGTTGACGACATTCTTCCTGAGAAATCAAGGAGAACACCTTGTTGATCGTTGGGAGCGGATCCATCAAAATAACTAGACCTCGAACATGGAAAAATGATTCATTTAATCCCATGAGGAAAGTCATGATGTATTTCATCTGCCAATAAGTTGTTATATCTTTGAAACCACCACCCCATAAGTGAATTTTCCACGCCTGTAGTTATTCAAATATTCCTCCCAAAGAGACTTCAATTTTGTAAAGTAATCACTCACTGTATCTTGATTTTGAACAGAATTTTCTTTTCAAATAAACAATCAATGCTTCATTCTCTTATTTACAATAATTTACTTGACCAACTGATATTTCAGACATATTATTGTGAGGCTCGTATTGTGTGACAAGGTTTCTAATTTACTTTTAGATTTTTTTAAAAAACTCTGAAGCATTAGCAATTTAGTCTTATATGTTAACATATTTATATTTTGATCTTGTATGCTCTCACATTTTAGAAAATATACACTAAATCGAACTTTTTTTTTTTTTTTGGATATCATCTCTAGTCTTTGAAACTCAAATAGATTGTTTGTACTTCTGTCAGGTCAAAAATTCTCTTTGAATATGAAGAAATTTCTATCAAACCCGTTTTCATTCCCCAAACTCGAAAATCTTTCCAAAATCCAAAATTTCACTCAATGACCTCCTTATATGAACTCCACATCTCTCACTGGTGGAATTCCTGCAACATCCTCCGGAAAGACGTCCGAAAAGTCACGAACCACTTCTATCTCTGATAATGATCTGCTAGATGGTTCTGAGGCCATGAAAATACTCGCTAGAAAACCTCGGCAACCCCGTCTCAACAGCTTCCTCGTCTAAATATAAGATATCACCTGAGGAATATCACTGCTCTGAGATGCATGGAAAGTAAACGGGTCGCCTTCCGACGGTTTCACTGACACTGTTCTCCGACAAAAATCAATCGAAGCTCCGTTGACTGTCAACCAGTCCATACCCAATATCAAATCAAATCCGCTCAACGGCAAAACCACAACATCTGCACGAATGGAGTGCCCCTGCAGCTCCAAATCCAGCTCTCGGATGACACTAGAGGTAGTAATAATATGTCCTGACGGCATAGTGACATCATAACCATTGTCGGCAATCTCAGGGGAAATGCCTATCCATCTGATAAACTCCAGGGAGATAAACGAATGCGTAGCCCCTGAATCTAGCAACGCAAACGTGGAATTTCCTCCAACTAGAATTCTCCCTGCACGCAGAAGAATCCCAATAATTTCATACCACTACTAAACTTTCCCCCAAAGATGAGTCACTAATAACCCTTAATTCTAATCACAAGTAAAACATGCTTCTTATTCTAACATGCAGATAGGTAACCCAAATAACAAATTATTCCACAACAAAAATCGAAAAAATATTACCCAAAAGAAGAATCATAAAATGCTAGGGGTAAGATATACCGGTGATCAAGGAGGTATCTGGGTCTGTCTCCTCAGCCTGCATCACGAACACTCTCCATGTAGTGTTCTTCTTCCTCGGGCAATTGGCCATCTGGTGCCCTGGCTCTTTACAATGAAAACAGACGCCTGCTCCTAGAAGACATGGTCCCGGATGCATCTTCTGGCACTTTGGGCAAGTAGGATGTCCTCCAGTATTAGGGGCCCCGCCCTTAGGCTGTTGTCTCTGCTGCTGTGGCTTCTGCTGGTTCGGGCCCTTAGACGGCCCAATAAACTGCTTCTTCGCAGGAGGCTGCGAAGATGGTCGCTGATACCCAGACTGAAACTGCCTCTTACTCTGCTGCTCCCTCTGGATCGCTCTCCTACCCTCCTCAGAATGCAAGGCTCTACTGACTGCAGCCTCATAAGTAGGGACGTCCGCCATGCGAACGTCATGCTTGATTTATGCCATGAGCCCCTCAATAAACTGTCTCATCTTCTCAGGTGCACTGTCAGCAATCAATGGCACAAGGTGACTGCCCCTCTCGAACGGTCGGATGTACTCCACAACGGTCTTGTCCCCCTGTCGGAGACTCATGAACTCTCGGATCATGCGGCTGCGCACGTCCTCAGTGAAATACTTGGAGTAAAACATCCTTCGAAAGTCTGCCCAAAGCATAGTAGTCAGATTCACTCCTCGTGATGCACTCTCCCACCATAAGTCTGCATCACCCTTCAGCATGTACACTGCGCACCTCACCTTGTCCGCATCAGTCAACCCCATATAAACAAAGATGCTCTCCAAAGAACGGATCCACCACTCAGCAACAAGTGGATCTGTGGCACCTGTGAACTCCTTCGGTCCCTTCTTCTGGAACCTCTCCGCCACGTCCTCATCATGGGAAAGTCTCGGACGTGCCGCCTGCTGCTCCAACAGAGCAGTAATCCCAGCCATCATGTTTGCATTGGCTTGCTCCAATGCTAAAAGAGGGTTCTGCGGTGGTGGGGATCCCTCACGCCTGTTAACTGGTCTCGGAGGCATTCTGCACCACCACATATTTCTTTACGTAAATCGAAATGCATAACTAAGTACTTAAAAAAAAAATTTCTGCTAACATAAATACTTAAGTCTTAAACATGCTACTAAATCATACTAAAATCAATTAAAACTTACAGACCAGTAGCGTGGATTTCTGAGCTCACATAGCAGTGATGACCCCACCAAGAACGCGTCTCTGATACCAATTGAAACGACCAAATTTTCTAAAATAACATATGCGGAAATATTTTTTTTTTTATATCCTAAGTGAAATAAATGTACATACATGCCCATACATATATGCACAACAATAAACAGATTTAAAAATAACTTAAATAAAACGCAACATTTTATACTTAAATATCTGAGTCAAACTTAAATAAAATACTGTCAAAACAATTAACTTAAAAGTTTGCATGCAATAAATTACTTACTAAAAATAGTATTAAAATTTGCCACTGAAAAGACTTAAAAGAATTAAATAAATAACAGAGTTTAAAATTCTTAAAAATATTCATAATGACTCAAACGACGGCTGCGGGGGATCACTGCCTGTCCGCTCATACGTCCTCGCCGCCGGTAGGTACTACATTTTCCTCTACGTACTCACCTGCACCATATAAGTGTAGTGAGCCTAGAGGCCCAACATGCTAACATAACAAGGATTTAAAATAATTTAAATCACTGAAGTACTAATACATAACATATACATGAATGAACATGCTTAAAAATCGTGAATCATAACTTAAAATCTTGCTTAAACTTGATCTTATATATAATCATATAATACATACATAAACATTGTTGAGCATAACATTTTTCTAACATCGCATGGTCATATCCATAGTGTAACCTTAAACTTAAATGGTTCGACTGATCAGTCTCTTAAAACCAACGTACGCGGCAGTGACGAATCACCTCTTGCTGGTAGTAAACTACCCTTAAATTGACAGTAAACTGCCCTTAACATGTGGGGGCTTGCCACCCCTTAAATTGTCACACTACTTCAACTTCCAACATAAAATTATTTTCTTGCTCAACCTTAAACATTAAATCATGCCATAAAATTATTTCATTAATGCATGCACTTAAATAAAAATGTGTGTTCTTCATATATATTTAATTTAATTTTTATACTAACATATAAATACTAAAATAACTTTCATGCATAAAATAATTAAATATATAATTAGGACACATGCAATTTCTCATGGTTTTTACTGAACTGCTGGCCCTAACACTCAAGCCCATTTTCTTAATTCTGGCCCATTAACACTGAGACTGGCCCATTAACACATTTCTAAGCCCAATAAATCAATTAAAGTCCATTAGCACATACTTGGCCCAATAACAACTTAATCTGGCCCAATGGGCCCAAAAGCCCAAAGACTTGCCCAATAACTTCCATGGGCTCCCAAGCCCATAAAAATTATCGGGCTAACTTAATTTAATTTAATTAAGCCCAATAACAATTAAATTCAACCCAAATAATTAAATGAAACCCAATTAAATTTTTGGATTTAATTAGGCCCATTTAACCCTTAATTAAATTTAAAACTTAAAAATAAAAATACCCGAGCTCGACTCACTTAACCTGGACCCGGACCCAACTAACATAACCCATGACTATCCAGACCCGACCCGGACCCAACAACCCAACCCGAACCCACTCAAAACCCTAAACCCGATCCCTACTTCCCTTTTCATGCGGCCGCGAGCAGCAGCCCTTCTAGGGCTGCTGCCGCCCAGCTCAGGCCGCCCCTGGCCGGAGCTCTGCCACCCAGACGTGGCCCACGTCTGGGCGGTCCTAACCTGACCAAGGCCCCGACCCCATGCAGCCCACGCACAGAGCACCGAACCCCCTTCCATCAAACCCTAAACCTGCGCCCCCAAGTCCGATCCTGCACCAGCACCTACCTGAGCTCGTTTGGCTCGAACCACTCGAGCCACTCCAGTCCAGACCACCCTCACAAGACTTAGGGACCCCTGACCAGCAGCTATACTACCATGGAGGGAGAAAAACATGAGCTTGAATGAAGAAAGCACATGAACGAGCATCAAGAACAAAACCGTCTCATTTTTCTGAAAATCTATGAACAAATCCATGCATACACAACACACACATAATAATCACTGATATAGTGCAAAAAAGAGGAAGAAAACATGCCTATCACCGACGATGAGAGCTAGAATGCGTAGGCGACGATTCCTAGACGACGGGACGACGATAACCACTTGAAGCTTCAACAAAAATTGGCTATGGTGACTTAGGGCCTGCTGGCCAATTGGGAAGGTGATGGAGGCGGCTGTGGGCGCTTAGGGTGAGTAGAAGATGGAATGAGCGTGTGATAGGGGATTTGGGCGATGGTTTGGGTAGTTTAGGATAATAATTTTGGAAAAATAGATAATCTAGGAGATAATAACATAATTACAAAGGTTCCTAAGTTTTTAAAATATTGATAACTTAAATAAAATATCAAAAATCTCGAAATATTAAATTAGGGGATTTTTAAAGATAATAAAAAGTCAATAACATGGCTTAATTTGGGTAAAAACGGACTCTTAAAGTTATATAAAATTAAATACTGATAATTTTGAGGGCATAAAACTCAAAATAATATTTTTGGGCTCTAAAAAGACTCATAAAATAATTTGGGTAGAAAGTTGTCATCTCGTCCGTCCACGGTCCCGTCTACGCGATAAAATAACTAAATTTCCATAATTCATGAAAAATCTCTAATTATGGGTTAAATGCTTAAAAATAACTTAAAACATACACGAATAATTTCACATAATTATTTAACCCATAATCTAAAATTCTAAATAAATAAAATCCCTAATTATGCATGCGAATTTACGTACTAAAAATATTGGGTGCTACTAGCTCAATGGTACCAGGATTGAGGGAACATTGCATTTATGACCTAGAGTACAAGGTTCGAATCCTGGGGAGGGAAAAAATTCCCCACCAGGGGGGATAAGATTATGAGAGCAAGAATGAACTGGGTCAGCCCAGTTCATTACAAAAACGAAGCAAGTTAGTGTAAATAATTTTAAACTAATTTTAGCAAAAAAACTTGTTACTAATTTTGTAATTAATGTTTGGAACAAAAAACTTGTTGGCATCAAAGGATAACATAAAAATTGCAGATCTTTTTTTTTCATGTTGTCACTCTTTTTTGTTAACAAATTCAACAGTGTTTTTCGTCGGTATCAATAAGAAAATATGCATGAAAAGCAGATCTACCCTTGTGGGGAAAGACTGATTCCGAAAAAGATCCATCTGTAAGCTATCACAAAGCGTTACAGATGGATCACTAGTCGGAGTCAATCTATCCTTGCGTTTTTTAGGAAATTAATAACCATCAACATTCAAGTTCATCCTACTCTCATCGATTGAGAGGAGTTGGCTGGTATTTATGTATTCTAATTTGACTTTGTGTGAAGATTTGATAATAATATTATAATATTTTTGTATCCTGATCATCTGTGATGCCCAAGACTCTATGTAATACGCAATATCTCCACGTGCTTCGAGAATCAGCTTTGTAAGAACCAAATAAACCTGTTTTTAATTTACATGTTACTGTATCTCATGTAAATGAAGAATGTTTGTCTTACTATCCAAGAATTTTGAACACTTGAAGCAATCTGATGCTAGTATAATTAGAATCGAGAAAAGTAAGCGGTGTGGTGTTATGTCCAATTATATAGGAGTTGTAAGAACTATGATTATTTTGTTTATTATTTTTTAGTGTCGTTGGATTTGTAAGACCTGTGAATTTTCCAATATGTAGACAAGCTTTGCAGTTCTAATCCTACTAGTATTTAGTTTATTCTTGGTCATTGTTACATGCGAATGTTGATCCTAACCTAGATGGAGTCTACTGTGAAAATATTTCCCTCCATTTTGCTTTGTTTGAATTAGAACTCTCATTGGCCCTTGTATCCCTTGAATCGTTTATAGTTACTTCATTGGTATTTCATAATCTCTCTTTATAGTCTGCTCAATATAATGAGGTGATTTTTCATACATCGTTCACGAGCCTTATAGGGCATTTCATCCACTAAGGTAGTGTTATCATTTGTGATTGTGGACCATCTATTTGATTTTAATAATTCAAGTTGAATTTCATTCTCCTCGTTTATGGTCATGTGCATATATATTGTGCTAATTATATATCTATCTAATTAAACACAAAAGGTAATTTCATCCATTAATATATTTTCTACTCGCACCTTAGAGGTGAAAAGACCCTTAGAATTCACAATATTGAAAAAAAGTCAGTACGTATGTCAATATGCATCCATTCTTGTTGTTTATAGGTTTAAAAATCAGGAAGACTGCCGATTGTTTTGCAACTTCTGGAGAGCACCTTCCTACAGATTGGGCTATTGATGCCCTTCCATATTGGGTGGCTGATGCCCTTCCATATTCTGCCGCTGCTTATGAGTAGCTTGTTCAGTTTTCACTGCCTGTTTCTCGACCTTACAAAACTTGTAAACTCGACATACAACATACTCATCTAGTTTCAAGAGTCGAAAAACAAAGATAATCTTGAATGAATATCGATTTTGCAACAAATGGATATTACTTAATTAAGTTGCCATTTTTACCTGCATCATGTTGTTAGGGTCTCTCGGTTGTCGTTGAGTCTGATCGGCCACATACTCCTGCATGATCCACTCTGTCTTCTTGCCTCTCTTTTGCTTTCTTTGGCAAAAACTCAACACATCTTGGTTCATATATAGATATGATTGTGATCATATATTTTCTTATTTGCATCGATGGCCTTCCATTAATATCAAAATATTGACTATCAAGAAATCAACATTTCTGAAATCTAAAAATTCACGGTCAAAATATTGATTGACTAACTCCTATCAAGACATCAACATTTTTTATAATATATCCATCAAGAATGGCCGATTATATCAAAATTCAAGGGGAAAACAGCATACCAACCAACTCGTTTGGAGTGATTTTGTAAACTTGGGCATGGATGATGGGGCTGAACTCGAGTTTTTGGTTATCAATCTTCTTGTCCAGGTACTCTTTTATTACAAACAAAACACCCCCACTGTACTGTATTGAAATAGACGTGCCATTTGGCAAAGTTATCATCGAACTTGAAACAAGGTGCAACGATATGAAAGCATTGGTATATGAAACATGGTGGGAAGCGCCAGAATCTATTATCCAGGTACGTTGAATGGATAAACTAGTAATACATGTCTTGTACGAGGTCGAAGATATAGGCATTCTGTCAACATAAGATGAAGAAGAGTCCAACTGCGTGGTCAAGAGAGACAACAATCGCTGACATTGACTGGCTAGAGGTTCAAGAAAAAGTCACTTAGAGCACCAACATCACTTTATAATTAATTATTATTTTCAGATCGGTGACGTTAATGATAGCAATGTATCTTATAACAAGTAGTTTTCACAGTGGTCCATGAACATCACACTTACTGCATTCCAAGTTTGAAGCTTTAACCGTCGAATCAGAGGAAGGAATGACAATTTTTCGTTGTCGACATTCTTCCTGAGAAATCAAGGAGAACACCTTGTTGATCGTTGGGAGCGGATCCATCAAAATAACTAGACCTCGAACATAGGAAAATGATTCATTTAATCCCATGAGGAAAGTCATGAGGATCCATCAAAATAACTAGACCTCGAACATGGGAAAATGATTCATTTAATCCCATGAGGAAAGTCATGATGTATTTCATCTGCCAATAAGTTGTTATATCTTTGAAACCACCACCCCACAAGTGCATTTTCCACGCCTGTAGTTATTCAAATATTCCTCCCAAAGAGACTTCAATTTTGTAAAGTAATCACTCACTGTATCTTGATTTTGAACAGAATTTTCTTTTCAAATAAACAAGCAATGCTTCATTCTCTTATTTACAATAATTTACTTGACCAACTGATATTTCAGACATATTATTGTAAGGCTCGTATTGTGTGACAAGGTTTCTAATTTACTTTTAGATTTTTTTAAAAAACTCTGAAGCATTAGCAATTTAGTCTTATATGTTAACATATTTATATTTTGATCTTGTATGCTCTCACATTTTAGAAAATATACACTAAATCGAACTTTTTTTTTTTTTTTGGGATATCATCTCTAATCTTTGAAACTCAAATAGATTGTTTGTACTTCTGTCAGGTCAAAAATTTGCTTTGAATATGAAGAAATTTCTATCAAACCCGTTTTCATTCCCCAAACTCGAAAATCTTTCCAAAATCCAAAATTTCACTCAATGACCTCCTTATTTTGGTCGGATGTTCGGATCTTTAAGGAAGAAATGCATTCACGGTCCATCTACACTTTTTATGCCCGGTTCAAGAACCCGGTCTGAGCAGTATCAGATTTTTTTTTGATAATGTATCAGAATTGTCAAGGCTGGTTATATATATTAATTTGTTTTTTTTATTTCAAAAACTATATATTAACGACAATATTTTTTATTATTATTTTTAAAATCAGTCTCTCCTTAGTAAAATAAAATAAACAACTTCAATAATTAAATATTTGTAAAAGAAATTTCAAATTTTCATAAAAATTTTATTTACATTAATTTAATGTATTTCTTATAGACTTAAGATTTTGAAAATTTTAATTATATTTTAGTTATTTGTGAAATAGAGATATTGGTGGACTATTAATGTGTATTATAAACATTTTCCATTATGATATGCCATATAATAATTAATGTTACAATCTCTTAATTAATATTGTCCTATGTTAGGAAAGAAGGTGTTAGGATCCAGGTTTTGGCGTTTACTATCGTTTTAAGCTAAACTGAACAATACCAAAAAGGTCAAAATTGATCAAACAAAAATGAATGCTAAACTGAAGTAACAGACTAAACTGATCGACTGCAAAAGTGCTTCTCTCATGCATCATACTAGTGTACCACCACAACTGAAATGGGATAAGGTTTTCAATACAAAGCTTAATTACGCCGCAAAAGTACAGACGCAATATCAGTGTATCGTTGTCGAAGATGATGACGTGGAGAGAGACAAAGCAAGGATAAAGAATTTGAAACCCAATAAGAGCCGTTGATAAAAGACTATAAATAAAAGATCAAAGAATCTAAAAAGGTGGATGATAACAAAAAAATATTGAATGTGTAAGACAATTGAGCATAACAATCATAAACACTCTCAAGAACACGAACATCAAGGATCGTGGCAATCAACTGATCATCAAGCACAAACATAAAGTCTCAATCGATCTAAGTGAAGGATCATTTCGTGCTAAGCTCTATCGAGTTGTAAACTTTCTTTTAGATTAGTTGAGTGTTATGTAAAAACACTATCATCGTTGTAAGAAACAAACGATGGTTGTGTTTTTGTTTCTAGGAGTTCTGGGATAGACATTGTATATAAGTCCTAGTTTTAGATCGGGCTCTTACAAATTACTTATAATTGTCAAAGTTTTCTAGAGTGAATCCTTTCGAGGGGAAGAAGGAGGTGACGTAGGAGTGATTGAAATTTCTGAACATCCATAAACAACATCTATGTAATCTACTTTCAGTCTACCATTCTCACGAAACTGCTTAGTCATTTGAATTATGTTCTAATCTGTTGGTTGTCATTTTTCGCACATATTTTGTTTGTCAAATCAACATCGACACATGAGAAAAAAAAATTAGTTGACCAACCTCAACTGATCTCGATTTGTTAAATAATTGTGAAGTAAACTACTACAGTTATCAAGTAAATTATCAGTCTAGCAGTAACCCCACAAACTAATCTTAACAAAAAGAATCATGCATAATACGTTCAATTTTCATCATAAAATTAAAAGATGGACTTTCCTGCTTATTATCACTAAAATTTTTAGTTAGTAATTTTTAACTTCCCACTTAAATTCTAGGTTAATTAATTGTAGGGTAATTGTACGTATATTAGTAGTCAATGCATTCCATGATTCCATAATTCTATTATTTTTTAAAGTATTTAATTGGTTGATAAACATTCAATTTTTTTCATTGCGGTTGATAACTTTTTATTTAATATATAAAAGGAGAAAAATAAACAAGAACAGGTCTATAAAGTTTAAGAGAAAAAATGGAAAAATATAATTTTAATAGGAAAAAAATTAGAAGGTGAAGTATGCCACAATATCATATATTAGGAGATAGATGAATCATCAATTATTATAAAACTTATGGTTATAAATGGGAGTGAAAACATATCAAATACATTGCAAATTAAATTAAAATTAGAATTGAAGTGCACAAAGTTTTACACCATATTTTTTATATTATTTTGATATTTGGTTAGAAAATCTAAAGATAAAATATGCTAGTCAACTAAAGATACCAAGGTTTTGAACTAAACCTGTGTCATCTTTATTTCCTTCAACAAAATGATCAAATAAAAGCATATCAGATTGAACAAAAATTTCACTATACATTAGGGTGGAGACAATGAACTTTTCTTCTTTAATGGAAAACAAGAAAAGACGAGGTTTGGAAGGTAAGAGACTAGGAAAATATTTAGACGGCCATCGATGACTATGTACATAGGACAATGTTTTGGTACGATCATAACGAATGTGTTTCTGAACCTTGAGGCAGGGCACAGTGTGATAGAACCCAACCAATCTTCTCGTTCACGTTGTCATAAACAAATAGACGACCACGCATTGAGATATCTGTCAATACAAGCGAAAGTCGAATAACCGAGGATGAGCCAAAAGACGAACTTGTGGTCTATTCTATCAATTATGTCACGTGTCAGCAAATTTTATCTGATTTTTTCATACCTCCAAGAATGAATGTGGATCCATCGTGCAGTTTCCGTCCATTAAGGATGCCCAAGCACACATTACCATTGCTCTGCACCAGCAAAAAGTCTCATATTCATTTTGTAGAGCTACAGTTGGTGGTTTTTTAAAACTAATGATATGCAAGGAAATACTCACATGTTTCACTAAGTAGCCTTCAGGAGGAATCTGAAGCTTTTTGGTCACAGCCCACCAATTGCTTCGGAATTGAAGGTTCAAAGGTTTGAAGAACTGTGCAATGTCTTCGACAGATCTAAACAAGATGGAAAGCTTTAGAACCAAATCAAATAAGAGTTACATTTGCTCGAATATAGATGTACGAGCACTTTCATGCAACCGGTGATCCCAGTTCACAATATACACAAGAAAAGAAACTTTAAACAATTGGAAGCAAGTTAGAGTGAAACTATATGGAGCAACATTTTCTATTATACCTCAAGGGGGCATTGGCTTGCCAGCATACGGGTAAAAATGAGTCTGACATATTACGCACAAGGCTTTCACTGGAAATATCATCAAGCTGCAATCAATAATTAATTTTAAAAAATTACAGTACCGAAGGAAGATATTAAATTAAAATTCTTGTAAGAATAATCTGTTTGCTTACAATAGAAACTAGATCATTGTATGCTTCTTCTGTAAAGTAAGTGTATGTGCTCCCAGTGTCAAAAACTAGACTTCCTTGTTCATTCCCTACGTTGCCAAATTCAATCTGCCTTCTTCCATAACTGATTTTTACGATTTCTGTCTGATAAGCATTGCTGGACCATAAAATGCATTTGGGCTGTAAAAATCTGAATCCCTCTTGAATGTAACAAAGAAAAATCAAGAAATGGCGAAACTAAACACCATAATACCCTTTCAAGCAAAAATAATATCCTAGATAAGGAGAAAAGACCAATTTTACTGAACATTCAAACTCTCGAACAGCTTAAACTGTAATAACCAACACTCTCTACCTAACCGATGCCACAAAACTAACTGAAATTCTTCCATCAGACCATCACACGCGTTCTCTCGCATGTTCTGCAAAACTTTCTTCCATAGAAATATTCTATGGAAACTGATTCAGCAGCAACGGGTTATAGTGAAATTTCATGTCAAAATATTAACAAGAAAACACTTTTCTTGAAAATCCTACTCACAGAGAGTTGCTGTGAAGCATGGGGACCCAGGAAATCTGCTGATGCGGAACAAAATCATCACCAAAGAACAAATAACCACCACCACTATCACTAGTTGCAAGGCAGTGTCCTATGACGTTCTTTATGATTCCTTGGCGAGCCAATTGAGAAGGCAAGCTAATTTTGGCTTTGCTAAGCCCAAGAATTCCATCTGTCTTCCCTAGTGTGTTTAAAAGCAATCCTTGCTGGTCATATGCACAGCTGACATAATAAACCCAAAGAAAAGAAACATTGAGATCATTAAGTTAGCATAGCAAAAAGTTCTACTTGGGCTACTAAAAAAATCGTTACCCAAAAACTACTTTTGAACTGGCCAAGGATCCATTTGCCATGTTTAGATTAAGTTCGTCCCTAGCAAGAACTCCCAAGGAGGAGCTATGATCAGCATATTCTATCTCATAATCACATTGGTGGCAAGTGTCACAGTGTTTCGTTCTTTGATTTCCTTGAACTTCAACACAGTAAGAATCCCTATGCGGTATAATGTTAGCTTTCGCCGGCTTATAAAAAGGGTGTGCTCCCTGGATAACATATATTGGCAGAGCTTTGTGATTACCGTACCATAAGCTTAAGTAAAGGAAACAAGGTCCACGAGACACCATTTCAATAACACAACAGCCATTGATATTAACCAATGGCCTCCAACAATAGAAAATATATGGTAATTGTTCCAGCATTTTCTAATGCAGACTGGACAAAGTTTTATTGTTGATGTTCATGTGATTAAACATCTGTCTTATAGATAAAAATGCTATGTTTACAAAATGGAGATATCAGTAAAGGACATATAAAACAAGGTTCAAGGGACCCAATTTCCACAACAAAACAACCGTAGATATTTAAATATGTTAATTACTCGAGCATTTTCTAATGCAGAGTGGTCAGATCTTCATTAGTGTTGTTCACTCGATGAAATATCTGTCTTCTTTAATGCTGTCTCCATAAAATGGATCTATCTTATGGTTTTTTGGCTCTCCTTTCTTGTTAATGTTGTAAATATATAAGTGGCAGTAGTGGTAGACGCGCCAGCATACAGTGGTATCATAATACACGCAGTTAAATATCTAGATGGAGACTGCATAAAATTGGTGAAGCCATAGGCATTACCTTGGCGCAGCTAGTGCACGGGGCATCACATTGTATCCATGTTAAGTCACTCCCAGTATCCAAATCAAGAAAATAAGGCCTTGGAGGATTCCCAATTAGCAAGTACGTGTAATACAGCCTGTAATGTGATTTTAAACTTGTATCAATCTTGTTATAACCAGAACATCAACCCAAACCCAAAATCAGAATTTGATAACGTCAATGCACTAAAATATCGCCTTGCAGAAAAATTTATGCAAAGATTACCAAAACTTTAGTTTTACTTGTGTAATTCACACTTTGAAGCTACTAGATTTAGTTCAATGACATATATACAAGTGGTGAACTGAAGTTTACAACTAGGAAACATGCAACTGAAAGAATCGCACAATATTCATTCATTCAATTAATCAGCGCTGAAATCACTGCCACCAAACGCTGATCAGATGAAAAACAACGACCAAACATACCCATCTGGATGAATATTACCCTTAACAGGTACCACACTAGAAGCATCAATTTTCGACGCAACCGAAACCGATTTCCCATCTTCAAACACCTTTAAAACCGGGCGAGATTCCGAGCCCACAAATCTTCCAAGCTTAAGCTCAACTTCCCCCAACAAATTCCCTTCACCCCTACCCCCGTACGGCTTCCGATACAACGGGAAAAGAACCGAGCTTTTCGACCCATTATTTTCACGACGATCATCGTCACCATTTTCATACCGTAATTCGAAAAGGGTCTCTCCAGATAAAGAAACCCAGAGATATAAGGCAACCAGAGAGATACCCAGAATCGGGAGAACAGTTTTTGAGCTTTTGTACAAGAAGTTATGTACAGAAAAGGTACGATTTTGGGAGGCTAGCGGGGGACTACTAACATGAGGAATTGGCGTTTGATCGTCGTTAGATAGAGTGTAAGCAGTAATAGTTTTGCCTAAAGAAGGATTGTCCGGCGGAGGCAACGTGATTATCACCACGCCCGTAAGCTGAGGCGAAGAATCGGGATTCACCTCCATTATCGCCTTCTGCGAGCTTACGATTGCGCGATTTTCACAGGTCTTCACCTCGCAGAAGAGATGAAGAAGGGAACAAGAAAGGGGCGACTTTTTCCCAGAGCCACAAGTCAACGGTATACTATAAAATGCTGGAGTGTACAGAGAAGATCAATTAACTAGCATGCTCCAAACTTGATTTATTTTAAGAAAAATTTTTATTTTGAAATTTCAGTTCTTTACAACCTTATGTTTTATGCTCATCTTATTTCAATTTTTGTCATTTTTCTATAGCATGATATTGATTTGACGTTGGCATGACAATTTATCGTAGTGTTACGTAAGCATTCACCATACAAAAAGTCTAAATTGGAAAAAGAAAATAAAAGATATAAAATTAAAATTGGTTTTGAAAAGAAAGAGAAGTCCAAAATTATATATATATAAAAAAAACAGATACTTTAAGGGTGAATTACCCAAATATCCCCAAATCAATACTGAAATATGTGCTCAGTCCCCATATCAGGAAAAAATTGTTCTCAGTCCCTAACATGGACTAATTATTTTTCTCAACTCCCTAGTTGATTCGAAAGACATAAATGCCCTTTACCACCTTGTGAATTGTACATGAATTCATCATTTCTTCTTCTTCGTATAACTTTTTTTTTTATTCTCCATATAACTTCTCTGTCTTTTTTTTCCATTATTTTAAAGTTTGATTTCTCTTTTTTGAATCCAAAAGAAATCGCAATAAATGAAACCCACCAAAACAGAACAATTTTCCAGAGCATATATATTTTTATTTTTACAACCACATCACTTTCTCGAATACCAACATTTAATTTACTTATTCACTAAACGGAATTTGTAGCGAGAAATATCATATCAGTTATGCTTCTCTACGTGGGGTGTGCAATCGGTTAAAACAAAACAGATCGAACCAAAAGTTTCAAAAATCGAACCAACTGATTTATTTTTTAACAAATCGAACCGATCGAATTTGTATATTAAAACCGACTAACCGAGCCGATAAAAAAATCGGTTCGACCGAATAACCGATTTTTTTATTTATTATTTACATGTTTTTTTTACCGAACCGATAAAAAATCTGTTCAACAGAAATAACCGATTTATATTTGTTTTTTTTATTTACATGTTTTTTTTAAAAAAAAAAATGTATTTTCGTGTGCACACATTTCTCCATTTGAATTTACAAGTATTTTTAGGTGCACGGGCCTTTAACAATTTTTTTTTTTAAAAAAAATATAATCTTACATGCGCACAAGCTTTCAATCGAATTTAAGATGAAATTTCAATATGACGATGAAGATAAATTGTGGTGTTAGGATTTAAGGCAAAAAATTAAAAAATATGATATGCGTTTTTGTTGGGTTAGTGAGTTTGAATTCTAATAAAATTGGATATATGTAGTTATAGCCCAACAACAAATAAATAATTATAGTTAAAACTTAAGGCCCAATATTAATTTTTTTAATTATATAAAAAAATTCGGTTTAATCGATATTTTTTAAAAATAACCGAACCGAACCGATTAAATCGACTTAACCGATATCTTTTAAAAAAATAACTGGTCAAACCGAATAAACCGAACCGAATTTCCGATTTTTTTGGTTCGGTCGGTTTTCTCGGTTTGACCGATTTTTTTTTTAGCCCTCATGACACTTAATTTTTTCATCACATTACATTAATTTCTAGTTCTGCTTCACTTTGGTTTTGTTCCAATTTCGACACCCACCCCAATTTTTTGCCAATTGGAGGAGCCCCAAGATATCTAGGTTGTATCCAATCAAATATGGTTAGTAGTAGACAGTAGCATTCAATATTTTATTTGGTTATTAACTTACTTTGATTTTTCTTTCTATAATTGTATAAATTTAGGGGGGAATTTGGATCTATATATGTTCTTTGCGAAAGGATAGCTCTTAACTTCAATATAGATCTTGAATATGTGCTATGTTGACTCCTATATAATAATGTGTTCTATTGACTCCTATGTGTGCTCTTTTTTTACTTGGATATACTCGATTTACTTACATATGTACCTTATTTAACTTTTTTATTATTTATTAGTCAATTGACATAATATAAATTTTGTGTATAAATATTGAAATATGGTAAATATGTGCTATATTCACCTCTTTACGTACCTCATTTGAATATTATTATACCTTATTTACTTGAATATGTACCATGTTTAATTGAGTTATTAATTCTTATGTTATATTGTCATTTGATACAAGTGAAACTTATTTGAGAAGCTATTACATGATTTTAGTATCTCAAACACATTTTAACATGCACTCCTAATGGTTGGAATATTGATGGTCTCTATTTGAATTCATATCATGTAAATATTGCATATATTCATGAACTACTTACAAAAAAGTTGATTACATGTTTGCTAATCTTAATCTATGTGTTGGTGCGAACATCTCATTAATAATTCAATAACTAAAATAACTATCTCAAATGATTTTTTGTACACAATCACGTTCATGTTCGGTGGAAAACACAATCTTCCTATCGAATACTCAAATTTGATAATAATGTGCTCTCTTAATCCTGTATGTGCTCTGTTTTTACTTGAATGTACTTGATTTACTTAAATATGTACCTTATTTAACTTTTCATTATTTAATTGTCAATTCACATTAATATAGGTTTTTTGTATAAACACTAAAGCATGATAAATTCGTGCTATATTAACCTCTTTAAGTACCTAATTTGAATATTATTGTACTTTAGTTTCTTGAATATGTATCCTATTTAATTCAATAATTAAATCTTAGATTATACTTATCATTTGATATGAGTGGGATTCGTTTGAGTAGCTATTACATTGTTTTAGTATCTCAATCATGTATTCATGTGCACTCCTATTGGTTGGAATATTGATGATCTCTATTTTGAAGTCATATCATGTAACCATTCTCTATAAAGAAATTTCTCACATGTTTGCTAATCTTAATCTATGTTTTCGTGTGCACATCTCATTCGCAATTCAATATTTATAGTAACTATCTCCAATCGTGTTTTGGAATGAACCAAGCCTTCCGTTCGGTGGAGACCACGATATTCCCACCTAATACTGAATTTTGGTGACCATGTCCTCTATTAACTCTCATATGTACCTTATTTACAGCTTCCATGTACCCGATTTATTTACACAGATACCCTATATGATTCTTTAATTATTTACTTGTGAATTCAAATTAGTGCAGCTCTTTTATGAAAGTACTCAAATTTCACACATATGTACCGTACTCAGCTCGATACGTACCCTATTGGAATATTATTGTACCTCATTTACTTGCATATATACTCTCTTTAAGTGATAGTTAAATATTAGATTATACATGTGAATTTGTATTAGTGAAACTTTTTTGCATAGTTTGAGTGTCTCAGATATAGGGACATCCACACTCCATGGTTGCTATATCGTTATGCCTCTAAATTCATATCATGTAATCATTCTCTATAAAGAAATTACTCACATATTTTTTAATCTTAATATATGTTCTCGTGTGCACATCTCATTCGCAATTCAATATTTATAGTAACTATTAATTGTGAATTGAAATTAGTGTAGCTCTTTTATGAAAGTGCTCAAATTTTACACATATGTACCGTATTCAGATCGATAAGTACCCTATTAAAATATTATTTTACCTCATTTACTTGCATATATACGATCTTTAAGTAAGTAATTAAATATTAGATTATAATTGTTAATTTGTATTAATGAAACTTATTTGCATAGTTTGAGTGTCTCAAATATATGGACATCCACACTCTATGGTTGGTATATCGATTATGCCTCTAAATTCATATCATGTAACCATTTTCTATAAAGAAATTGCTCACGTTTGCTAATCTTAATCTATATTTTCGTGTGCACATCTCATTCGCAATTCAATATTTATAGTAACTATCTCCAATCGTGTTTTGGAATGAACCAAGCTCAAGTTCGGTGGAGATCACGATATTCCCATCTAATACTTGATTTTGGTGACCATGTCCTCTATTTACTCTCATATGTACCTTATTTATAGCTTTCATGTACCCAATTTACTTACACATGTACCTTACCTTATCAACACATCACATCTCATTCGCAATTCAATATTTATAGTAAGTATCTCCAATGGTATTTTGGAACGAACCACACTCCCGTTCAGTGGAGACCACGATATTCCTACCTAATATTGGATTTTGGTAACAATGTACTCTATTGACTCTTATATGTACCTTATTTATAGCTTCAATGTACCCGATTTACTTAAAAGTGCACCTTATCTGATTCTTTAATTATTTACTTATGAATTCAAATTAGTATAGCTCTTTTATGTAAGTACTCTAATTTCACACATATGTACCTTATTCAGCTCGTTATGTACCTTTTTTTTAAAATCCTCCAGAATAGTGTTTCCTTATCTCGAATCTCGATCACATTCGAGCGGATAAAAGTTACCACTCGAGCGCATAACTCTTTGTTTTGCATTCTTCAAAAATCATCGTGCACGCTCGAGCGGTCTTTGTACCATATTCAGCTACTTATGTACTTTATTTTAACAGTTTTGTACCCGATGTACTTAAATTTGTATGCGATTTAAGCATGCATGACAACCCATCTTCTCTTTTGTTTTTTTTTCTAGTTTTAAATTTAATATTTTTTTAAAAAAGAAATTGTGCTTGAAAAAAAAATTATAGCTCTTAACTCTATTGCTCCATGCGGATACACCACTCGTGTGCCCCCCAAGCGTGGGTTACCCTACTTTTTAAATTTTCCAATGTCAAGATATTTAGTTGTGTTAGTACCAGAATAATGATACAACACGGTACAATAGTTAGATTAAGTTTATGAAACATGAGATAAACTTGTTTGTAAGTAGTGGATGAATAACTATGAAATATGTGCATAACATGACTTCATATATAGATCATCAATAACCAAACCAAAGTGTTCTTTTGTATATATGTACGAAATATATAAACCACAACATAGTTAGACTAAAAATCTTCACTCATGCCAATTCAAGAGTATAATGTAATATTGAACTACTTGTTACTTAAGGGTACAAGTCGAGTAAATCGGGTGCGTACAATATGTAATCGGGTATGTGTAAGAGTCAATCGAGTACAACATCGAGTACACCGTTGTGAGAATAAGAATGTCGATGATATGTTTGAATCAGTATGAAACATGTGATCAACTTCATTGTAAATATTACAAGAATGTCTATGATATGTTTGAATGATATGATTTCATGTAGTGACCACCAATATCCAAAGCATGAAATGACATGTTGACATATGTTTTACATACTTAAATCTCTGAGTAGTTAGTCAAACAAGGTAGACTAATTTCAAATCCCAAGTAATCAATCATATTTGTAACTAAACAATTAACCAAATACAAAGTCATGTATATCATGTACATATGAGCATAATATAAGTACAGATCGTGGTAAACCAAACACATTTCAGTACTTCTATCTACTTTCTGATAGAAGGTAAATAATTTCATTTCATAAGTAGACATAATAATTTCACGAGGTACAAACTCTATCTAATCCAAGTACATATAAGAGTATTATAGGTACATATAATGGTAAACTAAGCACATTTCATGAGTACTTTCTAATAGACGGTAAATAATGTCATTTCACAAGTAAAAATCATAATTTCACGAGGTACAAAGTCATGTATATGAAGTACATATGAGCGTAATATGGATACAGATTGTGGTAAACCAAGAACATTTAATTACTTTTTGATAGAAGGTAAACAATGTCATTTCACAGGTAAGCATAATAATTTAACGAGATACAAACTCTATATAAGCCGGGTATATATGAGCGTATTATAGGTACAGAACGTGTCATTTTTACCCGCTCGAGCTTGCATGAGGTAGTTTGAAGACCAAAACTGAAAACAATGCGCTCGAGCGGTAACTTTTACCCGATCGAGCTCTCCATATAAAAAAATCAGCATCTGAACAGAAAATAATGCGCACGAGCGGTACTTTTTACCCGCTGAAGCACGAGCAGATGAATTTTCAAAGTGCAGATCGTGGTACAAATGCATGTATATCAAGTACATATGAGCATAATATAGGTACAGATCGTGATAAACCAAGCACATTTCAGTACTTTCTGATGGAAGGTAATGTATATCAAGTACATATTGCAGGACAAGTGTACAATGCCATTATTATACTCTGGATATTATTGCAGGATGATGGAAGGTAATGTGCTCCTTGTAGTTCTTTTCATTGTTCTAATGAGACATTGATGGATGAAGCTGACCTTCGATTTTGGTACTAATTTGCATGCCATAATTGGAAATTTTTTTTTGGTTCATTAGTTGTATACCCGATTTGGGTTCATTGAGTACCATATATGTAAAATAAATATACCTAATTTCGCTTTATTTGTACTTTTTTTTGGTCTCAACTTCGATATGCTGTTGTCATTTGTACGAAAAACTATATGTAAAAAAACACAAACACCATCACAAAAAACATAATACGTAACACAAAAAAATTACACAAACACAACAACAAAATTTGTCCAAAATACAAATTCGACGGTAACAACATAATATGTCAACACAAAAGGTTGTCCACAAAAGAAATATGACTCGGAAATGAAACAAAAGGTGTGTGTGTGTAAAGTATGTGATGGTATCTCTATCATGTGTAAATATTGTTGGTGCTTCCATTTTTTATTGCTTCTTCTTTATTTTTGATGCTCTTCTTCTTCTTCTTCCTTCAATATATACACAGATATATATTCAAAAATTCATTAATATTAATATTTGACTTTTTGTGTGTGTTTTTTTGTGAATGAATAAGTTTCTGGAGATATATATATATATATATATATATATATATATATACACACAACTAGGCGGGTGCGAGGCAGAGGTGGATTCCTTATTCAGAACTCTGCACAGAAAAAGTAAGGAAAATATAAGGAGTCCAATACGATATAACATGTATGTTAATTTATTCTCTATATGGTTATTTTTCTATAAAATCGATCGAATTAAGTATTATTCTGCCAAATTTTTTTGTGAAATAATAGGGATTTTCTCCAATTAATCAATAATTTTATAAACGAATTAGTACCTAATAATAAAGCTACAAGCTTGTAAAATTTATAAAATTTGAGATTTTGTGTTCCAAACCTTTCAATTTTCACAATGAAACTAGCTTCAAGATTCTTCAATGTTGTTGCTTCGTAGTAGAACAAAAACATTTTCTGGTCTTCGAAGTAGACTCCTACAAAACGAAGATGGATTCAAGAGTTTCAATTTAAGGCTCTTCGAAAATTTTGCTGCCAAGAATTTAGAAGCTCACAGACACCAATTAAATGTCTTCCACTTTTTATTCCTAGGAGACGAAGGGATATGGAAATGAAAGATGGAAAGGAGAATAAAACAAGAAAAGAGATGGTGCAGGTGACGTGAGCAATTGAAGGATAAATAAGTAAAATGGTCCATTTAGGGAGCTTAAACAAACAAATGAAATGGATCAGGAATTGAAAATGTATTTTGCCTGACAAGGGACTGTCCCCAAACCCAAGTTTGGGTTTGGGGATTTAATCCCAATTCACCGATACTTTAACTCCATTTTATAATATATATATATATATACTGATTAATAAGATTAACTTCTTGTTATCACATAATAAATAAATTTTTAGTTGGTTAAAACGTCTAATATATTGGTTATGTAATATAGTGACATAATTTTTACTTTATTATTGTTACAATGTTTTTTTAAAAAATAGCATGCGATAAGAAGATTATATATAGCTATATATTTTTCACAAAACTCTTTTATTTTGTGAAACACAATTCTAATCTGATTCGACTAATGAAAAAAATATAAATTAATTAGTGTATAAAAAACATCAATATTATTTTTATGGATATATATCCGTGAAACATGTGACAAGAGATATATTCTATATTTTTATGGATACAACTAAATCATTTGTAATTAAAAATATGAAAGACGATAACTTTGATTTCGAATGAAATCCTTAGATTTATATAACGATCTGCTCAATATATAATTAATGATATGGAATTTGAGCCAATTTTGATTGAGCAAATTGGTGATAAATCCCCAAACTCAAACATGACTTTGCCCTAACTCCCTACCCATAAGATTCTTTGCAAGAGCTCCCTAGGACCACAAAACTTGAATATTTAATTGTTTAATTCTTGTACTGGATTTATGTTTTTTATGCTTAAAATCTAAAAACTTTATGCTAAAATCTGAAGATTTTGTGCTTATTCGTGGTACAAAGAATTATCCGTAAAAATGGTATCAGAGCCTTAGGTTAATTATTCAGACATAATATTATTCGTTAATTCATGCTTTTCTTTGTTGAGGAGAAGATTCTTTCAAAAGATGACTTCAAACGAAGGTTTGAATCAAGAGGATTTTATTCATATTAAATCCTATAAACAAGTTAATCTATTCACATTAGATTACTTACAACATGTTGTGATTAATGCTCTTAATTTTGAAGAGATAAAGAAAAAATGATTTCTAACTCTCAATTTTTAGAGATTACCCCAGATTCCTCTAAACTCTTCAGAGATCTTAGAGAAATTCAAAAGATGGTACAATATTACAGCAATCAGCTGTATGAAATACCTCGCCAAATTGAAGAAATCCTTAAGAAACAAGAAGAAATTCTTGGAAACCTAAAGGATCTTCAAAATAAAATCATAAATCTAGAACACACTTCGGGTTCTAGAAAAGGAAATACAGGAGGAAGGTTACCACTCTCATTTGGTACCGAACCTTTGTTACATCAGAAAGGTAAAACCAAAATGGTCCAAAAACCTTTAACCAATTATGAAATGATGATTAATCTTATAAAAGCAGTATCAGAGAAAAACACTATCTGATAACTACTTTAGAAAGATTAAATCTCAAGGATCTACAAGATCTTGCGGATTCTTTTGCGAATCTCAAAGTAGTAGATCTAAAAATGAATTTTCCTGAGGGTGAACAACGCATAGAGAATCCCCCAAGATATATGGTTAAAACAGAAGAACCACATAGTGAGTTCCAAGTTGGAGAAAATTCATATCCAGCAGGAACCAGATCGAGAAGGAGTAAAATCCCACTCCATCAAACTCCTTACGGAAAAACTATTTTAGATCCAATACATCCTTACGGGGTTATTGTAGTAACCCAGAACTCATTTTAAGATAATAATATGTTAAACATGATTAAGGGTTGGTAGTTAACCGATTCCGGGATTTAATCGAACTTCAGAAACAAGAAATAAAATTTCATTGTCTGAGCCAGTTCGGACGATCCGAAGAGGACTTCGGACGGCCCGAACTTGACCACCGGGGGCTCCGAAGGTGAGCTTGTTGACTTCGGAGTTAAGGCTGGTTCGGACGATCCGAACTCAAGTTCGGACGGCCCGAACTCGTTTGTGCCAAGTAGGCAGGATTACTCAGCAATGAATTTTGACAAGTGTCGGACTGAGAGCACTTCGGACGACCCGAAGTGTAGTGACCCTTACCCGGATCACCTACTAAACAGAACTTAGGCATGCAATAACTTAATAAAACAGATATCAGAATAAACTTGCGGAAACCATAAATAAATACAATCCCAAGGAAAGTAATCTGTAATTTATCCAAATATTATACAACCAAATGGAATAACTGTATCAACCCAAAACAACAGAAATAAAACCTAGACGAAGCTCCAGCTGGCCAACCACTGCCTAGCCCCTCTTGGATCCACCAGCCTCGTCCAATCGCAAACCTGCCCCATGAAATAGGGTGTCCAGAAACACAGAGTACGAGACGTGAGCATAAAATGCTCAGCACGAGAGTATGAGTATACATGCATGCAAAGTGAACTCCCTATAAACTCGAGGTCAAGGATCAGATAACAGAGACAGACTAGGCCCTGGTATGTAGCACGCTGTGCCGTCGCTTCAGGAGGTGGCTCCCATACCATAATACAAGTGGATATGCCGGACCCAAATCGATGGAAGTCCAACCACTAACAGGATAGGGAAAAACCCTACTAACAGACATCTCGAAGGAGATAGCTCAGTATGAAAATAAATGCAGCATAAATCAATGACATATAAACCATGCAGTCACATGATACATGCATACTCAGTCAGGATATCTCGAACAGTACTTTCGTACCTCAAATCAGTGCAAGCTCTACCAACTCTAGGTCCACGCCTATAATCTGCTCTACACTGCCAAATGATACTACTATCATTAAAGTGCTCTAAAAGCCTTAACTAAGCTATTGCATACTCCTAAATATTTATAGGAAGCAAAAGTTATACCTTCGTCCGTCGTTAGCCCTTTGATGTCGATGCCTCCAGAACTTGGGCACAACTCCGCTACGACTATCGAACGCCTCGACGACTCCCGGGTCAAGCCTAGGAAGGCTAGAACAACTCTAATACGACTAGAGTAGAGAGGAAATCCGGAATTGGCAATTGCAAATGAATTCTCGGCCTTCTATTTATAGACAATGATCGGAGCCTCCGATCCTCGATCGAAACGTACGAACCTCGATCGGAACGTCCGAACCTCGATCGGAACGTCCGATCCTGCCATCGGAGCTTTCGAAGATCCTGATCTGCCACGTGTCAAAATATCACTTGTTGACTTCGGATAGGGGTGATCAGAGCTTCCGATCCTGATCGGAGCTTCCGATCTTGCCACACATCATGCCTGACGTAATACCATCGGAGCTTCCGATCCTGCATCGGAGCTTTCGATCCTGTTCGGAGCTTCCGAACTCACCTTCGGAGCTTCCGAACTCTACCCAAGTAATTATGATTAATTCCTTAATTAATGATTTTGGTTACGGGCTACTACATTCTCCCCCACTTAAGATATTTCGTCCTCGAAATCAGATCTTAAGTACTGAATGTAATACAGAAATCAGAAACATTCTTTATTCAAATCAAACGTTTACAGAGTTTGCAACTGAATACAACTTTAAGAATGAAATCAAAACAATTCAGGATGGTCTTCACGCATCCTGTCCTCAAGCTCCCAAGTAGCTTCCTCAGTGCCTCGGCGCTGCCACTGAATTAAAACCAAAGGAATGACTTTGTTCCGCAAAACCTTATCCTTATAATCCAGGATACGAATAGGTTTCTCAACATAAGTCAAATCCTTGCTCACCTGAACCTCATACCGCTGCAGAATATGAGACTCATCCGCCACATACCGTCGCAACAGAGATACGTGGAACACGTCGTGAATACTGGAAAGATGCGGTGGCAAAGCTAGTCGATAAGCCAAATCTCCAATGCTCTCCAAGATCTCAAACGGACCGATAAATTTAGGAGACAACTTGCCCTTAAGGCCAAATCTGAGAATTTTGCGGAAAGGTGACACTCTCAGAAACACTTTCTCCCCGACATCAAACTGCAAAGGCCTACGCTTGGTATTAGCATAGCTGGCCTGACGATCCTGTGCAGTCTTAATCCGTTTCTTGATCTGATCAAAAATTTCTATCGCCTGCTGGATAAACTCCGGTCCATCAGCCTATCTCTCCCCCACTTTTTCCCAGAAGAGTGGAGTACGACAACGTCGCCCGTACAACGCCTCAAAAGGTGCCATCCCAATACTAGTATGATAGTTGTTGTTGTACGCGAACTCGATCAATGGAAATTGATCCTGCCAGGCTGAACCAAAATCCATGACGCACGCTCTAAGCATATCCTCCAAAGTACGTATAGTGCGCTCTGACTGACCATCAGTCTCCGGATGATAGGCAGTACTCAAACTGAGAGTAGTACCCATCGCACGCTGAACACTCCCCCAGAATCTAGAAGTGAACCTGGGGTCCCGATCGCTGACAATGCTCACAGGAACTCCATGAAGTCGAACTATCTCCTGAATGTACAACCGAGTCATACGATCCATATTGTACTCCCGACTATAGGCAATGAAATGCGCTGACTTGGTGAGTCGGTCCACCACAACCCAGATAGCATCACAGCTCCTCGGGGATACCGGGAAATGTGTCACAAAGTCCATTGTGATAAACTCCCATTTCCATTCAGGAATAGGCAGACTGTGAAGCAATCCTCCAGGTCTTCGGTGCTCTGCCTTGACCTGTTGACACACCAAACATCTCGAAACAAACTGATAAACACTGCGTTTCATTTCCTTCCACCAGAAACGAGTACGTAGATCCTTTTACATCTTGTTGCTCCCAGGATGAATACTCAACTTAGTGCGATGTGCCTGAGACAAAATCTCCTCTCGCAACTCTTCATCCTGTGGAATCACAAGCCTACCAGACAAACACAGAAAGCCATCTGACTGATAATGAAATCCAGACGAGCTACCCTCGTTAGCTAGACGAGCTAAACGCTGGGTCTTCGAATCAGACATCTGAGCATCTCGAATCCGCGAATACAAGGCTGGCTCAGATAGTATCGCAAACATCTGGATACTCTGCATACCTTTCTTATGCTTGAAGGTATATCCTGAAGTACAACAATCACTGATCGCACTAGACATCGAACAAGTCTGAAGTGCGGATAGTCGCACCTTGCGACTCAAAGCATCAGCGGTGAGATTAGCAGCTTTCGGATGGTACTTAATCTCGCAATCATAGTCCTTAAGCAAGTCCATCCAACGTCTCTGCCTCATGTTCAACTCCGCCTGAGTGAACAAATACTTGAGACTCTTATGGTCGGTGAAGATCTCAAATTTCTCGCCATACAGATAATGACGCCAGATCTTCAAAGCGAACACAATGGCTGCTAACTCCAAATCATGGACTGGGTAGTTGTCCTCGTGAAGCTTCAGCTGTCTAGAAGCATATGCGATCACATGCCCATTCTGAGTCAGAACACAACCTAACCCCTGAAGAGAAGCATCAGTGTATACCACATACCCTCCAGATCCTAACGGTAGTGCCAACACCGGCGCAGAAGTCAACCGCTGTCGAAGCTCACAGAAATTCTCCTCACACTCGGAGGACCACTCGAAGTCCACACCCTTGCGGGTAAGATGCGTCAAAGGCCGAGCTAACTGAGAGAAGTTCAGAATGAAGCGACGATAATACCCTGCTAGACCCAGAAAACTATGGATCTCAGCAACTATCGTCGGACGCGACCAATTAAGTACCGCTTCAATCTTGCTTGGATCAACAGAAATCCCCTCCCTGGATATGATATGGCCAAGAAAGACCACTCGATCCATCCAGAACTCACACTTGCTCAGCTTGGCGTACAACTGCTCATCCCAAAGAGTCTGCAGTACCAACCGCAAGTGAGAAACATGCTCTTCCGTATTACGCGAATACACCAAGATGTCGTCAATGAAGACCACGACAAACTTGTCCAAATACTCTCTGAAGACACGGTTCATCAGATCCATGAACATAGCCGGCGCATTAGTCAAACCAAATGGCATCACTAGGAATTCGTAATGCCCATAGCGAGTACGGAATGCAGTCTTGGCTACGTCCTGATCACGGACTCTCAACTGATGATAACCAGATCTCAAGTCAATCTTGGAGTAAACTGACGTGCCCTGCAGCTGATCAAACAAGTCATCAATACGAGGCAACGGATACTTGTTCTTCACAGTGACTCGATTCAGCTGCCGATAGTCAATGCACAGTCGCATCGACCCATCCTTCTTCTTTACAAAAAGAACAGGAGCTCCCCAAGGAGATACACTAGGACGAATGTACCCCTTGTCCAAAAGGTCCTGTAGCTGATTTTTCAACTCACGCATCTCTGACGGAGTCAGACGATACGGTGCTCGAGAAATAGGCGAAGTACCCGACATCAACTCTATGCCAAACTCGGCTTCCCTAACAGGAGGAAAACCCGGAATCTCATCAGGAAAAACATCTGGAAATTCATCCACGACTGGAATGCTCTCTATCCCAATGCTCTCAGCGGACAAATCAACTGCATAGATAAGGTAGCCTTCCCCGCCAGACTCTAGAGCTCGACAGGCTCTCAAAGCTGATACCAAAGGCATCGGGGGTCGCGCTCTCTCTCCATAGAAAAACCAGCTCTCACTCTCCTCCGGATGAAAGCGTACTAATCTCTGATAGCAGTCCACTGAAGCTCGATAGGTAGTCAACATATCTATTCCCAGAATGCAATCAAAGTCGTCCATCACCAGAACCATGAGATTTGCTAACAAAATGTTCCCTTTGAACTCTAAAGGGCAACCCATCACTAGACGCTTAGCCAAAGCAGATTGGCCCGTCGGAGTAGAAACAGACATCACTACATCTAGTGCAATGCATGGTAACTTATGCCTCTTAACAAAACGTGCAGAAATGAAGGAATTAGATGCACCAGTGTCAATAAGTACAAGAGCAAGTATACCCTAAAGCAAAAATGTACCTGCGATGACTTTCTCATTCTCCTCCACTGCCTGATCATGTCTCAGGGCGAACACCTGGCCAGAAGCTCATGGCCTTAAATGAGAACTCCCAGCAGGCTGTCCCTGCGACCTCTGCTAAACGGTGGCCTGAGAACCAGATCCTGAACCAGAACCAGAACCAGAACCGCCTCCCCCAGATAGTGGACAATCCCTCCGGATATGACCAGTCTCTCCACAGCGGAAACAAGCTCCAGAAGCACTACGGCACTTGTCGGATGGATGGTTCTTCCCACAGTGATCACACTTGTTCTTCTTACCAAAACGGACAACACCTCCAGAACCAGAGGAAGAAGTAGATCCAGACTTCTTAAAAGATTGGGCACGGGGACCCAAAGAACTAGCAGGCCTTGACTGAGGGAAAGACCTGTTCCGCCGAATGCTGTCCTCAGCCTGGTGACAACGGCTCACCAAACCCTCGTAGGAAATGTCGTCGCCAACCGCCACACGGTCATGGATCTCAGGGTTAAGGCCCTGAAGGAACAGATTATATTTCATCCCAGAGCTGTCAGCAATCTCGGGGCAATAGGATAGCAGATCAAAGAACTTATGCTGATACTCATAGATAGACATGGCTCCCTGTCGCAGACTCAGTAGCTTGCCTGCCTTCGACTGACGGAGTGCAGGAGGAAAATACAGCTTTTGAAAAGCTGTGCGGAACTCGGCACAGGTGGCCACTCCTCTCGTCGCAATAAAGGGTGCAGAAGTAAACCCCCACCACCTACGGGCTCGCCCATCCAGAAGATAGCCAAGGGTCTCCATCTTCTGCTCCTCGGTGCAGTGGAAAGTCTGAAAAGTCGTCTCCATGCGGTCTAACCAATTCTCCGCATCCTCCGGAGACTCACCTCCAACTAAGGGCTTAGGACCCATAGCTAAGAATCGACGCACAGTGAAACGCTCGTCGTCATGATGACGATGACGTCGTTCTCGGCGATGCTCTCGATCGGCATCGCCCCAACGACCGCCTCCACTTTCGTGGCTACTCTCATCATCGTAGTTTGCCATCTACAAAAATACCTCATGATGAGACTAAATCCCAAGAATACTTTTGCATGCTCTAATACCATAAATGTAGTGACCCTTACCCGGATCACTTACTAAACAGAACTTAGGTATGCAATAACTTAATAAAATAGATATCAGAATAACCTTGCGGAAACCATAAATAAATACAATCCCAAGGAAAGGAATCTGTAATTTATCCAAATACTATACAACCAAATAGAATAACTGTATCAACCCAAAACAACAGAAATAAAACCTAGACGAAGCTCCAGCTGGCCAACCACTGCCTAGCCCCTCTTGGATCCATCAGCCTCGTCCAATCGCAAACCTGCCCCATGGAATAGGGTGTCAAGAAACACAGAGTACGAGACGTGAGCATAAAACGCTCAGCACGAGAGTATGAGTATACATACATGCAAAGTGAACTCCTTATAAACTCGAGGTCAAGGATCAGATAACAGAGATAGACCGGGCCCTGGTATGTAGCACGCTGTGCCGTTGCTTCAGGAGGTGGCTCCCATATCATAATACAAGTGGATATGCCGGACCCAAATCGATGGAAGTTCAACCACTAACAGGATAGGGAAAAACCCTACTAACAGACATCTCGAAGGAGATAGCTCAGTGTAACGCCCCGTTTTTTTTTTTTTTTATCTTAAATGAGTTTATTTGAGTTAATCGGAGATTGCAGAGTTCGCGAGCCGACTTGATTTTGATCAGGGTCCTTTTTGCAAAAATTGGATTTTTCAGGGACTAAAATGCAATTAATGGATTTTATATATTATCTTGTCTAGTTTGACTTGGTCCATTCTATCCCTCTCTTTCCCCTTGCACGCATCCTCCATTGAAGACGCCCCATTGAGCTTCCAAGCTTTCTGATTTCAGTCCGAGCTCGATCCGGTCGTTGGAATTTATTTCTGAAGGCAGATTAGTGATCACTGCAGTGAGAGCTCCGTTATACCGTAAGTATTTCTCCGATCAGATATGTTTTGTTTTTCGGAGGTTGTTAGAATCGATCTAGATTCTAGTATGTTGTTCTTGGCAGAGTTCTGATCATTTATTATCTGTCGGTTTTGAATTAGAGCGACGTTCGGATTTGTTGTGATTTTTGGAAGCCATTTTTCGAAAGTTTGAGTTTTGAGATTTGTTGGGATTGCCTTGTTGTTGTTGTATTAACATCGTTATGAGATTATATCGGTATTGAACTGCTGTCTGCGTTTTCAGTTTGTTCAGTTTTTAGCCGTTATGCCGTCGGTTTGAGTTTTGGGATTTCGAACCATTTTTGAGTTGTTGAACTTGGCTTGTAAGTTGATCATGGTTATTGATCTTTGATTTGTATCTGAAGAGATTCGTTTGGAGTTTGTCAAGCCCAGGGTTAACAGCATTTGTTCGTTTCAGAGATTTGAACGAAGAACGGTATAGATAATTACCTTGAGCCTTGTTGTTGTTTAGATTGGTTAGACTTTGATACAATCTTTTGTTGTAGCTTCCCAGAAGTTGGAACTACTGCCTTGAAAGGTAAAAGCAGTCATCGATAGCGGGATAGCATACTCGGGACAGTTGGTTCTCGAGTTTCCCTTAAAAGCACATACTTGCATCTACACTTGTTCTAGCATGAGGAACTTGTGTCTTGTTGAATTGCTTGAGCTTTTATTATATGGCTATGTTTTATATTCTGTTATGCATTCATCTTGATCCAACTTTGATTTCAGCGGGCAAAATAGCCCTTTTTTGTTTAGACGTTTGGGAACTATAATTGAGTGGCCTAGGTCGTAGTCATTTCGCCTAGTGCTAGCATACTCATTATAGTTGCTCAAAGTCTAGAGGAGTGGGATACGTGGCACCACCTCGATTGGGAGAGTCGGTGAGTGGTTACGTGATCTCATCCTCGGGATCCCAAAAGCACAGCAGAAATCCCTCGTTTATCAGATTTGATATCCCGGTTTAAAGACATTCATTTCATTACGTTGTTATTGATTTTGTTGTTGTTTTGAAAGCATGTTTGTTGTTGTATTACTTGTATGTTGCTTTTACTGGGATTATCATTCTCACCGGTTATCCGGCTGTTGCTTTGTTTTGTATGTGTACTTGGCAACAGGTGGGGCAGAATCAAGTCAGAAGAGGCATGGTTAGCTTTGAGGGAATGATGTAGAAGTGAGACTCGGTTTAGAAGTCTTGTTAGCATGACAATCTAGTTTATGTTTTGAAGCATGTTAAGAACTGGAACTTGGATTGGAAGTGGTCTTGCTTGTGGTTAGAACTCTTGTATTCTGTATTTGGCTTGTAATAGCTAGCATCGATGCGTGTTCTTCACTTTTATGTATTTAAATGCTATGTTGTTGTATATATATTAGTTGGATCATGTTAGAGTTCTTGTGAGACCTCGATTCTAAACCACTAATCTCGGATTAAACAACAATTAAGCGAACAAGAATACAAGAGTAAAACAAGTCAAAGTTTTTTTTTTTTTTTTTTTTAAAAAAAACTCCGCGCGCCCGCGCGAGGAACCAAGCTCGCGCGCGCGCGGGCAAACGATCCCGAGGCCCAACGGAGGCCTCGCGCGCGCGCGAGGAACGCCTCGCCCGCGCGCGGAAGGCCTGGGCAGAAAAAGCTCAGGCTGCAGAAAAAAAAAATAAAGGATTCCGCGCTTGGTCCGACATGCCTTCAAATACAAATGCAATAACAGGGTGTAGGGAAACATGCCATAACAAGTCATGCTTTCAGAAGGCCTAAAAACAACCAGAAGTCTAAATCGATAAAGCAACAACATACTTCGATTTCAGATTTCAATCCGAATACAAACTAATTCGAATAACAAAACATATCAAGTTCGAGTTCTAACATGCTTCAATCTTAAACTAGATAAACATGCTAATTCGACTTCTAAACCGAGTCTCACTTCTACTACTTGCCCTCGAAGCTAACCATGCCTCTTCTGACTTGCCTGCCCCACCTGTTGCCAAGTACACATACAAAACAAAGCAACAGCCGGATAACCGGTGAGAATGATAATCCCAGTAAAAGCAACATATCAAGTAATGAATACACAACATGCTATCAAACCACATATTCAAGTCGAAGTTAATGATATGCATGTCTTTAAAACCAGGATATCGATTCTGATAAACACGGGAGTATTGCTCTTCTTTTGGGATTCCGAGGATGAGATCACGTAACGACTCACCGACTCTCCCAATCGAGGTGGTGCCACGTATCCCACTCCTCTAGACTTTGAGCAACCATAATGAGTATGCTAGCACTAGGCGAAATACTACAACCTAGGCCACTCAATCATAGTTCCCAAATGTCTAACAAAAAGGGCGGTTCTGCCCGATGAAATCAAAGTAGGCTCAAGATGAATGCATAACAGAAACATAAACATAAGCCACATAACAAAAACTCAATCAATCAACAATTACATGTTCCACGTGCTAGAACAAGTATCAATGCAATATGTGATTTAAAAAGGAAAACTCGAGAACCAACAGTCCCGAGTATGCTATCCCGCTACGATGACTGCTTTTACCTTTCAATGCAGTAGCTCCAACTCTGGATAAGCTACAAAAGAGATTGTATAAACAACTACACAATCTAACAACAACAAGGCAACGGTTCAAGGAAAACTCTTTATACCGTTCTTCGTCCAACTCTCGACGAACAATGCTGCTAACACAGGGCTCGACAAACTCCAACGAATCTGTAAGAATTCAAGAGTTGATCAACAACCACGATCACTCACACACCAAGACTTCAATCAATACAAAAACGATTCGAAAACCCAAAACTCAAACCGACGGCATAACGGCTATAAACTGAACAAACCGGCAACGCAGACAGCAGTTCAATACTGATAACAACTCAATTCAATGCCCAAAACAACAATAACAAAGCAAACCCATCAATCTCAAAATCCACATTTTCGAAAATGGCTTCCAAAAATCATAACAAATCCGGACGTCGCTCTAATTCAAAACCGACAGATAATAAACGATCAGAACTCTGTAGAGAACAACATACTCGAATCTCAAACGATTCTAACAACATCCAAAAACTAGAATGTATCGGATCGAAGAAGAACTTACGATATAACAGAGCTCTCACTGCAGTGATCACTAATCTGCCTTCAGAAATAAATTCCAACGGCCGGATCGAGCTCGGACTGAAATCAGAAAGCTTGAAAGCTCAATGAATCGGCTTCAATGGAGGGAGGCGATGCAATGGAGGAGATGGAGAAGAGAATGGGCCCAAAAGCCTTATAAATATCTATAAAAACCGATAATTGCGTTTTAGTCCCTGAAAAATCCAATTTTTGCAAAAAGGACCCTGATCAAAATCAAACCGGCTCGAGAACTCTGTAATATCTGATTAACTCAAATAAATTCAATTAAGATAAAAACAGGGCGTTACAATTCTCCCCCACTAAGAAGAGATTTCGTCCTCGAATCCACAAGAACCAAAACTCATAAGATAGAATAAAGAACTAAAGACAGTAAGAAGAACTCACGTCATCCGAATAGCTCTGGAAAACACTGTCTCATGTCAGACTCTGTCTCCCAAGTCGCTTCCTCAACACCGTGACGGCTCCACTGCACCTTCACTAACGGAATCAACTTGGTCCTGAGTTGCTTTTCTTTCCGATCAAGGATCTGAATCGGTCGCTCAAAATAGCTCAGGGTCTCGTCTAACTCGGCTTCGTCAGGCTGAAGGATATGAGAAATATCTGGTTGATACTTTCGCAGCATAGAGACGTGAAAAACGTCGTGAATACCAGATAAATACGGAGGAAGTGCAAGTCTGTAGGCAAGATCGCCTATCTTCTCGAGAATCTCGTACGGACCGATGAATCTCGGAGATAACTTTCCTCTCTTACCGAATCTGACGGTGCCTCTGAACGGAGAAATCTTAAGGAATACACGGTCTCCCTGCTCAAAACTCAGAGGTCGACGTCTGACATTCGCATACTTCGCCTGTCTATCTTGAGCTGACTTCATTCTGGTCTGAATGATCTTAACCTGCTCTGCCATATCTCTAAGCATCTCCGGTCCCAAATCTGGTGACTCGGACAATTCATCCCAAAACAACGGAGATCGGCACTTTCTACCATACAAAGCCTCAAAAGGCGCCATACCGATATTCGCTTGGAAGCTGTTGTTGTAAGAAAACTCGACAAGAGGCAAAGAATCCTGCCAACTAGTGCCAAAGTCTAGCACTACCGCTCGCAGCATATCCTCCAACGTCTGGATAGTCCGTTCTGACTGCCCATCTGTCTGAGGATGATAAGCTGTACTCAGATGCAATCGAGTACCAAGTGCCCCCTGAAGACTGTGCCAGAAGTGAGAAGTGAATCTAGGATCTCTGTCTGAAACGATCGACTTCGTCACACCATGCAATCTCACAACATTGCTAACATACAACTCAGCCATCTGATCATGACGATACGTCATCCTGTACGGAATAAAACACGCAGACTTCGTCAATCGGTCGATCACTACCCAAATAGCATCGCATCCTCGAACGGATCGTGGTAGCTTCATGACAAAATCCATAGAAATGTGATCCCATTTCCATTCAGGAACAGATAGGCTGTGCAAAAGACCACCTGGTCGCTTCCGCTCTGCTTTCACTTGCTGACAATTCAAACACCGAGATACAAATCTCGCAACATCGTCCTTCATTCTCTTCCACCAGAACTGACTCTTCAGATCGTTGTACATCTTACGACCTCCAGGATGAACGCTAAACCGACTGCAATGAGCCTCTCGGAGAATACGCTGTCTCAACTCCGAAATATCAGGCACAACAATACGGTTATTCACAAACAAAACGTCATCTCTAACCTGGAATTATGACTGATGCCCAGTTCTGACTTTCTCTACCGAAACCTGAATGCTCGGCTCAGACTTCTGTGCTTCTCTGATTGCAACAAACAACTCCGGCTCGGCTTGAATAGCAAACACTCTGATAGTCTCCCTATCTGTTTCAAACTCTAAACCAGAAGTGCAACAATCATCGACCAACTGAGAAACACCGATAGTTGAAAGAGATAAAGAACAAAGCTTTCGGCTCAAGGCATCTGCAACTGCATTCGACTTCCCTGGATAATACTTGATCTCACAGTCGAAATCCTTCAACAGATCTAACCATCTTCTCTGTCTCATATTCAGCTCTGCCTGTGAAAACAAGTACTTAAGACTCTTATGATCAGAAAAGATCTCGAAAGACTCACCATAAAGATAGTGACGCCAGATCTTCAAAGCAAATACAATTGCTGCAAGTTCAAGATCATGAACAGGATAACGAGTCTCGTGCGGTTTCAGATGCCTCGATGCATACGCTATCACATGCTTATGCTGCATAAGAACACAACCCAAACCTCGGTTAGAAGCATCACAATACACTGTGAAACCTCCAGTACCCTTCGGAATAGAAAGAATTGGAGCACTGGTCAGTCTCCTCTTCAGATCAACAAAGCTAGCCTCACAATCTGAAGTCCAGACAAAAGGCGCATTCTTCTGAGTCAGCTGGGTAATAGGCTTGGCAATAGACGAGAAACCCTCGATGAAACGACGGTAATAACCAGCTAAACCCATGAAGCTTCGGATCTCAGGTACTGATGTCGATCTAGGCCAATTCATAACCGCTTCGATTTTGCTGGGATCGACAGAAATCTCATCTTCAGAAATAATATGACCGAGAAAGACAACTCGATCTAACCAGAATTCGCATTTCGATAGCTTGGCAAACAACTGCTCAACTCGTAAAATCTGCAAGACGATTCTCAAGTGCTCTGCATGGTCAGTACGGTTCTTCGAGTAGATAAGAATATCATCGATGAAAATAATGACGAACTCATCTAAATAACGCTGAAAGATACGGTTCATCAAACCCATAAAAACAGCTGGAGCGTTAGTCAAACCGAACGGCATGACTATAAACTCAAAGTGACCATACCTCGTTCTGAATGCAGTCTTAGGAACATCTTCCTCTCGCACTCTCAACTGATGGTAGCCTGACCTCAGATCAATCTTAGAGTAGACAGAAGAACCCTGCAGTTGATCGAACAAGTCATCTATTCGGGGTAAAGGATACCTGTTCTTAACTGTAGCCTGATTCAATTGACGGTAGTCGATACAGAGCCGCATAGAACCATCCTTCTTCCGAACGAATAGAACAGGAGCACCCCAAGGCGATACACTAGGTCTGATGTATCCCTTGGCAATCAAATCCTCAAGCTGCTCCTTCAACTCTCTCAATTCAACAAGTGCCATACGATAAGGAGCTTTTGAAATAGGTTGAGTACCTGGCACTAAGTCAATGCTGAATTCAACCTCTCGAATGGGTGGCAATCCAGGAACATCTTCCGGAAACACATCAGCAAAATCTCTAACCACTGGTAAGTCAACCAAAGCTGGGCTAGATTTCAGTACATCAACCGCATAAACCAAAAATCCTTCTGCACCTCTCTGTAACAAACGAGTCATAGATAACACTGAAATCAAAGGAATTCTAGATCGAGAACCCTTACCAAAGAATTTCCACTCGTCTGCCATTTCAGGTCTGAACCTGACAACTTTCAGAAAACAATCAGCTGTTGCCCTGTACTTGGTCAAAGCATCTATACCGACAATACAATCAAAATCTGACAACCCAAGCACAATACAGTCGAATTCTAACCAATTCCCCTCGAAACAAAGTTCATAGTTCCTGACTAGTCGGACAGAAACAATTCCTCCACCCAAAGGTGAAGTAACAACTACTACTGTAGGCAACAATTCAGTTGGCAAAGCATGCAATAACACATATTTCTCAGAGATAAAGGAATGGGAAGCACCTGTATCTATCAAGACATGAGCAGAATGACCGAAAATCAAACAGTTACCTGCTATGACATCGTCAGGTGCTGCCTGAGCCTGATCCTCTGTCAATGCAAAGACTCGTGCTTGCTGTCTCAGAGGCTGATTTGCACTAGAGCTACCTCCTTGTCTGTTCTGCTGTTGCTGGGGTTGGAAAGAGTGTACTGCAGACGACTGCCTCTCCGTCTGAGCTGCAGGTCTAGACGAACTCCCACTCTGAGCTCTATCTCTATTACGTTGAGGGCACACTTTAGAGAGGTGTCCCGGTTGCTGACATGTGTTACAATTGCCAAAGACTCCCACACACTGATCCGGTGAGTGTCTTCCTCCACACTTGCTGCAGTACAAGGATGATGACCCAGAACTCGGTCCTGAACCGAATTGCTTCGAACCACTGGAACTGGACGAACTGTTCCCCTGTCTCTTGAACTGTTTACCTCTTGCCTTGTACTGATCCTTTCTGTTTCCCCCACTGTTTCCACCTTCATACCTCTGCTGCTGGTTCTGATGTTGAGGTGGCTGATTCTGGTACTGAGATGGTTGGTTCTGATACTGCCTCTGCTGCTGAGGTGCCCCCTGATTACCTCTTTGCCTCCACAAGCCTGCTTCTGCTCCCTTTGCGTAATTCATGGCATCCGCAAAGTTGCTAGGCCTGTTGGTGTTAACCAACGTGAAGACATCGGGGTTCAACCCGTTGATGAACTGATCTGCCTTAGCTTCTTCATCTCCGGCAATTAGCGGTGCAAAACGCAACAGACTATCGAACTTAGCCACGTACTCTTCAATGTTCAGATTCCCTTGCCTCAGATTTGCAAACTCTGCTCTCTTATCCTTACGATACGAGATAGGGAAAAACCGCTTATAAAACTCAGATTTAAAAAGAGTCCAAGTAACCTCTGTACCTCTACTCTCAATTGCTTTCTTTGTCATGATCCACCAGCTCTTAGCACCACCACGCAGCTGATGAATTACTAACCTGATTCGGCGGTCATCTGTGTAGTCAATGGAATCAAAAAACTGATCCATATCATCCAACCAACTCTCACAGTCAACTGGATTTTCTGAACCCATCAACAATGGCGGATTGAACGACTGAAACCTCTTCAGCAAGGTTTCCATAGGAGTTGCTGAAGCATCCAACTGATCAACCTCAGTGCTAGCTTGCTCAGTCGCAGGGATAACTGGTGGTGTGTTTCTGTTTATCACTCGACGAGGACCCATCTGATAATCAAAGGTTAGCACACGAGATATCTCAATCGCTACCATCAGTGCCCTTACAACCGCTTGGAATACCGAATACCAGTCGAGAACAGAAACAGTTATATCTCAAGTAGATCATGCTTTATTAATTTAAATCACACAACCATGTAATTCAAATAATGCTCAAACAATAAAGCATGCTCTCATGGAATTAAGTACACAATTAAATAATTCAAACACATGCGAGGAGTCATTACACACAGACTCGATCTACCCCGCTCACTCTAGTTCAACCAAGAATCATATTGCTCTGATACCACTTAATGTGAGACCTCGATTCTAAACCACTAATATTGGATTAAACAACAATTAAGCAAACAAGAATCCAAGAGTAAAACAAGTCAAAGTTTTTTTTTTTTTTTTTTTAAAAAAAAAACGCCGCGCGCCCGCGCGAGGAACCAAGCTCGCGCGCGCGCGGGCAAACGATCCCGAGGCCCAACGGAGGCCTCGCGCGCGCGCGAGGAACGCCTCGCCCGCGCGCGGAAGGCCTGGGCAGAAAAAGCTCAGGCTGCAGAAAAAAAAAAAAAGGATTCCGCGCTTGGTCCGACATGCCTTCAAATACAAATGCAATAACAGGGTGTAGGGAAACATGCCATAACAAGTCATGCTTTCAGAAGGCCTAAAAACAACCAGAAGTCTAAATCGATAAAGCAACAACATACTTCGATTTCAGATTTCAATCCGAATACAAACTAATTCGAATAACAAAACATATCAAGTTCGAGTTCTAACATGCTTCAATCTTAAACTAGATAAACATGCTAATTCGACTTCTAAACCGAGTCTCACTTCTACTACTTGCCCTCGAAGCTAACCATGCCTCTTCTGACTTGTTCCTGCCCCACCTGTTGCCAAGTACACATACAAAACAAAGCAACAGCCGGATAACCGGTGAGAATGATAATCCCAGTAAAAGCAACATATCAAGTAATGAATACACAACATGCTATCAAACCACATATTCAAGTCGAAGTTAATGATATGCATGTCTTTAAAACCAGGATATCGATTCTGATAAACACGGGAGTATTGCTCTGCTTTTGGGATCCCGAGGATGAGATCACGTAACGACTCACCGACTCTCCCAATCGAGGTGGTGCCACATATCCCACTCCTCTAGACTTTGAGCAACCATAATGAGTATGCTAGCACTAGGCGAAATACTACAACCTAGGCCACTCAATCATAGTTCCCAAACGTCTAACAAAAAGGGCGGTTCTGCCCGCTGAAATCAAAGTAGGCTCAAGATGAATGCATAACAGAAACATAAACATAAGCCACATAACAAAAACTCAATCAATCAACAATTACATGTTCCACGTGCTAGAACAAGTATCAATGCAATATGTGATTTAAAAAGGGAAACTCGAGAACCAACAGTCCCGAGTATGCTATCCCGCTACGATGACTGCTTTTACCTTTCAATGCAGTAGCTCCAACTCTGGATAAGCTACAAAAGAGATTGTATAAACAACTACACAATCTAACAACAACAAGGCAACGGTTCAAGGAAAACTCTTTATACCGTTCTTCGTCCAACTCTCGACGAACAATGCTGCTAACAAAGGGCTCGACAAACTCCAACGAATCTGTAAGAATTCAAGAGTTGATCAACAACCACGATCACTCACACACCAAAACTTCAATCAATACAAAAACGATTCGAAAACCCAAAACTCAAACCGATGGCATAACGACTATAAACTGAACAAACCGGCAACGCAGACAGCAGTTCAATACTGATAACAACTCAATTCAATGCCCAAAACAACAATAACAAAGCAAACCCATCAATCTCAAAATCCACATTTTCGAAAATGGCTTCCAAAAATCATAACAAATCCGGACGTCGCTCTAATTCAAAACCGACAGATAATAAACGATCAGAACTCTGTAGAGAACAACATACTCGAATCTCAAACGATTCTAACAACATCCAAAAACTAGAATGTATCGGATCAAAGAAGAACTTACGATATAACAGAGCTCTCACTGCAGTGATCACTAATCTGCCTTCATAAATAAATTCCAACGGCCGGATCGAGCTCGGACTGAAATCAGAAAGCTTGAAAGCTCAATGAATCGGCTTCAATGGAGGGAGGCGATGCAATGGAGGAGATGGAGAAGAGAATGGGCCCAAAATCCTTATAAATATCTATAAAAACCGATAATTGCGTTTTAGTCCCTAAAAAATCCAATTTTTGCAAAAAGGACCCTGATCAAAATCAAACCGGCTCGAGAACTCTGTAATCTCTGATTAACTCAAATAAATTCAATTAAGATAAAAACGGGGCGTTACAGTTCTTTTGGTTATGTTATTGCACTTTTAGAGGCTTGTTTTGAGCCAATTCAGCAGGCCATGCGCGCCCGCGTCTCGGGTGGCGCGGGCGCATTCCGCACTTTGTTTCGGAAGTTTTGGGCAGAGCTTCAGGTGCGCCCGCGCCTCGGGTGGCGCGCCCGCGCAAGGGCTTGGGCAGGACGCTATGCGCACCCGTGCCTCAAGCGGCGCGCCCGCGCGTCCCTTTTAAAAAAAAATGCTCTTGGCTTTTAATTGCTTACTTATTGAATTATTCCTTTAATTGTTGTTTAGAACCGAGGTCTCAAATTAAGTGGTATCAGAGAGTTAAGATTCTTGGTCGAACTAGAGTGAGCGGGTAGATCGAGTCTGCGTGTATTGGCTCCTCGCATGTGTTTGAATTATTTTAACTGTGTACTTAATTCCATGCGAGCATGCTTTATTATTGAGAATTATTGAATTACATGGTTATGTGATTTAATTTATAAAGCATGATCTACTTGAGATATAACTGTTTCTGTTATCAACTGGTATCCGGTATTCCAAGCGGTTGTAAGGGCACTGATTGTAGCGATCGAGATATCTCGTGTGCTAACCTTTGATTATCAGATGGGTCCTCGTCGAGTGATAAACAGAAACACACCGCCAGTTATCCCTGCGACTGAGCAAGCTAGCACTGAAGTTGATCAGTTGGATGCTTCAGCAACGCCTATGGAAACTTTGTTGAAGAGGTTTCAGTCGTTCAATCAGCCATTATTGATGGGTTCAGAAAATCCAGTTGACTGCGAGAGTTGGTTGGATGATATTGATCAGCTATTCGATTCCATTGATTACACAGATGACCTCAGAATCAGGTTAGTCATTCATCAGCTACGTGAGATTGCTAAGAGCTGATGGATCATGACAAAGAAAGCAATAGAGAATAGAGGTACGGAAGTTACATGGACTCTTTTTAAATCTGAATTCTATAAGCGGTTTTTCCCTATCGCGTACCGTAAGGACAAGGGAGCAGAATTTGCCAATTTGAGACAAGGGAATCTGAACATCGAAGAGTACGTTGCCAAGTTTGATAGTCTGTTGCGTTTTGCACCACTAATTTCCGGAGATGAAAAAGCTAAGGCAGATCACTTCATAAATGGCTTGAATCCTGACATCTTCACTTTGGTAAATACTGCTAGGCCAGAAAACTTTGCGGATGCCATGAATCACGCAAAGGGAGCAAAAGCAGGCTTGTGGAGGCAAAGAGGTAATCAGGTAGCACCTCAGCAGCAGAGGCAGTATCAGAACCAACCATCTCAGTATCAGAATCAGCCACCTCAGCATCAGAACCAGCAGCAGAGGTATGAAGGTGGTAACAGTGGGGGAAACAGAAAGGATCAGTACAAGGAAAGAGGTAAACAGTTCAAGAGGCAGGGGAACAGTTCGTCCAGTTCCAGTGGTTCGAAGCAATTCAGTTCAGGACCGAGTTCTGGGTCATCATCCTTGTACTGCAGCAAGTGTGGAGGAAGACACTCACCGGATCAGTGTATGGGAGTCTTCGGCAATTTTAACACATGTCAGCAACCGGGACACTTCTCTAAGGTGTGCCCTCAGCGTAATAGAGATAGAGCTCAGAGTGGGAGTTCGTCTAGACCTGCAGCTCAGCCTGAGAGGCAGTCTTCTGCAGTGCACTCTTTCCAGCCTCAGCAGCAGAACAGACAGGGAGGTAGTACCAGTGCAAATCAGCCTCCGAGACAGCAAGCACGAGTCTTTGCTCTGACAGAGGATCAGGCTCAAGCAGCACCTGACGATGTTATAGCAGGTAACTGTTCGATTTTCGATTATTCTGCTCATGTCTTGATAGATACATGTGCTTCCCATTCTTTTATCTCTGAGAAATTCGTATTATTGCATGCTTTGCCAACTGAATTGTTGCCTACAGTAGTAGCTGTTACTTCACCTTTGGGTGGAGGAATTGTTTCTGTCAGATTAGTCAGGAACTGTGAACTGTGTTTTGAAGGAAATTTGTTAGAATTCGACTGTATTGTACTTGGACTGTCAGATTTTTATTGTATTGTCGGGATAGATGCTTTAACCAAGTACAGGGCGACAGTCGATTGTTTCCAAAAATTTGTCAGGTTCAGACCTGAAATGGCAGACGAGTGGAAATTCTTTGGTAAGGGTTCTTGATCTAGAATTCCTTTGATTTCAGTGTTATCTATGACTCGTTTGCTATGGAGAGGTGCAGAAGGATTTTTGGTTTATGCGGTTGATGTACTGAAATCTAGCCCAGCTTTGGTAGATTTACCGGTGGTTAGAGAATTTGCTGATGTGTTCCCGGAAGATGTTCCTGGTTTTCCACCTATTCGAGAAATCGAATTCAGCATTGACTTAGTGCCAGGTACTCAACCTATTTCAAAAGCTCCTTATCGTATGACACTTGTTGAATTGAGAGAGTTGAAGGAGCAGCTTGAGGATTTGATTTCCAAGGGATACATCAGACCTAGTGTATCGCCTTGGGGTGCTCCTGTTCTATTCGTTCGAAAGAAGGATGGTTCTATGCGGCTCTATATCGACTACCATCAATTGAATCAGGCTACAGTTAAGAACAGGTATCCTTTACCCCGAATAGATGACTTGTTTGATCAGCTTCAGGGTTCTTCTGTCTACTCTAAGATTGATCTGAGGTCAGGTTATCACTAGTTGAGAGTGCGAGAGGAAGACGTTCCTAAGACCGCATTCAGAACAAGGTATGGTCATTTTGAGTTTATAGTCATGTCGTTCGGTTTGACTAACGCCCCAGCGGTTTTTATGGGTTTGATGAACCGTATCTTTCAGCGTTATTTAGATGAGTTCGTCATTATATTTATCGATGATATTCTTATCTACTCGAAGAACTGTACTGACCATGCAGAGCACTTGAGGACCGTATTGCAGATTTTGCGAATTGAGCAGTTGGTTGCCAAGCTGTCGAAATGCGAATTTTGGTTAGATCGAGTTGTCTTTCTCGGTCATATTATTTCTGAAGATGGGATTTCTGTCGATCCGAGCAAGATTGAAGCGGTTATGAATTGGCCTAGACCTACTTCAGTGCCGGAGATCCGAAGCTTCATGGGTTTAGCTGGTTATTACCGTCGTTTCATCAAGGGTTTCTCGTCTATTGCCAAGCCTATTACCCAGCTAACTCAGAAGAATGCGCCTTTTGTTTGGACTCCAGATTGTGAGGCTAGCTTTGTTGATCTGAAGAGGAGACTGACCGGTGCTCCAATTCTTTCTATTCCGAAGGGTACTGGAGGTTTCACAGTCTATTGTGATGCTTCTAACCGAGGCTTGGGTTGTGTTCTTATGCAGCATAAGCATGTGATAGCGTATGCATCGAGGCAACTGAAACCGCACGAGACTCGTCATCCGGTCCATGATCTTGAACTAGCTGCGATCATCTTTGCTCTGAAGATCTGGCGTCACTATCTTTATGGTGAGTCTTTCGAGATCTTTTCTGGCCATAAGAGCCTTAAGTACTTGTTTTCACAGGCAGAGCTAAATATGAGACAGAGAAGATGGTTAGATCTGTTGAAGGATTTTGACTGTGAAATCAAGTACTATCCGGGGAAGTCTAATACAGTTGCAGATTCCTTGAGCCGAAAGCTTTGTTCTTTATCTCTTTCTACTATCGGTGTTTCTCAGTTGATCGATGATTGTTGCACTTCTGGTTTAGAGTTTGAAACAGATAGGGAGACTATCAGAGTGTTTGCTATTCAAGCCGAGCCAGAGTTGTTTGTTGCAATTAGAGAAGCACAGAAGTCTGAGCCGAGCATCCAGGTTTCAGTAGAGAAAGTCAGATCGGGTCATCAGTCCGAATTCCAGGTTAGAGATGATGTTTTGTTCGTGAATAACCGTATTGTTGTGCCTGATATTTCGGAGTTGAGACAGCGTATTCTCCGAGAGGCTCATTGCAGTCGATTTAGTATTCATCCTGGAGGTCGTAAGATGTACAACGATCTGAAGAACCAGTTCTGGTGGAAGAGAATGAAGAGCGACGTAGCGAGGTTTGTATCTTGGTGTTTGAATTGTCAACAGGTGAAAGCAGAACGAAAGCGACCCGGAGGTCTGTTGCATAGTCTATCTGTTCCTGAATGGAAGTGGGATCACATTTCCATGGATTTCGTCACGAAGCTACCACGATCCGTTCGAGGATGCGATGCCATTTGGGTAGTGATCGACCGATTGACGAAGTCTGCGTGTTTTATTCCGTACAGGATGACGTATCGTCATGATCAGATGGCTGAGTTGTATGTTAGCAATGTTGTGAGATTGCATGGTGTGCCGAAGTCGATCGTTTCAGACAGAGATCCTAGATTCACTTCTCACTTCTAGCACAGTCTTCAGGGGGCACTTGGTACTCGATTGCATCTGAGTACAGCTTATCATCATCAGACCGATGGACAGTCAGAGCGGACTATCCAGACGTTAGAGGATATGCTGCGAGCGGTAGTGCTAGACTTTGGCACTAGTTGGCAGGATTCTTTGCCTCTTGTCGAGTTTTCTTACAACAACAACTTCCAAGCGAGTATCGGTATGGCGCCTTTTGAGGCATTGTACGATAAGAAATGCCGATCTCCGTTGTTTTGGGATGACTTGTCCGAGTCACCAGATTTGGGACCGGATATGCTTAGAGATATGGCAGAGCAGGTTAAGATCATTCAGACCAGAATGAAGTCAGCTCAAGATAGACAGGGGAAGTATGCGAATGTCAGGCATAGACCTCTGAGTTTTGATCAGGGAGACCGAGTCTTTCTGAAGATTTCTCCGTTCAGAGGCACTGTCAGATTCGGTAAGAGAGGGAAATTATCTCCGAGATTCATCGGGCCGTACGAGATTCTTGAGAAGATAAGCGATCTTGCCTACAGGCTTGCACTTCCTCCATCTTTATCTGGTATTCATGACGTTTTTCACGTCTCTATGCTGCGAAAGTATCATCCAGATCCTTCTCATATCCTCCAGCCTGACGAAGTCGAGTTAGACGAGACTCTGAGCTACTTTGAGCGACCGATTCAGATCCTTGATCGGAAGAAGAAACAACTCAGGACCAATTCGATTCCGTTGGTGAAAGTGCAGTGGAGCCGTCACGGCGTCGAGGAAGCGACTTGGGAGACAGAGTCTGGAATGAGACAGGGATTTCCGGAATTATTCGGATGACGTGAGTTCTTCTTACTGTCTTTAGTTCTTTATTCTATCTTATGAGTTGTGGTTCTCGTTGATTTCGAGGACGAAATCTCTTCTTAGTGGGGGAGAATTGTAACACCCCGTTTTTTTTTTTATCTTAAATGAGTTTATTTGAGTTAATCGGAGATTGCAGAGTTTGCGAGGCGACTTGATTTTGATCAGGGTCTTTTTGCAAAAATTGGATTTTTCAGGGATTAAAACGCAATTAATGGATTTTATATATTATCTTGTCTAGTTTGACTTGGTCCATTCTCTCCCTCTCTTTCCCCTTGCACGCATCCTCCATTGAAGACGCCCCATTGAGCTTCCAAGCTTTCTGATTTCAGTCCGAGCTCGATCCGGCCGTTGGAATTTATTTCTGAAGGCAGATTAGTGATCACTGCAGTGAGAGCTCCGTTATACCGTAAGTATTTCTTCGATCAGATATGTTTTGTTTTTCGGAGGTTGTTAGAATCGATCTAGATTCTAGTATGTTGTTCTTGGCAGAGTTCTGATCGTTTATTATCTGTCGGTTTTGAATTAGAGCGACGTTCGGATTTGTTGTGATTTTTGGAAGCCATTTTTCGAAAGTTTGAGTTTTGAGATTTGTTGGGATTGCCTTGTTGTTGTTTTATTAGCATCGTTATGAGATTATATCGGTATTAAACTGCTGTCTGCGTTTCCGGTTTGTTCAGTTTTTAGCCGTTATGCCGTCGGTTTGAGTTTTGGGATTTCGAACCATTTTTGAGTTGTTGAACTTGGCTTGTAAGTTGATCATGGTTATTGATCTTTGATTTGTATCTGAACAAATTCGTTTGGAGTTTGTCAAGCCCAGGGTTAACAGCATTTGTTCGTTTCAGAGATTTGGACGAAGAACGGTATAGATAATTACCTTGAGCCTTGTTGTTGTTTAGATTGGTTAGACTTTGATACAATCTTTTGTTGTAGCTTCCCAGAAGTTGGAACTACTGCCTTGAAAGGTAAAAGCAGTCATCGATAGCGGGATAGCATACTCGGGACAGTTGGTTCTCGAGTTTCCCTTAAAAGCACATACTTGCATATACACTTGTTCTAGCATGAGGAACTTGTGTCTTGTTGAATTGCTTGAGCTTTTATTATATGGCTATGTTTTATATTCTGTTATGCATTCATCTTGAGCCAACTTTGATTTCAGCGGGCAGAATAGCCCTTTTTGTTTAGACGTTTGGGAACTATAATTGAGTGGCCTAGGTCGTAGTTATTTCGCCTATTGCTAGCATACTCATTATAGTTGCTCAAAGTCTAGAGGAGTGGGATACGTGGCACCACCTCGATTGGGAGAGTCGGTGAGTGGTTACGTGATCTCATCCTCGGGATCCCAAAAGCACAGCAGAAATCCCTCGTTTATCAGATTTGATATCCCGGTTTAAAGACATTCATTTCATTACGTTGTTATTGATTTTGTTGTTGTTTTGAAAGCATGTTTGTTGTTGTATTACTTGTATGTTGCTTTTACTGGGATTATCATTCTCACCGGTTATCCGGGTGTTGCTTTGTTTTGTATGTGTACTTGGCAACAGGTGGGGCAGAATCAAGTCAGAAGAGGCATGGTTAGCTTTGAGGGAATGATGTAGAAGTGAGACTCGGTTTAGAAGTCTTGTTAGCATGACAATCTAGTTTATGTTTTGAAGCATGTTAAGAACTGGAACTTGGATTAGAAGTGGTCTTGCTTGTGGTTAGAACTCTTGTATTCTGTATTCGTCTTGTAATAGCTAGCATCGATGCGTGTTCTTCACTTTTATGTATTTAAATGCTATGTTGTTGGTTATATATTAGTTGGATCATGTTAGAGTTCTTTTGGTTATGTTATTGCACTTTTGGAGGCTTGTTTTGAGCCAATTCAGCAGGCCATGCGCGCCCGCGCCTCGGGTGACGCGCCCACGCATCCCGCACTTCGTTTCGGAAGTTTTGGGCAGAGCTTTAGGTGCGCCCGCGCCTCGGGTGGCGCGCCCGCGCGAGGGCTTGGGCAGGACGCTATGCGCGCCCGCGCGTCCCCTTTTTTTAAAAAAAATGCTCTTGGCTTTTAATTGCTTACTTATTGAATTACTCCTTTAATTGTTGTTTAGAACCGAGGTCTCACACTCAGTATGCAAATGAATGCAGCATAAATCAATGACATATAAACCATGCAGTCACATGATACATGCATACTCAGTCAGGATATCTCGAATAGTACTTTCGTACCTCAAATCAGTGCAAGCTCTACCAACTCTAGGTCCACGCGTATAGTCTGCTCTACACTGCCAAATGATACTACTATCATTAAAGTGCTCTAAAAGCCTTAACTAAGCTATTTCATACTCCTAAATATTTATAGGAAGCAAAATCTATACCTTCGTCCGTCGTTAGCCATTTGATGTCGATGCCTCCAGAACTTGGGCACAACTCCGCTACAACTATCGAACGTCTCGACGACTCCCGGGTCAAGCCTAGGAAGGCTAGAACAACTCGAATACGACTAGAGTAGAGAGGAAATCCAGAATTGGAAATTGCAAATGAATTCTCGGCCTTCTATTTATAGACAACGATCGAAGCCTCCGATCCTCGATCGGAACGTCCGAACCTCGATCGGAACGTCCGATCCTGCCATCGGAGCTTCCGAAGATCCTGATCTGCCACGTTTCAAAATATCACTTGTTGACTTCGGATAGGGGTGATCGGAGCTTCCGATCTTGCCACACGTCATGTCTGACGTAATACTATCGGAGCTTCCGATCCTGCATCGGAGCTTCCGATCCTGTTCGGAGCTTCCGAACTCATCTTCGGAGCTTCCGAACTCTACCCAAGTAATTATGATTAATTCATTAATTACTGATTTTGGTTACGGGCTACTACACGAAGTAGAGATCGGGCGATCCGAACTCGACGTGTCTTGCATGCAGACAGTGAGTTGGATCGGACGATCCGAACTCAGGTTCGGACGGCCCGAACTCGTCCGAAACTTTTCCTATAAATAGGGCTCATTCGATTTCATTTTGAAATACGAATTCCCGAGATTCCTTCTTCAGTTATATAGTGTGAGATATACACTTGAGGGCCCTATCGGTTATAATAAAGGTTCTGGAATAACCAAGGAGTGGTTATAGTCATCCGGGACTAGCGACTTCAAAGGGCTATCTAAGGACGAAGGTATGGTCCGAGAATCTATTTAATTTTTGGGAGTACTTATTAGCTTAGTTAAGGCTTATAGAATTTATGTAGTGATACGGTGAACTTTTGAATATAGGCTTGGAACCTAGGATCCTACTATACTTGAACTAGACTAGAGGTACGTACACATTGACTGAGATTGCCAGCGAATATACATGTTTATATGTTGCATTTATTTGGCATTATTATATGGCATGATATATGATTTACCGCTTTCTATATTCATATGTCATGTGCATATACACGTTGAGCCTATACCTTGTTATACCTGACTATAGAGCCGCTCAGCTCTATACTCGATAGTCTGTCACTGAGAGTACCGCGACGGCGGGGGCATTTATGTCTGTCTACTCTGGTGTACTTGACGAGTGTGGTTGCACCCAGAGGTTGATCCGTGCGGTGGCAGCACTCATGTGACGCCGGTTCTGAGCATGACTTTTCAGATGATCTTTTACCAGTCATCATGTTGCATGCATCATATTTATACGTGTACTCATGTTTATGTACTGGGCGTTAGCGCTCACGTCCTAGTTGTTATCTTGGACACCCTATTCCATGGGGAAGGTCGCAGGATGGACGGAGTTGGTGGTTCAAGGCAGGATTAGGGAGCAGGCCTTGAGGAGTTAATTCTACAGCAAGATTCGATATAGCTGTATAATGTTTACTTTTAAGTATTTCGATATGGTTGTATCACTACTGATGAATAAGCTTGACACTTTTATACTAAGCTGATATGTAATTTATGGTTATGTTTCCGCACGTTTTACTCTGTTAAGTTATTTTTTTGTATTAAGTTTAATGCATGCTATTAGTTGCCAGTTAGTAGGTGATACCATGCAGGGTCACTACATTTTATGGGATCTAGTTTAGACTTGAGTAATCTTGCGCATTTGGGATTTTAATGTGCAATTCCTTTCAGGATATGGCTGACGAGAGTCATGGTAGTGTTGGCCAGGGAGGTGGTCATCATCATCGTCATCACCGCCATCATGATGATCAACATCGTGATCATGAGGGTAGACGTCGCTACTCTATCAATAAATTCATGCAAGTAGGACCGAAACCTTTGGTGGGAGGCGAGAATCCTGACAAGCAATTAGTTGGATGTCTAAACTCGAGAGTACTTTTCGTGCTTTCGATTGTACTGAGGATCAGAAATTGGAAGTTCTAGAATTTTTTATAGAGGATCGAGCACGTTTTTGATGGGATGCCAAAGCTGCTCAGGCCCGTACTGAGAAAGGACAGGTGACTTGGTGAGATTTCTGTCAGCAGTTCCAGAAACTGTATTTTCCTCCAGCTGTTCGCCAAGCACGATCAATATCAGCAACGATTTTTTGATCTGCTACCTTTCAGTCCTCATATTAATGAGAGTGATGCATCGAAGTATGATCTCTTTCTACAAGGTTTGAATCAAGATATTTACTCACAGGTTGTTGTCTGTGATGACCCAGTATCTTATGAGACTTTGGTGAACCGTTGCCATCTTGTGGAGACCAGCAACAGGAGTGCACAGTTGTTGATGCCAACACAGCTTAGTGGATCATTTGAGCCTAGAGCTCAATCTGTTGTGCAATCTGGACCTACGTCTTCTTCTACTCCTACTACTTCATCTGGATCTCGTGGTTCACGAGGTATGTTCCGTTTTGGGAAGAAGAAGAAGAAGGAGGAGTTTTGTAGTCACTGTGGAGGGAAGCATCCTGCAGCTTCATGTCGGAGAGCTACTGGTGCTTGTTATATTTGCGGTCAGCAGGGACATCTGCGGAGAGATTGTCCTCAGCGCATGGGTTCTGCTAGTGGATCGGGATCACAGGTTGGATCTCAGGCTTCTACTTTTCCACGACAGCAGCCAGCACCACAGAGTTCTTCTGGTTACCGTGCCCAGACTCAAGAGCAGGTATTTGCTCTGTCTCAAGAACAGGCTACTGAGAGAAGCGATCGCATGTTGGCAGGTACCTTTCTGTTATGTGGTATTTCTGCACTTGTTTTAATTGATACTGGAGCATCGCATTCCTTTATTTCTAGTAGCTTTGTTAAGAGACATAGATTACCTTATGTATCATTAGATATGGATTTAGTTGTATCTACTCCGCTGGAGCAGGAGATAGTAACTAAGCGTCTAGTGATGGGTTGCCTTCTAGAGTTTGAGGGTAATACGTTATTGGCTAATTTGATGATATTAGCGATGGCAGATTTTGACTGTATTTTGGGAATAGATATGCTGACTTTGTATCATGCTACTGTGGATTGTTATCAGCGTCTGGTACAGTTTCATCCTGCTGAGGGTGATAGCTGGTATTTTTATGGTGAGGGTGCGCGACCTCCGATGCCACTTGTTTCGGCTCTGAAGGCATGTCATGTTTTGGAGTCAGGTGGGGAGGGCTACCTTATCTATGCAGTTGATATGTCCATGAGTAGTACGGGTATTGATCAGTTACCGGTAGTCAGTGAGTTTCCTGATGTATTCCCTGATGAGATTCCTGGTTTTCCTCCGGTGCGAGAGGTTGAATTTGGTATTGATTTAGTACCAGGAACTACGCCTATATCCCGAGCGCCTTATCGTCTAGCACCATCAGAGATGAGGGAATTGAAACAGCAGTTACAGGATCTGCTTGATAAGGGATATATTCGTCCGAGTGTTTCTCCGTGGGGAGCACCTGTTTTGTTCGTCAAGAAGAAAGATGGATCGATGCGATTGTGTATTGATTACAGGCAGTTGAATCGTGTCACCATCAAGAATAAGTATCCTTTGCCACAGATTGATGATCTGTTCGATCAACTACAGGGTACTTCTGTTTACTCCAAGATAGATCTGATATCTGGATACCACCAGATGCGGGTACGAGACTCAGATATTTCTACGACTACTTTTAGGACCAGATACGGGCATTATGAATTTCTGGTTATGCCATTTGGTTTGACGAATGCACCGGCAGTCTTTATGCATAAAAGAAAATACCTATTAAACCAATCACAAGAATACTGGATGTGGATGATGATATCTATCTGATGAATCAGGTATTTCGAGAATATCTGGATAGATTTGTCATCGTCTTTATTGATGATATTCTTGTCTATTCTCATGATAAGGATGAGCATGCACAGCATTTGAGAATTGTTTTACAGACGTTACGAGATAAGCAGCTGTATACGAAATTGAGCAAGTGTGAATTCTGGCTTGATCGGGTAGTGTTTCTCGGTCATGTGATTTTTAATGAAGGAATATCTGTTGATCCTAGTAAGATAGAGGCAGTGCTGAACTGGTCTCATCCGACGACGGTTGCTGAGATTCGTAGTTTCTTGGGTCTAGCTGGATATTACCGTCGGTTCATCGAGAATTTTGCATAGTTGGCCAGACCTTTGACACAGCTTACACGGAAAGATTTTGCCTTCATATGGTCCTCGGATTGTGAGGAGTCATTTCACGAGCTGCTTGGACGTCTTACTACTGCACCTGTGCTAGCTCTACCTTCTGGATCAGGAGGGTATGTTGTCTATAGTGATGCCTCTGGTCAGGGGTTAGGATGTGTTCTGACACAGCATGGACATGTTATTGTCTATGCTTCTCGACAGTTGAAGATGCATGAGAGTAATTATCCAGTACATGATCTCGAGTTTGCCGCCATTGTATTTGCACTCAAGATCTGGAGGCATTATCTTTATGGCGAGAAATTTGAGATATTCACGGATCACAAGAGTCTGAAATATTTATTCACTCAGGCGGAGTTGAATATGCGACAGAGACGTTGGATGGATCTTCTGAAGGATTATGATTGCGAAATCAAATATCATCCAGGTTCTGTTAACCTTACTGCTGATGCCTTGAGTCGGCAGGTGAGACTTTCTGCACTTCAGACTAGTGAAGTATCTCATATGATTCAAGAGTGTTGTTCATTGAGTTTTACGCTCAAGCACAAGAAAGGGAGAAATGGGATTCGATTGTATACTATTTTGTCTGAACCAGCATTGTATTCTCGGATCAGAGATGCTCAGATATCTGATGTTAAGACTCAGCGTTTGGCACGTTTAGCCAATGGAGTTAATACATCTGGATTTCATTTTCAGGCAGATGGTTTATTGTGCTTATCTAATCGAGTGGTTGTACCTAATGTTGCGGAGCTCAGGAACGATATTCTATCTCAAGCTCACAGGAGTCGATTATCAGTTCATCCTGGAAGCATGAAAATGTATAAGGACTTGCGAACTAGATTCTAGTGGAAAGAGATGAAGAGGAGTGTGTATCAATTTGTTTCGAGATATTTGGTTTGTCAACAGGTCAAGGCTGAACATCGACGACCAGGTGGATTATTACAGAATCTTGAGATTCTCGAATGGAAGTGGGAGCACGTGACTATGGATTTTGTTACCCACTTACCTATGACTTCATGTCAGTGTGATGCTATCTGGGTCGTTGTTGACCGTTTGACGAAATCAGCACACTTTATTCCTTAAAACCGGAAATATTCTTATGATCGCATGGCACGCTTATATGTCCAGGAGATAGTGCGATTACATGGGATTCCAGTGAGCATAGTCAGTGATAGAGACCCGCGATTTACCTCACGTTTTTGGGGTAGTTTTCAAGAGGCGTTGGGTACCACTCTGAGTTTGAGCACTGCATATCATCCGGAGACTGACGGACAGTCAGAGCGGACGATTCGTACATTGGAGGATATGCTACGTTCTTCTGTCATGGACTTTGGCTTATCTTGGCAGGATCAGTTACCTTTGATCGAATTTGCCTACATTAACAGTTATCATCGTAGTATTGATATGACACCTTTTGAGGCATTGTACGGTCGACGGTGTCGTACTCCGTTATTCTGGGATGAAGTCGGGGAATGACAAGTCGAGGGTCCTGAATTGGTGCAGCAGATTGTAGACAAGGTAGATTTGATCAAGCATAGGATCAAAGTTGCTCAAGATAGACAATCCAGTTATGCTAATATTCGTCGCAGGCCACTTCAGTTTGAGCCTGGTGAATATGTGTTTCTACGAGTATCACCTTTCAGGAAGGTGATGAGATTCGGCATGAAAGGCAAGTTGTCTCCTCATTTTATTGGACCTTTCCAGATACTGGAGAAGATCGGAGATGTTGCATATCGTTTGGTTTTACCGCCAAATCTTTCCAGTATACATAATGTTTTTCATGTGTCGTTACTTCGACAGTATATAGCTGATAAATCTCATGTGATTCAGTCTACTGATATTCAGTTAGAGCCAGATCTGTCTTTTGTTGAACGACCAATCCGTATCTTAGACAGAAAGGAGAAAGTTCTTCGGAACAAGACTATACCACTTGTGATGGTACAGTGGCAGCGCCGAGGCGTTGAAGAAGAAACTTGGGAAACTGAGAGTCGTATGCAAGCAGAATATCCTGAGTTGTTTGCTTTGTATTTTTTATTACCATGTAGTTGTAATTACAGTTGTTGTAATAAAACGTGGTTTGATATTTCATATTGTTGTCTTAATTTGTCTTTAGATGTTATTTCGCGGACGAAATATCTAAAGGTGGGGAGAATGTAGTAACCCAGAAACCATTTTAAGATAATAATATGTTAAACATGATTAAGGGTTGGTAGTTAACCAATTCCGGGATTTAATCGAACTTCAAAAACAAGAAATGAAATTTCATTGCCTGAGCCAGTTCAGACGATCCGAAGAGGACTTCGGACGGCCCGAACTTGACCACCAGGGGCTCCGAAGGTGAGCTTGTTGACTTCGGAGTTAAGGCTGGTTCGGACGATCCGAACTCAAGTTCGGACGGCCCGAACTCGTTTGTGCCAAGTAGGCAGGATTACTCAGCAATGAATTTTGACAAGTGTCGGACTGAGATCACTTCGGACGATCCGAACTCGAAGTGTCTCGCATGCAGACAGTGAGTTGGATCGGACGATCCGAACTCAGGTTCAGACGGCCCGAACTCTTCCAAAACTTTTCCTATAAATAGGGCTCATTCGATTTCATTTTGAAATACGAATTCCCGAGGTTCCTTCTTCAGTTATGTAGTGTGAGATATACACTTGAGGGCCCTATCGGTTATAATAGAGGTTCTGGAATAACCAAGGAGTGGTTATAGTCATCCGGGACTAGCGACTTCAAAGGGCTATCTACGGACGAAGGTATGGTCCGAGAATCTATTTAAGTTTTGGGAGTACTTATTAGCTTAGTTAAGGCTTATAGAATTTATGTAGTGATACGGTGAACTTTTGAATATAGGCTTGGAACCTAGGATCCTACTATACTTGAACTAGCCTAGAGGTACGTACATATTGACTGAGATTGCCAGCGAGTATACATGTTTATATGTTGCATTTATTTGGCATTATTATATGGCATGATATATGATTTACCGCTTTCTATATTCATATGTCATGTGCATATACACGTTGAGCCTATACCTTGTTATACCTGACTATAGAGCCGCTCAGCTCTATACTCGATAGTCTGTCACTGAGAGTACCGCGACGGCGGGGGCATTTATGTCTGTCTACTCTGGTGTACTTGACGAGTGTGGTTGCACCCAGAGGTTGATCCGTGCGGTGGCAGCACTCATGTGGCGCCGGTTCTGAGCATGACTTTTCAGATGATCTTTTACCAGTCATCATGTTGCATGCATCATATTTATACGTGTACTCATGTTTATGTATTGGGTGTTAGCGCTCACGTCCTAGTTGTTATCTTGGACACCCTATTTCATGGGGCAGGTCGCAGGATGGACGGAGCTGGTGGTTCAAGGCAGGATTAGGGAGCAGGCCTTGAGGAGTTAATTATACAGCAAGATTCGATATAGCTGTATAATGTTTACTTTTAAGTATTTTGATATGGTTGTATCACTACTGATGAATAAGCTTGACACTTTTATACTAAACTGATATGTAATTTATGGTTATGTTTTCGCACGTTTTACTCTGTTAAGTTATTTTGCTGTATTAAGTTTAATGCATGCTATTAGTTGCCAGTTAGTATGTGATACCATGCAGGGTCACTACAGTTATGTTAAACCTTGATGTTTTGGACTTCAAAAACAGAGAAGATCTTATAGATGATTGGACGTCAGCTATGAGAATAGCAGCAGGGACATTAGATCTCAATAAAGAAGGATTCATTAAACTTCTAGAAATGAGTCTAATAAGATCTGTTAAGATCGCATGGGAGATGACTATGCCAGAAACTAAGGAATCAATCTTAGCAGGAGAATCCCTCAGTGAGATTGGAGAAAGAATGACCACCCTATTTAAAGCACAATTCATAGGGGTAGACTATTTCAATAATCAAAATACAGAGAAAAAGAGAAGATATACTCAAGCTCTTTATAGCCTCGAGTTACATGATATCTGCTTAGTTGATAAATACATTATGTTATTCACTAAATACAGATGGAATTCGGGAGTCGAGGAAAATATAGCTATTCAGCTATTTTTTGCAAAAATGTCAAGTCCCTGAAGAGAAATGCTGATTAAAGAATATTTTCCAGGAAATCATGATACATTGGCAAGACGTGTCTCCTTTTTGAAAGGAAAATTAGCAGAATGGTGCCATATGGCAGCATTACAGAAGAACTACAAGAAAATAAGGGGTATAGATAAGCGTACACCTTTGTGCTGTAGAGAAAATTATCTTCCAACGATCATTGGAAACAGATCACAGGGATTTAAAAGGAAGAAATTCAGAAATAATCCCTATAATAAAAGAATGAAAAGTTCTTGGAAACCAAGAACATTTTGGTCCAAACAAAAGGCCAGATCCTATAGATCAGGTAGAAGAAGTGGACCTATAAGAACATCCCCAGCAACAGGCTCATCGCAAAGCAGGGGAAGAACACCATCAAGAGGAACGTTCAGAAGAACTCATACAAGAGAAAGTGAAAGTTTCAAGGATTGCAACTGCTGGACATATGGAGCAAGAGGACATATATCTATAAATTGTCCAGAAAACGAGAAAAAAAGGAGTTAAACTCTTTGAAGCAACACCAGATATGGATGAAGTGGTCTTCTTTCAAGATCTAGTCCAAGTATATCAATTTGAGGATATCCCCTCAGATGAAAGCATATACGAAGAAGAGATATTGTTTAGTCGAGAAGTTTCTGAGGATGAATCAGAATCAGAATTAGAGTAAAGAGGAAGTGTTTCACCATGAAACACATGAAAGTTTGGCTGGGTTCTTTAGTCAAACCACGATATCTCATAATATGGTCCAAAGGATTATGAGAGAAAATCCAACATTACAGAAGTACCAAGGATTTTCGGCAGGACAAGTTGAAAGAGTCTTAGGAAACCTAGGGCTAAGACAAAGAAGACATAATTTGATTTATAAGGTATCCAAAAGGGAAATGGCGATCCCTATGGAATTAACCAGTAATCAAATTGAAATGCAGTTAATTCACTTTGAAGAAATTCGAGAAGAATTACAGAAATTAAAAGCAGAAGTAGCAAAGGCAATGTCTTGGATTCATATTGGAGCAATCCAGATTATGATCAAAGCTACTTTTAAAGAGGGAATAGATTCACTCATAGATATAGTAATATGCGATAAAAGAATGGGGAATATACAAGATGCGGTTCTAGGAACTATCTCGAAAAATTTATGTGCTGGAAAAATTGTGGGAGTTATTTATCCAAGAATAGCCTACAATTTAGCTGATAGAGATTTTAGTCGAGCCTTGACTTTGCATCAAAACTTCAAGGAAAAAAGACTAATGAAGGAAGGTAATAGGCCATATTCTATTACGTATCAAATTTCATATGCTCTTTCTAATACTCACTATTCTGAATTATTTATTAGAAATGAGTTCATTGAAATTCCAGAGATCTTTGGGAAAGTTGCTCAAGCAATATACCCGGAAAAAATCGAGTTTCCTTTAATTCAGGAAACAGACATTCAAATTCAAGACAGACCGGTTCTATACAGAGACCCTAAAATAGAACCCCGAAGGTTATCTTTCCAAGGAGACAGAATGACAAGCAGGAGATGGGACAAATCTCCTATTCAAGAAATTCCACTAGAAGAAAAAGAGTTTTCTATAATATAAAAACTTAGATCTCCAGAAGGATGGAAAGAAGTAAAAATAGTATTCGAAATTACAAGTCATCGGAACTTGTTCCCTTGTAACTCGATTTACTATTTGGAACAACAAGAAAAAGGAACTTACCAAGGAGTGATAAATATTGAAGAATTGAAAGTTCAAATTTGGGGAATTCCAGGAAAAGAAATGGATCAACTCATTCTTGGTCTAGAATTCCTGGAGGACCATAAACCATGAAAACGCCTTGAAAAAGGAATAGAGTTCATGGCAAAAGAAAAGACTTGGAGGATTCAATAAGAATTCTACGAAATGGAAAACCAAGAGAATTGGATAAGGGACAATCCCTTAATTGGATTCGAGAACTCTGTTCACAAACAGAGGAAGAAGCAACAGTTGAAATTAGTAAGTCATGAACATGATTTACTAGAACGCATTGAAGAAATAGAAAGGAGTAACCATACTCTACCTTCTGAGGCCTTAGGGAAACTAAAGGTAAATAGTCTTAATCGGATTACTGAGTTACAACACAGTCTGTTAAAAATGACGGGGCCATTTAGTAATCCCTTTAAAAAATGACAACAAGTCATTTTCTCCATATACATTCCGATAGGGATGTTATATGAACAATATAAGGCTGAGTATTTTGCAGCTTATATTGACTCGGGAGCAGAAATTTGTACAGCAAAAAGAGGAGTCTTTCCTGAAAATGTGAAGAGAAATTGCCAAAAATTGCTGGACGAGATTTCTCTCGAAGAATTTTAATTCTTTGCAAAGGAATAAAACAAGTAGAGATCCTTATAGGAGGTGCAGGTCAAACGCCTTGGTACAAGGTAAAAACACCACCAATATATTTCCATGATACATGAGCTGATATTCTGTTAGGAAATAGCTTCTTACAAATGTTTAAGAAGTACACACAAGACAATGAGTCAAGAAGACTTATGTTCACTACAATTAGTGATCATAAAATTATCGTTCAAAGACTCAAGGTTGCTTTGTATCGACAATTGCCGATAATATTTCGCAGCCAGCGTGGTGATAAAGGACAACTTTTTCACCCAAAAATGAATGATCCAAGAAGGTTTGGAGAAACCATGTTGAAAATAACAACAGAACAAGAACTCCAAACAGAGGATATGAAGCTTCTCAAGGTAACTCTAAATCACAGAGATATAGAGTTAGAGAATAAAGTATCCCTTGAAGATGTCAAAAAGAGGCTCAAAGAAAGTTACAACGAGCATCCTTTGGCATGATGGGATAGAAATCAACTCAAAGTCAGTCTTACTCTAAAGGAAGGTAAAGAGTATGAATTCGTCAGATATAAGCATATCCCAATGAACATAACAGATCAAAGGGATATGAGAATGATTATCAAGGAACATTTGGACCTTGGTTTAATCAAAGAAGGAGTTTCACCATATAGCAGCCCAGGTTTTCTGGTTAGAAATCATGGTGAAATAAAAAGAGGGAAACTCAGGCTAGTTATTAACTACCAAGGTATTAATAAAATTCTGGAGTTTGATGGGTACTTCATACCGAGTAGAGAACACCTAATTAGCTATATACGAAATGCTAGAGTGTTTTCAAATTTTGATTGTAAGTCTGGATTTTACTAGATTCGAATGGAAGAAGGAAGTTAGAAATTCACAACCTTCTCTACTCCACAAGGACACTATATTTGGAAAGTTATGCCTATGGGATTGGCTAATGCACCCCAGATATTTCAAAGAAAGATGGATAACCTTTTTAAAGATTATTTCAACTTTATGTTTGTTTATATTGATGATATTCTTATAGCATCAAAAAATATAGACGAACACGTTAAACACTTAGAGATTTTCTCTAAAATTTGTAAACAAGAAGGACTGGTTTTATCTGAAAAGAAAGCAGTCATAGCAACAAGGAAATTGAATTCCTCGGTATTGAGATTGATGAAATTGGAATAATTCTACAACCCCATATTGTGGAAAAGGTAAAGAATGTTCCAGATAAACTCAAAGATGTAAATCAACTCCAGAGTTTTCTTGGAGTAGTTAATTTTGCAGGGATGTTCATTAACAATCTAGCAATGTACAGAAAGGTGTTCAGTTCTTTGTTAAAAAAGGATGCTAGGTTTATATGGACCAATGACCATACTAAAGGGGTAAACCAATTAAAAAAGATATGTAAGAATCTCCCAAAAATGGCTATACCCGTAGATGAAGATGATCTGGTATTATTTACGGATGCCAGTGACGATTGGTGGGCAGCAGTCCTTACCAAGATCACTCCAGATGGGGAAATACCATGCAGATACTGTAGCGGTCTTTTTTCAGAATCTGAGGCCATTAGATGGCATATCAATGAGAAGGAATTTTATGCAGTTAAAAGGGCTTTTGAAAAATGGCCATTATTTTTACTTGCTAAAAAATTCACTCTGAAGGTTGATAACACTCAGGTAAAAGCTTTCCTAGAAAATAAGATTGAATCTAAACCTGAGAAAGCTAGGTTATTAAGATGGCAAGCATTATGTCAAAATTATATTTTTGATATTGTTATTATTAAATCTCATGAAAATATTCTTGCAGATTTCTTAACAAGACATGGAAGGCAGTGACGTGGATTCCATCATGAAAATGCAGAGGCATCTCAGGGAACACCTTGGGTTGCTTCAAAACGAGTTCAACCAATTAGCCATTAATGCTGAAATGGCCAGCAGGTTACAACAAGATGATCGGATCAAATTATCTAATCGAATTACAGGATGTATGTAGTGACCCTTACCCGGATCACCTACTAAACAGAACTTATGCATGCAATTTACTTAATTAAACAGATATCAGAATAAAACTGCGGAAACCATAAACAATATACAATCCCAAGTAAAGAAATCTGTAATTTATCCAATAATATACAACCAAATCGAATAGCTGTATAAACCCAAACAACAGTAATAAAACCTAGACGAAGCTCCAGCTGTCCAACCACTGACTAGCCCCTCCTGGATCCACCCTCCTCGTCCAAACGCAAACCTGCCCCATGGAATAGGGTGTCCAGAAAAATACAGAGTACGAGACGTGAGCATAAAACGCTCAGTACGAGAGTATGAGTATACATGCATGCAAAGTGAACTCCCTATAGACTCGAGATCAAAGATCAGATAACAGAGACAGACCGGGCCCTGGTATGTAGCACGCTGTGCCGTCGCTTTAGGGGGTGGCTCCCATACCGAGATAACCATGGATACGCCGGACCCAAATCGATGGAAGTCCATCCACTAACAGGATAGGGTACAACCCTACTAACAGACATCTCGAAAGAGATACAGCAAGATGCAAATGAATGCAGCATAATATCATGGCATATAAATCATGCAGTCACATAATACATGTATACTCAGTCAGGATATCTCGAACAGTACTTTCGTACCTCAAAACAGTGCAAGCTCTACCAACTCTAGGTCCACGCCTATAGTCTGCTCTACACTGCCAAATGATACTACTATCATTAAAGTGCTCTAAAAGCCTTAACTAAGCTATTGCATACTCCTAAATATTTATAGGAAGCAAATGCTATACCTTCGTCCGTCATTAGCCCTTTGATGTCGATGCCTCCAGAATTTGGGCACAACTCCGCTACGACTACCGAACGCCTCGCCGACCTCCGGACCAAGCCTAAGAAGACTAGAACAGCTCCAAAAGGGCTAGAATGGAAAGGAGAACTCGGAATTGGCAAATGAAAGTGAAGCCTCGGCCTTCTATTTATAGACAACGATCGGAACTTCCGATTCTTGATCGGAACGTCCGAACCTCGATCGGAACGTCCGATCCTGCCATCGGAGCTTCCGAAGATCCTGATCTGTCACGTGTCAAAATATCACTTGTTGACTCCGGATAGGGGTGATCGGAGCTTCCGGTCCTGATCGGAGCTTCCGATCTTGCCACACGTCATGCCTGACGTAATATCAATCGGAGCTTCCGATCCTGTTCGGAGCTTCCGAACTCACCTTCGGAGCTTCCGAACTCTACTCAAGTAATTATGATTAATTTCTTAATTACTGATTTTGGTTACGGGCTACTACATTCTCCCCCACTTAAGATATTTCGTCCTCGAATTCAGATCTTAAGTACCGAATGCAAATACAAAAATCAGAAACATTCTTTATTCAAATCAAACGTTTACAGAGTTTGCAACTGAATACAACTCAAAGAATGAAATCAAAATAACTCAGGGTGGTCTTTACGCATCCTGTTCTCAAGCTCCCAAGTAGCTTCCTCAGTGCCTCGGCGCTGCCACTGAACTAAAACCAAAGGAATGACTTTGTTCCGTAAAACCTTATCCTTATAATCCAGGATACGAAGAGGTTTCTCAACATAAGTCAAATCCTTGTCTACCTGAACCTCAGACCGCTGCAGAACATGAGATTCATCCGCCACATACCGTCGCAACAGGGATACGTGGAACACGTCGTGAATACTGGATAGATGCGATGGCAAAGCTAGTCGATAAGCCAAATCGCCAATGCTCTCCAAGATCTCAAACGGACCGATAAATCTGGGAGACAACTTGCCCTTAAGGCCAAATCTGAGAATCTTGCGGAAAGGTGACACTCTCAGAAACACTTTCTCCCCAACCTCGAACTGCAAGGGCCTACGCTTGATATTAGCATAACTGGCCTGACGATCCTGTGCAATCTTAATCCGTTTCTTGATTTGGTCAGCAATATCTATCGCCTGCTGGATAAACTCCGGTCCCTCAGCCTGTCTCTCCCCCACTTCTTCCCAGAAGAGTGGAGTACGACAACGTCGCCCATACAACGCCTCAAAAGGTGCCATCCCAATACTAGTGTGATAGTTGTTGTTATAAGCGAACTCGATCAACGGCAAATGATCCTGCCAGGCTGAACCAAAATCCATGACGCACGCTCTAAGCATATCCCCTAACGTACGGATAGTGCGCTCTGACTGACCATCAGTCTCCGGATGATAGGCTGTACTCAAACTGAGAGTAGTACCCATCGCACGCTGAACACTCCCCCAGAATCTAGAAATAAACCTGGGGTCCCGATTGCTGACAATGCTCACAGACACTCCACGAAGTCGAAGGATCTCCTGAATGTACATCCGTGCCATGCGATCCATAGAGTACTCTCGGCTATAGGAAATGAAATGCGCTGACTTGGTGAGTCGGTCCACCACAACCCAGATAGCATCACAGTTCCTTGGGGATACCGGCAAATGGGTCACAAAGTCCATTGTGATAAACTCTCATTTCCATTCAGGAATAGGCAGACTGTGAAGCAATCCTCCAGATCGTCGGTGCTCTGCCTTGACCTGTTGACACACCAAACATCTCGAAACAAACTGATAAACACTGCGTTTCATTCCCATCCACCAGAAACGAGTACGTAGATCCTTGTACATCTTGTTGCTCCCAGGATGAATACTCAACTTAGTGCGATGCGCCTGAGACAAAATCTTCTCTCGCAACTCTTCATCCCGCGGAATCACAAGACTACCAGACAAACACAGAAAGCCATCTGACTGATAATGAAATCCAGACAAGCTACCCTCGTTAGCTAGACGATCTAAACGCTGGGTCTTCGAATCAGACATCTGAGCATCTCGGATCCGCGAATACAAGGCTGGCTAAGATAATATCGCAAACATCTGGATACTCTGCATACCTTTCTTATGCTTGAAGGTATAACCCGAAGTACAACAGTCACTGATCGTACTAGACATCGAACAAGTCTGAAGTGCGGATAGTCGCACCTTGCGACTCAAAGCATCAGCGGTGAGATTAGCAGCTCCCGGATGGTACTTAATCTCGCAATCATAGTCCTTAAGCAAGTCCATCCAACGTCTCTGCCTCATGTTCAACTCCGCCTGAGTGAACAAATACTTGAGACTCTTATGGTCGGTGAAGATCTCAAATTTCTCTCCATACAGATAATGACGCCATATCTTCAAAGCGAACACAATGGCTGCTAACTCCAAATCATGGACTGGGTAGTTGTCCTCGTGAAGCTTCAGCTGTCTAGAAGCGTATGCGATCACATGCCCATTCTGAGTCAGGACACAACCTAACCCCTGAAGAGAAGCATCCGTGTATACTAATACCCTCCAGATCCTGACGGTAATGCTAACACCAGCGCAGAAGTCAACCACCGTCGAAGCTCACAAAAATTCTCCTCACACTCGGAGGACCACTCGAAATCCACACCCTTGCGGGTAAGCTGCGTCAACGGTCGAGCTAACTGAGAGAAGTTCAGAATGAAGCGACGATAATACCCTGCTAGACCCAGAAAACTACGGATCTCAGCAACTGTCGTCGGACGCGACCAATTAAGTACCGCTTCAATCTTGCTTGGATCAACAGAAATCCCCTCCCTGGATATGATATGGCCAAGAAAAACCACTCTATCCATCCAGAACTCACACTTGCTCAGCTTGGCGTACAACTGCTCATCTCGAAGAGTCTTTAGTACCAACCGCAAGTGAGAAACATGCTCTTCCGTATTACGTGAATACACCAAGATGTCGTCAATGAAGACCACGACAAACTTGTCCAAGTACTCCCTGAAGACACGGTTCATCAAATCCATGAATATAGCCGGCGCATTAGTCAAACCAAATGGCATCACTAGGAACTCGTAATGCCCATAGCGAGTACGGAATGCAGTCTTGGCTACATCCTGATCACGGACTCTCAACTGATGATACCCAGATCTCAAGTCAATCTTGGAGTAAACTGATGTGCCCTGCAGCTGGTCAAACAAGTCATCAATACGAGGCAACGGATACTTGTTCTTCACAGTGACTCGATTCAGCTGCCGATAGTCAATGCACAGCCGCATCGACCCATCCTTCTTCTTCACGAAGAGAACAGGAGCTCCCCAAGGAGACACACTAGGACGAATATACCCCTTGTCCAAAAGATCCTGTAGCTGATTCTTCAACTCACGCATCTCTGACGGAGCCAGACGATACGGTGCTCTAGAAATAGGCAAAGTACCCGGCATCAACTCTATGCCAAACTCGACTTCCCTAGCAGGAGGAAAACCCGGAATCTCATCAGAAAATACATCTGGAAATTCATCCACAACCGGAATGCTCTCTATCTCAATACTCTCAGCGGACAAATCAACTGCATAGATAAGGTAGCCTTCCCCGCCAGACTCCAGAGCTCGACAGGCTCTCAAAGCTGATACCAAAGGCATCGGGGGTCGCGCTCCCTCACCATAGAAAAACCAACTCTCACTCCCCTCTGGATGAAAGCGTACTAATCTCTGATAGCAGTCCACTGAAGCTCGATAGGTAGTCAACATATCTATTTCCAGAATGCAATCAAAGTCGTCCATCGCCAGGACCATGAGATTTGCTAACAAAATGTTCCCTTCGAACTCTAAAGGGCAACCCATCACTAGACGCTTAGCCAAAGCAGATTGGCCCGTCGGAGTATAAACAGACATCACTACGTCTAGTGCAATGCATGGTAACTTATGCCTCTTAACAAAACGTGTAGAAATGAAGGAATGAGATGCACCAGTGTCAATAAGTACAAGAGCAGGTATACCATAAAGCAAAAATGTACCTGCGATGACTTTCTCATTCTCCTCCACAGCCTGATCATGTCTCAGGGCAAACACCTGGCCAGAAGCTCGTGGCCTCAAATGAGAACTCCCAGCAGACTGTCCCTGCGACCTCTGCTGTACGGTGGCCTAAGAACCCGATCCTGAACCAGATCCAGAACCGCCTCCCCCAGACAGTGGACAATCCCTCCGGATATGACCAGTCTCTCCACAACGGAAACAAGCTCCAGAAGCTCTACGGCACTTGTCGGATGGATGGTTCTTCCCACAGTGATCACACTTGTCCTTCTTACCGTAACGGACAACACCTCCTGAACCAGAGGAAGAAGAAGATCCAAACTTCTTGAAATTTTGGGCACGGGGACCCAAAGAACTAGCAGGCCTCGACTGAGGGAAAGACCTGTTCCGCCGAATGCTGTCCTCCACCTGGTGACAACGGCTCACCAAACCCTCGTAGGACATGTCGTCGCCAACCGCCACACGGTCATGGATCTCAGGGTTAAGGCCCTGAAAGAACAGATTATACTTCATCTCTGAGCTATCAGCAATCTCGGGGCAATAGGATAGCAGATCAAAGAACCTCTGCTGATACTCATCGATAGACATGGCTTCCTGTCGCAGACTCAGTAGCTCGCCTGCCTTCGACTGACGGAGTGCCGGAGGAAAATACCGCTTTTGGAAAGCTGTGCGGAACTCGGCCCAGGTGGCCACTCCTCTCGCCGCAACAAAAGGTGCAGAAGTAAACCTCCACCACCTGCGCGCACGCCCATCCAGAAGATAGCCAAGGGTCTCCACCTTCTGCTCCTCGGTGCATTGGAAAGTCTGAAAAGTCGTCTCCATGCGGTCTAACCAGTTCTCCGCATCCTCCGGAGACTCACCTCCAACTAAGGGCTTAGGACCCATAGCTAAGAATCGACGCACAGTGAAACGCTCGTCGTCATGATGACGATGACGCCGTTCTCGACGAGGCTCCCGGTCGGCATCACCCCAATGCCCACCAACACTGCCATGAGAACTCCGGTCGTCACGATTTGCCATCTACAAAAATACCTCAAGATGAGACTAAATCCCAAGAATTATTTTGCATGCTCTGATACCATAAATGTAGTGACCCTTACCCGGATCACCTACTAAACAGAACTTATGCATGCAATTTACTTAATTAAATAGATATCAGAATAAAACTGCGGAAACCATAAACAATATACAATCCCAAGTAAAGGAATCTGTAATTTATCCAATAATATACAACCAAATCGAATAGCTGTATAAGCCCAAACAACAGTAATAAAACCTAGACGAAGCTCCAGCTGTCCAACCACTGACTAGCCCCTCCTGGATCCACCCTCCTCGTCCAAACGCAAACCTGCCCCACGGAATAGGGTGTCCAGAAAAATACAGAGTACGAGACGTGAGCATAAAACGCTCAGTACGAGAGTATGAGTATACATGCATGCAAAGTGAACTCCCTATAGACTCGAGATCAAAGATCAGATAACAGAGACAGACCGGGCCCTGGTATGTAGCACGTTGTGCCGTCGCTTCAGGAGGTGGCTCCCATACCGAGATAACCGTGGATACGCCGGACCCAAATCGATGGAAGTCCATCCACTAACAGGATAGGGTACAACCCTACTAACAGACATCTCGAAAGAGATACAGCAAGATGCAAATGAATGCAGCATAATATCATGGCATATAAATCATGCAGTCACATAATACATGTATACTCAGTCAGGATATCTCGAACAGTACTTTCGTACCTCAAAACAGTGCAAGCTCTACCAACTCTAGGTCCACGCCTATAGTCTGCTCTACACTGCCAAATGATACTACTATCATTAAAGTGCTCTAAAAGCCTTAACTAAGCTATTGCATACTCCTAAATATTTATAGGAAGCAAATGCTATACCTTCGTCCGTCGTTAGCCCTTTGATGTCGATGCCTCCAGAATTTGGGCAGAACTCCGCTACGACTACCGAACGCCTCGCCGACCTCCGGACCAAGCCTAAGAAGACTAGAACAGCTCCAAAAGGGCTAGAATGGAAAGGAGAACTCGGAATTGGCAAATGAAAGTGAAGCCTCGGCATTCTATTTATAGACAACGATCGAAACTTCCGATCCTTGATCGGAACGTCCGAACCTCGATCGGAACGTCCGATCCTGCCATCGGAGCTTCCGAAGATCCTGATCTGCCACGTGTCAAAATATCACTTGTTGACTCCGGATAGGGGTGATCGGAGCTTCCGGTCCGGATCGGAGCTTCCGATCTTGTCACACGTCATGCCTGACGTAATATCGATCGGAGCTTCCGATCCTGTTCGGAGCTTCCGATCCTGATCGGAGCTTCCGAACTCTACTCAAGTAATTATGATTAATTCCTTAATTACTGATTTTGGTTACGGGCTACTACAATGTATGCAAGCTCAAACACAACTATGGACTGCTATTCAAGGGCCAATTGTGAAGGCTATAGAGAAACCATTGGTTTCTCATAAACAAGATATGCTAAAACCATTGGTTTTACAAAAACAAGAAATACAACCACCGGTTGTGAAACAAGATGTTGAAGAATCTAAACTCAAGAAACAAGTGCTAATCTATCATCAGCCTTTGATGATCTGGATGAAGCAACAATTGATGAGGATAACTCATCAAGTCAACCCTCCGCCTCTGGGGTAAAAGAGGAAGAGATCAATCTTACGCCCAACACTGACAAGGGCAAATCTAAGATTGATACTAATCCATCTATTATTTCTCCATTCCAGGTTTATCAACAGAGGTGGGAGAAATTGAATACAAGGAGTGAAATCAACCTGAACACTTGCAGGGTTGATGTTGCAGGAATATACCCAAGAGTTTGGCTAAAAAACAATGTCAATCCTAAAGATGTAAAACTCTGGTATGAATTTGGGGCTTTGGCCTTAGTTTATACATCACCAAGCTTCCCGGAGATATCACAGTTACCAAAATGGATCCATGAAGCAGTCCAAGAAACATGGGCAAATAATGATCATTTGTCCAGAGGAGATGTGCTTGAGTTATACTTTTTCAGTGCACCTCCAGAACCAACAGTGAAAGGATCACACGAACCCTTTCATTTCATCAAGCTGAGAAGACCTGATATAAACAGTCATAAATTTATCAAGGATCCTAAAACTGAAGAAATACCCTTGGTGTCCACTTTCGAGGAAAATGAGATCTCAACCAGAAGGGCATGGGGTATTTGGGTTTGTCTTACTGAGATGGACAAAGTCAAGTTTCCATTCAAATTTTATCAGAATTCTGTGAATGGATCGTTCCTGTTAAACACAATAACAGGAAAAACTACAGCATTTGCGAAAGAACTCTTCGAAAAGAAGAGAAATCTTTTGTGGAACAACAAGCTGTCGGGGAGTAAAGAAACTCACCGAAAATTTTGTAACATGGCTCATATTGGACGATGGTCAGAAAATATCTGCCCAGAATGCCCAAATCAGAAGGAGCCAGAATTTGGAAAAACCTTTAGACCCCGAACGGATCGAAAAGATTTTTCCAAGACAAGCAAAGGTGGACAAGGACCACCGAAGATGTGTTTTCACTGTAGTGACCCTGCATGGTATCACCTACTAACTGGCAACTAATAGCATGCATTAAACTTAATACAACAAAATAACTTAACAGAGTAAAACATGCGGAAACAAAACCATAAAATACATATTAGCTTAGTAATAAAATCTAGGCTTAAATCTGTAGTGATACAACCAAATCGAAACCTTAAACAGTAAACATTATACAGCTATATCGAATCCTGCTGTATAATAAAATCCTCAAGGCTCCTGCTCCCTAGTCCTGCCTTGAACTACCAGCTCCGTCCATCCTGCGACCTGCCCCATGGAATAGGGTGTCCAAGATAACAACTAGGACATGAGCACTAACGCTCAGTACATAGACATAAGTAAACATATGTATATAATGCATGCAACATGATGACTTGTACAGGGTCATCTGAAAAATCATGCTCAGAACCGGCGTCACATGAGTGCTGCCACCGCACGGATCAACCTCTGGGTGCAACCACACTCGTCTAGTACACCAGAGTAGACAGACATAAAGGCCCCTGCCATCGCGGTACTCTCTGTGACAGACTATCGAGTATAGAGCTGAGCGGCTCTATAGTCAGGTATAACAAGGTATAGGCTCAACGTGTATATGCACATGACATATGAGTATAGAAAACGGTAAATCATACATCATGACATATAATAATGCCAAATAAATGCAACATATAAACATGTATACTCGCTAGCAATCTCAGTCAATGTGTACGTACCTCTAGGCTAGTTTAAGTAAAGTAGGACCCTAGGTTCCAAGCCTATATTCAAAAGTTCACCGTATCACTACATAAATTCTATAAGCCTTAACTAAGCTAATAAGTACTCCCAAAACTTAAACAGATTCCCGGACCATACCTTCGTCCGTAGTTAGCCCTTTGGAGTCGCTAGTCCCGGATGACTATAACCACACCTTGGTTATTCCAGAACCTCTATTATAACCGATAGGGCCCTCAAGTGTATATCTCATACTATATAACTGAAGAAAGAAACTCGGAAATTCGTATTTAGAAATGAATCTGAGAAGCCCTATTTATAGGCAAAATTCCCGTCCAGGATTGGAACTTCCGATTTCAGGATCGGAGCTTCCGATCCAGCTCATTGCATGCATGTGTGACACGTCGGGATCGGAACTTCCGATCGGGCGATCGGAGCTTCCGATCTGCTCTACGTTCAACACTTGTCAAAACTCGCGGCTGAGTCATCGAGCATTGCTGGCAGCTGGAGATAGGAACGTCCGTTCCAGGATCGGAGCTTCCGATCTCTGTGCTTCCGATGAGGTTCCGAAGTGGCTAGGATCGGAGCTTCCGATCTGGGTTCGGAGCTTCCGATCCGGCCCAAAGTCAAAAGCCCATATTCTCTTCCGAAGTCCAATAACACTCCGAAATTGATTAATTACCAACCTTTAATCATGTTTATCATATTATTATCTTAAAATGGAATCTGGGTTACTACATTCACAGGGGCCTACTTCAAAAGCAAAATATGCCCCGACAACAATAAAGCAGACACGTGAGGAGAATAAAGACAAAAAAAAGTGGCAGGCATGTGATTTCTCCTCTAGTAAAAGATGCCATCAATAATGGCATAAAAAATTCAAGACAGCTGCCTCCTCCACTAGTAAAAGATGTCATCAATAATGACATAAAGAAATACAAGACAACTGTGAGATTCCCTGAAGTTTCTCGATGAAACGAGTGGAACTACAACTATAAATACAAGCATTTGAGGAAGCTGAAGACATCGATCATTCCCTTCAGTTTTCTTACAAATAAATTATTGTAATATTTCTCTATCTTTGTATTAAGTTTTATTTTATGTATTTCAAGAACAAGGCTACTATGAGTAGCTAAACAAGTTGTCTTCTCCTCTTCAAAGGAGTTGATTTATGTAATAATATTATGTCTGAATAAATTTCCTAAATCTCTCGTTCTTTCATGTTCATATTTTATAATTAAATTTATATACCATACGCCTTAAGGTAGAAAACGAATTAAGACTGTGCTGGGTGTCGTTGAAGGAGCTTGTGCAGAAACCATCTGTTGCGACTGCGTGGTTGGAGTGTGAGGAGCACTTCATAAAACTCGGCAGGTATGACCCGACGACATTATGGTCAAAGAGGTATTTAAATTTAATTCATCTTACGGAAGCATGTTGGACCCTAATCTGGAGTATATCGGCTGAAAATCTTGCGTAACTAATAGTCTTGCATGGCCGGGACTGGTTCGATAGGTATAACAAAGTCACGTACAAATGATTAGTTTTAATTATATTTTAATTCAAATATGGGAACCACTAGGGAGTGAAAATAAATAAAGGGGTGGATAGGAAGTTAAGTTAAAGAGAAGTTTGGTAGTGGGGAGTTTAAAATAATTTGCCCATTTTGATTCACATGTTCACAAGTTTCGAGCATAATATTATAATTATTATATTGAGAAAAATTCATCCTTAGGGATGTAAATGAGCCGAGCCGAGACGAACAGTATTAGGCTCGGGCTCGGCTCGTTAAGTATATGTCGAGGCTCAGGCTTGGGCTCGGCTCAGGTAGGGATGTAAACGAGCCGAACCGAGCCGAATAATATCAGGCTCGGGCTCGGCTCGTTTGGTACCCGAGCACGAACCGAGCTTTTATAATAAAGCTCGGCTCGGCTCGTTTACTACATATGTCAGCTCGGGAGCGGCTCATTTATCGTATTAAGCGAGCCGAATAATATCAGGCTCGGGCTCGGCTCGTTTGGTACCCGAACACGAACCGAGCTTTTATAATAAAGCTCGGCTCGGCTCGTTTACTGCATATGTCGGCTCGAGTTCGGCTCATTAAACGAGCTGGTTTTCAGGCTCGTTAGCTCGTTTAGCAGGTTCGTATTCTGACTCCTTAATTGGGCTCGGGCACGTTTTTGAACTCGTGAAGCCTAAATACAACACAATACATTTTTATAAATTAATTATAAATTTAAATTATTTTTTTTTAAATAAAATAAAAATGAAAAACATAATTTAAAAAAAAAACATGCAAAAAGTCACTTTTTGGTGTTAAATAAAAAAGTTCTATAACTTTCATTTGAACACCAAATCGAGATTCCAAACCGATTTATCCCAAAATTCAAATAAACACATTGTCATTAATGTTAATCACATTTTCAAGTTCCTAGCTTAACTCGCCCAGAATTTCGAAAAACAATAAGCATCTTCGCGAACTTAAATACAAGATATATTTTTGACATGTTTCAGCAGAACAATCATATATAGAGCCGTCAATTTGGGTTAGGCCCGTCGGGTTGGTCCGGCCCGCCACACAATTTAAGTGGGTTGAGTTGAAATTTTTTCAACCCAACAAAAGGTGGGCCTAGATGGGCCAACCCGCCTAGGCCCGCAGGCCTAGAAAATTAATAATTTATTTTTATATTTTAAAAAAAAGTTGTGATTTTTTTTGTATTAATTACTTTATATAAAATTTACACACATGAAATTAATAATTAATTTTTTTATTAATATGTTTATATTAATATTTATTTATGAAATGATATCTATAATTAATTATAATATTTATTTATTTATTTTTATTTGTCGTGATCCAATCCGCGGGCCGGCCCACCTAACCCGCAACTCACCTTGGGTTGGGTTGGGTTGGGTTGAGAATTTCCAGCCCGCCAAGATGGTGGGTCGGCCCGCCATCGACCCGCCAAAAGGTGGGTTTTTGGTGGGCCGACCCGCCCTGTCATGGGTTTGCCCGTTTGACAGCTCTAATCATATATAATCTATATGTTCATCAAATTAAGTTTTTCCAACGCCAAATGGACGACAAGAAAAAATACAACAAGTTTTTTTGTAGTGCACACTAAAATTCTGCATGAATCAAACTCATTTAACTCGATTAATAAACTACATGTAGATTGAACCTACTATTAAAGCATAAATCCGAAGCTAACACACTAAACGAGCCGAGCTCGAGCTTCCTAGCCTATTAACGAACATGTTCGCGAGCTAACGAGCCGAACATCCTTAAGCTCAAGCTCGGCTCGTGAACATTGCCAAGCTCAAAATTAAGCTCGGGTTCGACTCGATAAACTCAACGAACGAGCCCGAACGAGCTTTTTCACAAGCCGAACTCCGAATAGCTCGCGAACAGTTTGGCTCGTTTACATCCCTACGTAGAGAATTTGGTGGATAATATGATACATAGAATTGATCACATGATGCCAAATATACAATTTTAAATTCTCAAAATTGACAATATATATATATATATCGAAAGCAAGCCTTCAAAAATTTATAATTTTCACATCGTCATCATTTGCCCCATTGGAGGTGTCATAACCAATTGCCGCCTCATCCTCGCCTCATTCCCCGCCCAACCTAGCAAAAGAAAATATATATTACTGAAAATAAAATATTTGTATTTTTTTTAATCTTAGAATTTGATTTTTGAAAAGTTTCATTTTGATAAAATTCAAAATGTGGCCATCATTTTGTATTGCAACTTGTGAGAAAGAGCTCTAACTACTTCTGTTCAACTTTATGTAATGGGAAAATTACATTTTTTGTCTTATATGTTCGTTTTTTTACGATTTTTGTTTTTTATGTTATTAGATTTCAATTTTAATTCACTATTTTTGTTCTTTAGACAATTATATTTTATTCATTTCTTTCCAATATACGCGGCATCAATACAACGCCGAAGTGGAGCTGGCGTGTATAGTGCTACATCAGTGTTTCCGATGAAAAATGACTAAAATTATAAAAAAATCGAAAAATACATGACGGAAACTGAAATTCAAAAACATAAATAACCAAAATTGAAATTCAAAAACATAAATAACCAAAATTAAAAAGTGACAAAATTATTTGACCAAAATTGTAATTTATATATATGAGAAATATTTTTTTGTCATGTATATTTGACTATTTGTAATTTTTGTCTTCAATATAATCACATTTCAGTTTTAATTATGCATTTAGTTTTTGGCAAGTGTAATCATTTTTTAACATGAATTTTACTTGAAACTAAACAGAACAGTCTCATGTTGGGAAAAAAAACCCCAAGAAAAATGCACTCCAGAAAAATAAAGGACTATAAAACTAGAATTGAATATATAACACATAGAACCAAAATTGCAAATAAACATACATGATCAAAAATATAATTTTCTCATTTTTTTTTATTGCATGAGATAAGGTTTTTTTTGGCAATCATATGAGATCGAACTCAACACCATCTATTTTCATCAAGATGTTTATATATATGTTTCATGTGCACAAGAATTAGCTCGTAGGAATTTTGAGATAATTATTGCATATATATAGATATACACATGACTTACCAATAGAAGGATCATATCCCATATCCTTGAGCTGCCTATATTCTTGACATAGAGCACACCATTCACAGCAGCAGTGAACCACCCAGTCTGGTGCTGGAGACTCGACCAGTCCAAATTTAGCCCTCAACTTGGTTCTATATGAGCACGATATTATACACGGTATCGCGAAGCAAAACGCGATCAAACTGTACAACGTCCCACTCGTCGCACACGCTATGTAAACCGGAAAAAAGTTACATATATAAATTGTTATAGATTTTAGTCAGTAAGATAAATAAATTCATTAAAGTTGTTTATCGAGTTAACTTACAGGTGCTGCCATAGTCCAATATCTCCGCAATCTGCCCAAACGTTATGCAGGGGCAGCAAAACGTGATGAGAGCTGAAATTTTTATTCAATAATATATCATTTTATTTGGCTGCTTCAAAACATATATATTGTAGTAATAATTAAAATTTGGCAATTATTATATTTGTTTGAGAAAATTATATTTTTGGGGGAAAATTGCTTTTTTTAGTCCTGTATATTTGTTACTTTGCGATTTTGGTCATCTATATTTTCAGATTTCAGTTTTTATCCGCTATCTTTATTTTTTTGGCAATTTTAGTCATTTATCTGATGTGGTGCTGATGTGGAACCAATGCAGCACTGATATGGAGCTGACGTGTATAGTGTCACGTAAGCATTTTCGAAACAAAAGGACTGAAATTGCCAAAAATCGAAACATATAGGACTAAAAGTACTGAAATATGAAAACATAGAGGATCGAAATCGCAAAATAACAAACATAAATGACCAAAATTGCAGTTTTTCCTATTTTTGGTTCTATTGGGATTTTCGTGCTCGACCATGCTCAAAATGGAATTTTAGTATTTATTGCCCAAAATTTTTTTATCTGCAAACTTGAATTTATTAAAATACATACTCTATGATAAGATTAAGGTCAAAATAAAAAATTTAAATAATACTTAAAAAAACAGTACTAGAGCTCAAGATAACATTTTTTGAATCATCAAGCATAAAGCATGAGTTGGACTCAAGAAAGTGCTTGAACTGGTTAAGGTAGATGAAAATCAAGTTTCAATCAAATATTTTTGGAGCCCACCCACAACCCAAATTGATGGTTATCATGCAAAATATGATATGAACTATATATAAATCAAAAGAGTACCATTTTCAGGATCATTCATGCAATCAAAGAGGCCACTGTTCCAAGGCTTATCTTGAAGAACCTGAGCCGGTGGGACACCACTAACATAGAGCGGCTGCTGAGCCAACGGAGCCGCCACCGGATAAACCACCTGCACGCCATGTTGAGACGACGGATGCGTTGGCTGCGGAAAAATATACATGCTTGCCGGAGAGAATGCATGTTGGGGCGGAGGCGGAGGCGTTGGCTGCGGAAAATGCATGTTTGCCGGAGGGAATGCGTGCTGAGACGGAGCCGTTGGTGGCATGAAATGCATGTTCGCCGGAGGGAATGGCTGATTAGGAATCCCATATTCATTAATGTTTTGTGGAGGAAAGGATACAGGCCTAATTGGATCCTGGTGATGATCATCAATGGGATACAAGTCGTCTTCTTCTTGATCTCCTTCTCCGTGGGGGCGATTCGACTGGGGTTTATTAATGTTGCTTGGTGCTTGGGATATTGGAGGTGGAGGCGCGTTCTCCGGGAATGAATCGGAGATCGTTTCTTGCGCTTGGGATGCTGTGTTGTTTTGCGGTTCGTTATCTCCGACGCGGCCCATGGCGGATTGATCTTCGCTTATGTTTGTCTTGGTTTGGTTTATTTGCTTGTTCTTGGTGAAGAAGTGGGAGTTTATAGGCAGTTTGTTGATGGTTTGTTCCCCTTGGAAGTTTTTGGAGACTGGGCTGGCAAGGACAACCTTGGATTTGAATATATATTTTGTTTGATTTATTATTCGAGTACTATATTTGTTAAATTGCCGAAAAATCCCCAATGCGAACATGTTTTGCTCTGTATTTTGTAGCCATTTTTATATACCATAATTTTTATTAATTTATATCACATCTTATATGGTTTTGTACCACATGATGTATGATGTTGTACCACATTTTATGATTAGAGAACCTAAAACAAAACATGTTTGCATTTGGGGATTTTTGAGCAAATTGCCCGCAATGTATATATTATATACAATTGAAGGAAATGATAACAAGTGATTATATTTTTAAGTGATTTCATTGTTGTCTTTCCTTTGGATACTCCGTCAAATAGAAAAAAATTTGGAACTTTAATCATTTATATTTGTGTTTTTTTTATGTAAATCATCTATATTATCGAATGTTCAGTTTTAAATATGTTATGTCTGTTTCTTTTGTGATATAATTATTTTTTTTTTTCTGAAGTTACGTTGATATAATATTATGTTAACGTGTAATATCATCTCAAAAGTACTCCAACAAAGAAATTAAATGATACAAGTAATTAAATTTGATAATATATGTCCAAAAATGCAAAGTACCGAATATACATAACAAAAATTTCAAAGTTGTCTACTTAATTTTTAAGTCAAGTGTGAAATGAGAAATTAGCAATTTAGCATATGCAAAGACTTGCAAGATTAATATTCACGATAAAAAGTGTCGTCTAAAGCTCTAAAAAAACGAAAATATATACAATACTAAAACTTAAATTAATTTAAATCATAGAGTCATAGACAACTAATATCGTAGAAAAATACAAACGTATATACATGACGGATAACATAATTTCCCAGTTAAATTAATGATCACAAGATGCCAAAAGGATGTAGACATGTATTTTGCAGACAAATTAAAAGATGTACATATATACTAAACCTTCAAAAAATTATAACAAAGAGCAAAACATACGCATATAGCCGGCTAGTTCACTTCATTATCGTTTATACACACCCCAATTTAGAAAACAATAAACAAAAGTACCCAAAAAAAAAAAAAAAAAAAAAAAAAAAATAATAATAATAATAATAATAATAATAATAATAATAAAATTGCACACTCAAAAAAACGAAAACTAATCAAACATATCCCACATAAAATGTGATATCAACACAATTCAACGTTTATGTTACACAACAAATTTCGTGGTAAAGGTCGACGCATGCTCACATCATCATCCTCTGCCCCCCCGGAGGCGTCATTCCGCCGAACTGCTGGTTTTGTTGCCTCATCTTCGCCTGATTCCCCATCCAACCTGTCCACAATGGAACATTATATTCGAGTTAAGAATTAGGAAGATTTCCGATTAACGTTTGTAATTTCAGTCATTTTTCAGCACCGATGTGCCACGTAACCTCGTACTAAAAAAATCACTAAAGCCGCCCACAACAAAAGTCAAAAATAGTCCTAACAAACTAAAACTGAAATTTGATAATATATACGACCAAGAGACGCTTTTACTTACCAATAGTAGGGTCATATCCCATATGCTGGAGCTCTCTGTACTCTTGGCACAGAGCACACCATTCGCAACAGCAGTGAACCAACCAGTCCTGTGCTGGTGACTCCATTAGCCCGAATTTAGCCCTCAACTTGGTTCTGTATGTGCAAGACATTATACACGGCACCGCAATACAGAATGCGATGCAACCGTACAATATCCCACTCGTCGCGCAAGCTACATTTACATCATAGACATATAAATCGAACCATATAAGTAAAGTTACGTTGAAGCCATTGTGATTGATTAAAGTCGCATATATATATGTCGAATCGATCACTCACTGGTGTTGCCGGAGTCCAATATCTCCGCAATCTGCCCGAACGTTACACAGGGAAAGCACGCCGTGATCAGAGCTGCATACATGTTTTTATTCACATAGTTTATTCATATAAACTAATAACTTACAACCATAGGGCTGGTAATTATTAAAATCTATATATAGTGTCATGTACATATCATGACATCTATTTGACTTTGGCATTAATCACCCTAAGCCCCTTCGGATATGCACCACAGTTTGGGTTAGATCAAGATAGTGTTCAACCTAACATATGTGTAGTTTATCTAATATCACGTAATTTGTCACATCAATAATATATCATTAATTACATTTATAAGTAAAAATACGAATCATTAAATACATGATTTGAGTATTATCTTAGTGTAGGATTTCATAAACCATAACATCATATTGAATTTTTTGGATAAATTTGTCACGTATGTATCGTCGGCGACGATGAGTCAAACATACAAAATCAAAACTGCAATTTTATGTGATATACTTAGTACGTACCATTTTGAGGCTCGTTCATGCAATCAAAGAGACCACTGCTCCAAACCTTGTCTTGAGCTGCGACCTGGCCGTAAACATTAAGTGGCTGGACCGGATGGCCCATCTGGGGCATCCCGTGTTGCGGCTGCGGCTGCGGCGGCGGCGGCTGATGAGCATAATAATTCACGTTCGGCTTAGGGGGGGCATGCTGGTTAGGAAGCTCGTATTCGCTGTTCTGTGGAGGAAATTGCGCAGTAGTTTGGTCATGATGATGATGATGTTGTTGTGAAGAAACATAATACAAGTCTTCTTCTTCTTCTTCTTTGTGGGGGCGATTCGTCTGCGGTTTGTTGTTACTCGGTGCTTGGGATCTTGGCTTGGCCGCCGGCTGATCGCCTTCCGGGAACGAGTCATCGATCGTTTCTTGAGCTGGCTGTTCGTTGTTTCCGACGCGGCCCATGGCGGATTCCTTTGCCTTGATTCACTTCTCTTGTTGGTTTGTAATTTGCTTGTGCTTTTTTGTGTGTTATTATGTTGTGTGGCTTGTATGTGTGTAGGTCAAGGTGTGATTTTTAATGTAGCATTAATGTGAAGGAGTGGGAATTATTTTAGGCCAGTTGACATTAGTTTATTTCCCCTCTGCAGTTTTTGGAGACTTTGGGCTGGCAAACGTACACGACTTGGGGATTTGATTTTTTCTTTTTTCTTTTTTTTTTTTATAAAAAATATGGGATTCATTTGTAAATTAATGGAAATGATAATACTAGCCATTATATTGAAAAATTACATTTTTAGTTATGTATATTAATCTCTTTTAATTTTTTTGCGATCGGTTACCTGTGTTATCGGATTTTATCATAATCATGTATTTATGTTACTTTTAAATGATTTTAGTCAATTTTCATCTCAGTACTAACATGTCACTACACACGTTAGCTTCATGTTGATGTCGTATAGCTCTCACGCCAGCGTCAGCGTCGAAAAAAAGACTACTTAAATTGGGAAGGAAAAAAATAAAGAAGCAAAAATAACCCCTTTAGACTGAAATTTGAGGAAACCCAAAATTACAAGGAAAAAAGGTAAAACCATAGGACATTTTTTTAATGTTCCCTATTATACGGAGAAGAGATAAGTTTTTGGTTGTGATTCCGTAGAAGACTTCGTCAACCGATTGATTTATTTTTAAAAAACCTAACAACGTAAACTAGAAGCATTGACTTGAGATTATGTCCAAATTCGCAATTCACCGCAAGTGGGAAAATTATATTTTGGAGTACATGAAATGAGATGGGGATTAGATTAGCATTCGACCAAATTTGTAGTAAAAAATGTAGAAAACAAATAATAATAAATGTATGGCCATGTAAATAAGGACACAATCCCGTACGTCCGACAATGAAAATGATAAGATAATAAATATCGTTTGGTCAAGTAATTAAGCAAAATTAAGTTGGATCAACCACTCCCTTTGAATATAATACGTAACTTGCTTGATATATACTCGTATAAACGCAATCCACAAAGAAATTTGTGTGCAAAACTTGTTAAAATATTCGTGATTCCAATCTCAAAACCCGAACGAAAAATCGAGGGTCCGAACTTTATTTCAAACTCGACGGGGTAAAAAAAGAAAATCAATGTGGAATTTGAGTCAATATCGTAATTTGTAATAGAGTAAGGGTAAAAAAAATAAAAATAACTTTAGTGTAGATAGTTGACTTGGAATAGTAGTAGAAGATATGATAATTGATAAGTCTTGTGGGAATATATATCATTGGAGTTTGTCAATGGTTGACTCCGCGTATGCGCCATGTGCTTTTCACGTTCTCATGCTATAGACAATATTAGGTTACACTGGCCATTTCACACTTGAGGTAGGCATGAATATGATGAAGGTTGCATTGCTAAATAATCCAGTTCAAAAGATGGCTTAGATTCAATATTAATTATTCAAATCAAACTTATGATTATTTATCATATCATTATTTCAATTATATTCAATTATTTCGATAATCCTAATCGCGATCTCCTTGACTTATATTACCACATCAGTTTTGTGTGTTTATTTCTTTGTGATATTTTCGTTTTTTTTTTAACGTTGACAAATTTTGGTTTTTCTTATATGTTTTTTAATTTTTTGGCAAAATTTTTGTTATTATTTTTCCATAGTGAATGTTGATGAGACACTCCATGCATCAATTTCACACTAACAATACATCAAAAAATGGATCAAGTCATATGCAAAAGAAACTATAAAATGACCATATATACATATACATATACATATATATATATATCATAAGTAACGGGTGAAAACTGATATTTCATCACATAAAAGATCATATTGCAAAGAGGTATTACTACATGAGAAAAATTGCATTCCACCGTCATTCAAAAAAACAAAAATAATTCCCCCACATTTTTAATAGGTTCAGGAATCAAGGAAAAATTAAAAATTTCATATGTGTTTACTATAATTTATGATTAAATTAACAATACCATACATTTATATATTTTTGAAAGAATAATATCATCTTTTCAAAAAGAAAAGAATAAGAAAAAATAATATCATATTTGTGTATTTGAAACGATTGATTCAAGCTTCAAAGATAACTCTATTGATTAGTATGTACGTTTGGTTAAAAGAAAAAAAATTGAAGATTTGAATTTTGCAACGAGATATCATCATATTTGTGTATTTGAAAAGATTTATTCAAGCTTTAAAGATAACTCTATTGATTGATATACGTTTGGTTAAAAGAAAAAAAATGAAGATTTGAAATGTATAATTTAAATTACTATATTTTTTACATCATTTTTAGAAAGAAAACTAACCTCAAGTTTGCAACGAGATATCAGTTTCGACATACATAAAAATATTTAAGAAAGACAAAACGTAACTAATGTAATTATAAGTTATTTCGGTAGTTCGAGGGTTTACCACCCAATACATATAAATAAATTCTAAATTAATAGTGATGACAGGTTTCACACCTCACTAAATTAAAATAAAAAATAAATAAATATCTGCAACCTTTACAGAAATTTCAAATTTGCATCAATATATACCCAAGTATCATTAAAAAAAATTAAATTAAAACAATATAAATGACGAAGTGGGCCAATTTTGGAAAATAACTTGGCCCAATATCTTACACCCCCCGAGGCCTAATTTACCAACCTAAGAACCAGGCCCAATTACACAAAATCCAAGAATGGCCCATCATTGAAACATCTAGTCGAGAACTAGCGCCTAGCGGTAAGGTTTCGCTTCTGAATGTACATGAAAGAATGTACATTGCCGGTGGTGCATTCATTCCTCAGTCTTCCCCGGCGGCTGCGGCGGCGCTTGGGTACAGCCGCTTCGTCTTGAGAGCAATAACCCCAATTTCTACGAAGTTTTATCGGATTCATGAAAACAGGAGTCGGAGCCTCAAACTAATGGCTTCGATTTCAACCGAGGCAGAAAAGACCAAACCTTGGCTTCTGGTCGGCCTCGGAAACCCTGGGAAGCGTTACAGCTGCACCCGTCATAATGTTGGTATTTAGCGCGTAATCTTGTTGATTGACTTATAATTGTAACTTAATGAATGTATGTTTTGCATTGATTCAGGTTTTTGCTTTTCCTCTTCTTCTGTTTTGAACGAACAGGTGGGATTTGAGTTGGTTGATTTCATTGCTGAAGCGGAAGGGATTGCTATGAGCGGTGTTACGTTCAAATCCTCTTTCGGAAAAGGTTTTCGTTGTTCTTGTTTTCTGTAGTTTTTGGTAACTTAACCTAATCGTTTATGTTAAGATGCATTGCATTCTCTTGCTTGGTTGCTTGCCTCGGCCTGTTTCAGTTGCGTAGCTATGTAAATGTCAATGCTTGTTTAAATGAAGTGTGATCAGGAAGATTATGCTTTCACCACTTGATTTCACATGTCAAGTTACAGGTGCTTACAAGTTACATGCTTTATATGCTGAAACTATCTTTTACTTGTGTTTTTGAATCATTCATTCCGCCATTTTACGTCGCCCGTGAGCCCTTGCGTGTGAAAGTTTTTAGCTTCCGGATGTATCGGACAAGCTATAGAGGCACAAGCGTTGTTTTGTGAGTTTGATCGAGTGGAATTAAAGATTTGTTGTAGCAAATCCTAGTCAATCACCATAGCTGAAAATGAATATGGAAGAGGTGTAGAGCCTGTTCCTCTACATCAATCTCCTGAACTACTTGTATTGTCTTTTAACTGTGAATAGTGATGAATAATTGTAGTGGTGGTTTCTCTGTATGTAAATCAGTAAATTTGATTAATGGGGGAAACTAGAATGTGCTGGAAGTGTTCTTTAGTACAGTTCATGAGTTGTGCGGCATCCATAAGTGTGTATTTTTGGGAGTGTATTGTATAATATAGTTCAATGTGATTATCTGGCATCTTTTGAAATATCCAACCATCCAAAACTGCGGAGAAAACTCAAATGTTAACACGACGAGGGAATGATAATTCTTTTAAATACTTTTTCTGATCTTTAAACCCATCTTTTTTTATTTTTATTTAATGTGTGTGGTTTGGTTAGGTTATATTGGAGATGTTCCGGTTATGCTTGCTAAACCCCAGACTTTTATGAATGCCAGCGGTGAGTCTGTAAGTTCTCCGACCTCGACTTAATACTCATCCTCAAATCTTCCTGCATTAAGCAATGAATACTTGTGTGTTATTTACGGTTCACAGGTCGGTGCTATTGCTTCGTACTATAAGATACCATTGAATCAAGTTCTTGTGGTATATATCCAAATTTCAAGGCCATATTTCTTTTTCGTATCCCTTCTGTAAGCACTATGTTACAGGTTTCTCCATATTCAGATTCTGGATGACATGGATCTACCTTTTGGAAAGTTGAGGCTACTGCCGAAAGGTGGACATGCGGGACATAATGGGTATCTCCTGTTTTCCTGAAATGGTTGCTTTTGTTGTTTACGCGGCAGAAAGAAGTAATGCATGTATGATATATTGTTGTTTCCTGTTGCGCATTCTTAATTGATTGAAATTTTAGGTGTTACCAGTAGACTGTTTTTCTCCTCGGATACTAACCTGCCGGTGTGTATACTATCCATGTTTAAATTGCAAATTGTGCTGTATGTCTAGAGAGTGCAATATTTTGTGAAACCAAGCCAAGCTTGTGAGTTCAAGCTCGAGCTCGTCTCATATATACTTATATCCACCATAATGTTTCTATTCATAAATGTTTGTTTTTGTAAGAAAAGCATGCTGTCATTCTTTGAATCAATTGTTGCTCTTGCAGGATGAGAAGCATTATGAGTCACTTTAAAGGCAGTCAGGATTTTCCTCGTCTACGAATAGGTATATCCTTACATAACATCTTTACAATCTGTCATATATACATATATAAAAACATAAACTTGGAATCACCATAATGAGTTTCGTTAGGCATTGGGAGGCCTCCGGGAAAGATGGATCCTGCAAATTTTGTTCTCCGCCCCTTCAACAAAGAGGAAGCCGAAGAGGTACTCGGTGTGAGCTCTTGTTTTCGAATAAGCATATCACTTATTCAGCAAAGGGATCGTATGTGCTCACACATAACTGCATTTTTGTCTTTTCCCAGTTGGATTTCACTTTTCAGAATGGCCTGAAGGCGGTTAGAATTCTTGTGCAAGAGAACTTCAATAAAGCCGCCACCTTTGTAAATACAAGTGCCAAATCGCTGGAAAAATTATAGGATTTTTTCATACAAGGGGTATTTAATTTAGGCCTCTAATTCTTGTAATATTTATTTTTTCTCTGGAGTAAATCTAATTCTTGTAATATTGATGATACCCTTTCACCTTTGGATGGAAACTTCACGTGGTCGAGGGACCTGAGTATACCTGTAACATTATTTTATTACCTCATTCATAACTTGGAATTTGTTACGAATCGTTCGTTATACATCAAATTTTGATGTTCAAAATGTTACATAAGTACATGACCAATTATCGTTTTACGATTGTACAATATTTTTAATTTTTTACTGCAAAACAAGAGATGTTGGCTCGACAACAGTTTTGCTCGAAAAATGAGATGATGAATATATGTTTGAACAAATTATCATTGGAACAAAGATGCGTGATCAATTCATGCAACGACGAAAGATCTCATGCAAACTACAGATACTAGGAACGGAGCCGAGTCTTTGTTATTATTTTTAGTTTGTATCTTAACACTTAACAGTGATCTGAAAAGTCGTTTTTCCATTTCATATCTACATATACGCAAGTGTGACAGTAACATATTGGTTACGATAAACCTAACAACCACCACTGGCAGGTTCAATTGAGCTCAAAAGGCCATTCCCTCTGAGCTGCGTGCAGTGCTCTTCTGCATCTGCTTGGCCACAAACTATGACCATGGCAAGGCCATTGTAATGCGCTTCCTGCATAATATTCACGGCATTATCGAGGGTCATCCCAGGTATAACCTTCATTAATACTTGCACAACATACTCCCTTTTATTGTAATTGTCATTGTGCAGCATCACACGAAAAGGCGGCGACATCTTCCTTGATTTCCTAGACGAACAAAACGAAAACTTGTATAATTTGTCAGTGGCAATAACAGTTGAATCATAATTTCCACTGTTTTAAATGTTAATATTACTGATAAACCATCAAACTCAACATAGGCGCACATATGTGAGATCAAGCCAAGCAAAGTTGGTATGTAATATGTGAGATTCATACGTTGAAACATCAAGGGAACAGAAATATGCACTTACAACAGGTGAATTGGATATATATGCGGGGGTCTTCGCAAAGACAGGACAAGATCTCAGCCCAAGTATTTCATTTGTGGGACAGATATTAGAGCAGAAGGGTTATACACAAGTTAGGACTAAGAATATCTGAATGACCAGTTTGTGTTGCGTGGAAAGTAAAAAATATAAGTGTGTTATAGACATTTTCATCCTTAAGTACTGATACTAAATGTGAAAGATGCGAGCATATTTCATGCTAAAATACCTAAAAACTGTGACATAAGGAAAATTAAAATCCTAACATGAAGAAAAATCACATTACATAAGAAAAATCTTCAAACACTCTCCTCTAGTTGATCCATAAAACATCATAAGCTTCAATCAAAACTTTCGTTAAGGTTAGCCCTCCCAACTCAAAAGGGCAATAAAAATAGAACCAGCGAATGTGTGGCATCTACACCATTTAAATCAGAGTGCACATACCTCAAATCAAACTCAGATTCACGACCAGGAGTAGTTTTTTCTATGACGGGTTTGTCTAAAACTCCACCACCTTTGCCCAGACCAGCAATTGGCATTGCCATGGATGTGCGTCGGCTGGTGCATTGTTTATGCAGTGGATATTTATCCCCTGCACGAATAAACTTATCACATTGCAACTCTCATTCCAGAGAACCAATCGAAATGTAAACAGCCCTAGACAACTTGAAAATAGAAACGGGACTGTCCAAGAGACGCACTCGCAAAGAAAAAGCGGCTATTATTTTATTGGAGGTGCTAAATATCATTAGCCATGTGCTACAGACACATACATTAGAACTTCAGATAATCTCATGTACTCAATACTCATTACTAAAGAATTGTCCAATCCTGGCCAGATATTTGATCCATACTCAAACATAATTAATAAGGAGCTCGTGATGAGTGTTAGCTCACAAATAGGCACACCAATCCGAGATAGAATAGAGGTATAGCATGATGAATCCCTAGTAATAGCAAAAAATGGAAAGACACTTGATTTGGCCAAAATATGTAATAAAGAACAATGTAAGAGCCTTCCTCTAGTCCTCTACAACCTCTAAAAAAAATTACTAAAATCAACTATAATACACTTTTGTTTGTCCATTTTCAGATACATGCTCACACAAATGTCATCTAACTTTCTACAGGTATTTCCTTCTTCACTTCGTTTCTTCATCAATTATAATAATAAACAAAAAACAAGAAAATTCGAAGCTCCGGTTTCATGAAAAGCTTCCCTCTTCACTCAAAAAAAAGAAAAAAAGCTTCCCTCCTTCCACCGGCAAGCAAATCAATATACAGCGGAATGAAACTAAATCGGGTGAAAGAAACGATAAATCAGACACACATAAATTAAAATAGGCGAACTCGATACGCATACACACAAAAAACAAAACGAAAAAAAAAACAGATGACTGAACGAAAATAATCAGAAAATTAGTCAAAAAAATCACCGAAAATAGCAGAAAAATCACCGGGTGCTTGATGGAAAGCTTGATTTGGGGAAAGAACCACTCTTCCGCAGCTAATCGTGGTCTCCATTTAGCTTTCTCCCCCACCACACGCACACTGGCGGAGTATGTGTACTGTGTTCGATGCTCGATTCTCACAAATCGCTCTCCCCTCAAAATTACAAATTAATAAATAAGTTTTTTTTAAAAAAATAAAATAAAATACATTATTTCAGAGCTTCAAAAAAAATAAATTATTTTCAGCGGTATATTATTATATTATATAATAAAAAATCCCTTTTTATAGGGCTGATATTAGGGGTGGGCGTCGGGTCAGGTAGCGTCGGGTTCGGATAGTTCGGGTCGGATACCCGATAGGTCGGGTGGCAAATTTTACTATCCGAACCCGATCCGAAATTGTCGGGTACCCGAAAAAGTCGGGTAGTTTCGGGTACCCGGCTAATTGCAATCTTTTTTTTAAAAAAAAAAATCTCATACATATAAATCTAAGAGTGAATTGTTCTAAAATCCCTAATACCCTTCCTAACTTTATTAGAACTCCCTAGGCAAAAGATTATTTACTATAACTCCCTAGGACCACCAAAATTGAATATTTTAATATTTAATTTTTGTGCTGGATTTATGCTAATCTATGCTTGAAATCTATAGGTTATATGCTTAACTTGTAAAGGTTTTATGCTTGAATCTGGAGATTTTGTGCTCATTTGCAGTATAAAGAATTATGCAAAAAAAAATGGTATCAAAGCTTTAGGTTAATTATTCAGACATAATATTATTCGTTAATTCATGTTTTTCTTTGTTGAGGAGAATATTTTACAAAAAGATGACTTCAAACGAAGGTTTGAATCAAGAGAATTTTATTCATACGAAATCCTATAAACAAGTTAATCTATTCACAATAGATTACTTACAACAGGTTGCGACTAATGCTCTCAAATTTGAAGAGATAAAGAAAAATGATTTCTAACTCTAAATTTTTAGAGATTATCCCAGATTCCTCTAAACTCTCCGGAGATCTTATAGAAATTCAAAAGACGGTACAATATTACAGCAATCAGTTGTATGAAATACCTCGGTAAATTGAAGAAATCCTTAAAAAACAAGAAGAAATTCTTGGAACTCTAAAGGATCTTCAAAATAAAATCCTAAACCTAGAACATACTTCTGGTTCTAAAAAAGGAAATACAGGAGGAAGGTTACCACTCTCGTTTGGTACCGAACATTTGTTACATCATAAAGGTAAAACCAAAATGGTTCAAAAACCTTTAACTAATGATGAAATGATGATTGATCTTATAAAAGCAGTATCAGAGAAAAACACTATCTGATGACTACTTTAGAAAGATTAAATCTCGAGGATCTACAAGATCTTGCGGATTCTTTTGCGAATCTCAAAGTTGTAGATCTAAAAATAAATTCCCCTGAGGGTGAACAACCCATGGAAAATCCCCCAAGATATGTGGTAAAAACAGAAGAACCACATAGTGAGTTTCATGTGGGAGAAAATTCACATCCAGCAGGAACCGGATCAAGAAGGAGTAAAATACCACTACATCAAACTCCTTATGGAAAAACTGTTTTAGACCCGATACATCCTTATGGGGTTATGTTAAACCTTGATGTTTTGGACTTAAAAAACAGAGAAGATCTTATAGATGATTGGACGTCAGCTATGAGAATTGCAGCAGGGACATTAGATCTCAATAAAGAAGGATTCATTAAACTTCTAGAAATAAGTCTAATGGGATCTGTCAAGATCGCATGGGAGATGACTATGTCAGATACGAAGGAATCAATCTTAGCAGGAGAATCCCTCAGCGAGATTGGAGAAAGAATGGCCACCCTATTTAAAGCACAATTCATAGGGGTAGACTATTTCAATAATCAAGATACAGAGAAAAAGAAAAGATATACTCAAGCTCTGTATAGCCTCGAGTTACATGATATCTGTTTAGTTGATGAATACATTATGTTATTCACAAAATACAGATGGAATTTGGAAGTCGAGGAAAATGTAGCTATTCAGCTATTTTTTGCAAAAATGTCAAGTCCCTGGAGAGAAATGCTGATTAAAGAATACGTTGCAGGTAATCTTGATACATTGGCAAGACGCGCGTCCTTTTTAAAAGGAAAATTGGCAGAATGGTGCCATATGGCAGCATTACAAAAGAACTGTAGTAGCTCGTAACCAAAATCAGTGATTAAGGAATTTATCATAATTACTTGGATAGGATTCGGAAGCTCCGAAGGTGAGTTCGGAAGCTCCGAACAGGATCAGAAGCTCCGAATGAGCGATCGGAAGCTCTGATCGAATTACGTCAGGCATGACGTGTGGCAGGATCGGAAGCTCCGATCAGGATCGGAAGTTCCGATCACCTCTATCCGAAGTCAACCAGTGAGATTTTGACACGTGGCAGATAAGCGAGATCGGAAGCTCCGATGTCGGGATCGGACGTTCCGATCGAGGAACGGAGGTTCCGAACGTCGTCTATAAATAGGGGGTGCCGAGCTCACATTTGAATGCACCAATTCCTCTCTCCTCTCTCAATTCCTTAGCCTTTTAACTCAGATCTAGGTAATTCTAAGCGTCCCGTGGGGAATCCGGAAGTGGCATAGCGATCCAGGCGTCGTAGCAGACATGTGGCCTAGTTTTGAGGCACTCGACATCAAAGGGCTAACGATGGACGAAGGTATAGCTTTTGCTTCCTATAAATATTTAGGAGTATGCAATGGCTTAGTTAAGGCTTTTAGAGCACTTTAATGATAGTAGTATCATTTGGCAGTGTAGAGCATACTATAGGCGTGGACTTAGAGTTGGTAGAGCTTGCACTGATTTGAGGTACGAAAGTACTGTTCGAGATATCCTGACTGAGTATGCATGTATTATGTCACTGCATGGTTTATATGTCATTGATTTATGTTGCATTCATTTGCATACTGAGTTATCTCATTCGAGATGTCTATTAGTAGGGTTGTACCCTATCCTGTTAGTGGATGGACTTCTATGGCTTTGGGTCCGGTAAATCCACTGGTATTATGGTATGGGAGCCACCTCCTGAAGCGACGGCACAGCGTGCTACATACCAGGGCCCGGTCTGTCTCTGTTATCTGATCCTTGACCTCGAGTTTATAGGGAGTTCACTTTGCATGCATGTATACTCATACTCTCGTACTGAGCGTTTTATGCTCACGTCTCGTACTCTGTGTTTCTGGACACCCTATTCCATGGGGCAGGTTTGCGATTGGATGAGGCGGGTGGATTCAAGAGGGGCTAGGCAGTTGTTGGCCAGCTGGAGCTTCGCCTAGGTTTTATTCTGTTGTTATTGGATTGATACAACTATTCGATTTGGTTGTATTATATTTGGGTATTTACAGATTTCTTGCCTTGAGATTGTATTTTGTTTATGGTTTCCGCAGTTTTATTCTGATATCCATTTTATTAAGTTAATTGCATGTCTAAGTTCTGTTTAGTAGGTGATCCAGGTAAGGGTCACTACATTTATGATATCAGAGCATGCAAAGTATTCTTGGGATTTAGATTCTACATAAGATAACCGTTAGGTTAATTTTGTAGATGGCAGATCGTGACGACCAGAGTTCTCATGGCAGTATTGGTGGGCGTTGGGGTGATGCCGACCAGGAGCCTCGTCGGGAACGCCGCCATCGTCATCGAGATGAGGACCGTTTCAGTGTTCGTCGATTCTTGCAGATGGCACCTAAGCCCTTGGTTGGAGGTGAGTCTCCGGAGGATGCGGAGAACTGGTTAGACCGCATGGAGATGACTTTTCAGACTTTCCAATGCACCGAGGAGCAGAAGATGGAGACACTGGGTTATCTTCTGGATGGACGTGCGCGCAGGTGGTGGAGGTTTACTTCTGCACCTTTTGTTGCAGCGAGAGCAGTGGCCACCTGGTTCGAGTTCTGCACAGCTTTTCAGAAGCTGTATTTTTCTCCTGCACTCCGTCAGTCGAAGGCGGGAGAGCTACTGAGTCTGCGACAGGGAGCCATGTCTATTGATGAGTATCAGCAGAAGTTCTTTGATCTGCTATCCTATTGCCCCGAGATTGCCGACAGCTCCGAGATGAAGTATAATCTGTTCCTTCAGGGCCTTAACCCTGAGATCCATGACCGTGTGGCGGTTGGTGACGACATGTCCTACGAGGGTTTGGTGAGCCGTTGTCACCAGGCAGAGGACAGCATTCGACGGAACAGGTCTTTCTCTCAGTTGAGACCTGCTAGTTCTTTGGGTCCCCGTGCCCAATCTTTCAAGAAGTCTGGATCTACTTCTTCTTCCTCTGGCTCTGCTGGTGTTGTCCGTTTCGGTAGGAAGGACAAGTGTGATCACTGTGGGAAGAACCATCCATCCGACAAGTGCCGTAGAGCTTCTGGAGCTTGTTTCCGTTGTGGGGAGACTGGTCATATCCGGAGGGATTGTCCACTATCTGGGGGAGGCGGTTCTGGTTCTGGTTCAGGATCTGGTTCTAAGGCCACCGTTCAGCAGAGGTCGCAGGAACAATGAAACGCCTACTACTAATAAAATAAAAATGCGAAAAAACTTTTTTTTTTTTAAATAATTAATTTCCCTAATTATGCATGCGAATTTACGTATTAAAATTTCCGGGTGTTACAATTCTCCCTCCCTTAAATTGAATTTCGTCCTCGAAATTCGACTGATCAAAATCCATAGCGGAGTCTCTCAAAATCCTATTTACTAAATCCACGCCTATCTAGCTAGTTCCCAAGTTTCGGTATTCCAAAAGTCATGCTTCTGCTGCGCACTCTGATAAACAAAATATTTTTAACTTCACCAAAGGTCCCTTAAAAGAATAAGTTATGGCATACCGATGTCAAAGAGGTGTTTGGGTTCGCCTCAGCTACTTGCATGACAAATACCCTCCCTGTGGTGTTCTTCTTCATGGGACAATTCATGGACATGTGCCCCGGCTCCTTGCAATGGAAACACACATTCAACCCATTCAGGCACAGACCCGAATGTGGTTTCTGACACTTCGGGAAAAGTGGTACTCCTCCTGACTTAGGGGCCCCGCCCCTCTGTTGCTGCTGCTGCTGACCCTGCTGACTCTGCTGGTTAAGGTCCTTAGATGGCCCTGTGAACTGTTTCTTTATGGGTGGTAGCGAAGATGGTTGATAAGATTCCAGCTGGAACTGTCTCTTACGCTGCTGTTCCTTCTGTATATCTCTTCTCCCCTCCTCAGAGCGCAATGCTCTACTAACTGCAGCCTCATAAGTAGCGACATCCAACATGCGGACGTCATGCTTAATGTCAGCCCGTAACCCATCAACAAACTGTCTCAATTTATCCGGTGCACTGTCAGCAATAAGGGGCACAAAGCGACACCCTCTCTCGAACTGTGTGATGTACTCCACCACAAACTTGTCCCCCTGGCGGAGACTCATGAACTCCCGGATCATGCGGCTGCGCACATCCTCAGTAAAATACTTGGCATAGAACATACGTCTGAACTCTATCCACGTCAAAGTAGGTAGGTTCACGCCCCTAACAGCGCCTTCCCACCAAGAGGCTGCATCCCCTCTCATCATATACACCGCACACTTGACCCTATCAGCATCTGTAATCCCCATATAGTCAAATATAGACTTCAATGATCGAATCCACCCCTCAGCAATGAGCGGATCAGTGGTGCCTGTAAACTCCTTTGGTCCCTTCTTCTGGAACCGCTCAGCTACATCCTCATCATGTGTGAGCCTAGGACGAGTAGCTTGCTGCTTTAACAAAGCAGTGATCCCTGCCATCATGTTAGCATTGGCCTGCTCCAATGCTGAGAGAGGGTTCTACGAAGGTGGAGGTGGAGGTGGAGGTCCTCCGCGTCTATTCATCTGTTTGGGAGGCATTCTGTACCACCACATATTTCTTTACGTAAATCGCAATGCATAACTAAGGGTTTCAAAAGTCTTACTGAACATGAAATACTTAAAATTAATACATAAGCTCCTTCTAAATCTTAATAAAGTATTTAAAACTTACAGACCGGTAGCAGGATTTTTGAGCTTCACGTGACAGTAAACACCCTCCAAGGACCGCGCTCTGATACCAATTGAAACGCCTACTACTAATAAAATAAAAATGCGGAAAAACTTTTTTTTTTTTAAATAATTAATTTCCCTAATTATGCATGCGAATTTACGTATTAAAATTTTCGGGTGTTACAGACAACCTGCTGGGAGTTCTCATTTGAGGCCACGAGCTTCTGGCCAGGTGTTTGCCCTGAGACATGATCAGGCAGTAGAGGAGAATGAGAAAGTCATCGCAGGTACATTTCTGTTTTATGGTATACCTGCTCTTGTACTTATTGACACTGATGCATCTCATTTCTTCATTTCTGCACGTTTTGTTAAGAGACATAAGTTATCATGCATTGCACTAGACGTAGTAGTTTTAGTTTCTACTCCGACGGGTCAGTCTGCTTTGGCCAAGCGTCTAGTGATGGGTTGCCCTTTAGAGTTCGAGGGGAACATTCTGTTAGCGAATCTCATAGTTCTTGCGATGGACGACTTTGATTGCATTCTGGGAATAGATATGTTGACTACCTATCGAGCTTCAGTGGACTGCTATCAGAGATTAGTACGCTTTCATCCAAAAGGGAATGAGAGCTGGTTTTTCTATGGAGAGGGAGCGCGACCCCCGATGCCTTTGGTATCAGCTTTGAGAGCCTGTCGAGCTCTAGAGTCTGGCGGGGAAGGCTACCTTATCTATGCAGTTGATTTTTCCGCTGAGAGTATTGGGATATAGAGTATTCCTGTTGTGGATGAATTCCCAGATGTATTTCCTGATGAGATTCCGGGTTTTCCTCCTGTTAGAGAAGTCGAGTTTGGCATAGAGTTGATGCCGGGTACTTCGCCTATTTTTCGAGCACCGTATCGTCTGGCTCCGTCAGAGATGCGTGAGTTGAAGAATCAGCTACAGGATCTTTTGGACAAGGGGTACATTCGTCCTAGTGTATCTCCTTGGGGAGCTCCTGTTCTCTTTGTGAAGAAGAAGGATGGGTCGATGCGGCTGTGCATTGACTATCGGCAGCTGAATCGATTCACTGTGAAGAACAAGTATCATTTGCCTCGTATTGATGACTTGTTTGATCAGCTGCAGGGCACTTCAGTTTACTCCAATATTGACTTTAGATCTGGGTATCATCAGTTGAGAGTCCGTGATCAGGACGTAGCCAAGACTGCATTCCGTACTCGCTATGGGCATTACGAGTTTCTAATGATGCCATTTGGTTTGACTAATGCACTGGCTATATTCATGGATCTGATGAACCGTGTCTTCAGGGAGTATTTGGACAAGTTTATCGTGGTCTTTATTGACGACATCTTGGTGTATTCGCGTAATACGGAAGATCATGTTTCTCACTTGCGGTTGGTACTGCAGACTCTTTGAGATGAGCAGTTGTACGCCAAGCTGAGCAAGTGTGAGTTCTGGATGGATCGAGTGGTCTTTCTTGGCCATATCATATCCAGGGAGGGGATTTCTGTTGATCCAAGCAAGATTGAGGCGGTGCTTAATTGGTCGCGTCCGATGACGGTTGCTGAGATCCGTAGCTTTCTGGGTCTAGCAGGATATTATCGTCGCTTCATTCTGAACTTCTCTCAGTTAGCTCGACCTTTGACGCAGCTTACCCGCAAGGGTGTGGATTTTGAGTGGTCCTTCGAGTGTGAGGAGAATTTCTGTGAGCTTCGACGGCGGTTGACTTCTGCGCCAGTGTTGGCATTACCGTTAGGATCTGGAGGGTATGTGGTATACACTGATGCTTCTCTTCAGGGGTTAGGTTGTGTCCTGACTCAGAATGGGCATGTGATCGCATACGCTTCTAGACAGCTGAAGCTTCACGAGGACAACTACCCAGTCCATGATTTGGAATTGGCAGCCATTGTGTTCACTTTGAAGATCTGGCATCATTATCTGTATGGCGAGAAATTTGAGATCTTCACCGACCATAAGAGTCTCAAGTATTTGTTCACTCAGGCGGAGTTGAACATGAGGCAGAGACGTTGGATGGACTTGCTTAAGGACTATGATTGCGAGATTAAGTACCATCCGGGAGCTGCTAATCTCACCGCTGATGCTTTGAGTCGCAAGGTGCGACTATCCGCACTTCAGACCTGTTCGGTGTCTAGTGCGATCAGTGACTGTTGTACTTCAGGATATACTTTCAAGCATAAGAAAGGTATGCAGAGTACCCAGATGTTTGCGATATTATCTGAGCCAGCTTTGTATTCGCGGATTCGAGATGCTCAAATGTCTGATTCGAAGACCCAGCGTTTAGCTCGTCTAGCTAACGAGGGTAGCTCGTCTGGATTTCACTATCAGTCAGATGGCTTTCTGTGTTTGTCTGGTAGATTTGTGATCCCGCAGGATGTAGAGTTGCGAGAGGAGATTTTGTCTCAGGCGCATCGCACTAAGTTGAGTATTCATCCTGGGAGCAACAAGATGTACAAGGATCTACGTACTTGTTTATGGTGGAAAGGAATGAAACGCAGTGTTTATCAGTTTGTTTCGAGATGTTTGGTGTGTCAACAGGTCAAGGCAGAGCACCGACGGCCTGGAGGATTGCTTCACAGTCTGCCTATTCCTGAATGGAAATGGGAGTTTATCACAATGGACTTTGTGACCCATTTGCCGGTATCCCCGAGGAACTATGATGCTATCTGGGTTGTGGTGGACCGACTCACCAAGTCAGCGCATTTCATTTCCTATATCATTTCCTATAGCCGGGAGTACAATGTGGATCGTTCGACTTCATGGAGTGCCTGTGAGCATTGTCAGCGATCGGGACCCCAGGTTTACTTCTAGATTCTGGGGGAGTGTTCAGAGTGCGATGGGTACTACTCTCAGTTTGAGTACTGCCTATCATCCGAAGACTGATGGTCAGTCAGAGCGCACTATCCGTACTTTGGAGGATATGCTTAGAGCGTGCGTCATGGATTTTTGTTCAGCCTGGCAGGATCATTTGCCATTGATCGAGTTCGCGTACAACAACAGCTATCATACTAGTATTGGGATGGCACCTTTTGAGGCGTTGTACGGGCGACGTTGTCGTACTCCACTCTTCTGGGAAGAAGTGGGGAAGAGACAGGCTGAGGGACCGGAGTTTATCCAGCAGACGGTAGACATTGTTGATCAGATCAAGAAACGGATTAAGACTGCACAGGATCGTCAGACCAGCTATGCTAACACCAAGCGTAGGCCTTTGCAGTTCGATATCGGGGAGAAAGTATTTCTGAGAGTGTCACCTTTTCGCAAAATTCTCAGATTTGGCCTTAAGGGCAAGTTGTCTCCTAGGTTTATCGGTCCGTTTGAGATCTTGGAGAGCATTGGCGATTTGGCTTATCGACTAGCTTTGCCACCGCATCTTTGCAGTATTCACGACGTGTTCCACGTATCTCTGTTGCGACGATATGTGGCAGATGAGTATCATATTCTGCAGCGGTCTGAGGTTCAGGTAAGCAAGGATTTGACCTATGTTGAGAAACCTATTCGTATCCTGGATTATAAGGATAAGGTTTTGCGGAACAAAGTCATTCCTCTGGTTTTAGTTCAGTGGCAGCGCCGAGGCACTGAGGAAGCTACTTGGGAGCTTGAGGACAGGATGCGTGAAGACCATCCTGAGTTGTTTTGATTTCATTCTTAAGTTGTATTCAGTTGCAAACTCTGTAAACGTTTGATTTGAATAAAGAATGTTTCTGATTTCTGTATTACATTCAGTACTTAAAATCTGATTTCGAGGACGAAATATCTTAAGTGGGGGAGAATGTAGTAGCCCATAACCAAAATCAGTGATTAAGGAATTTATCATAATTACTTGGGAAGGGTTCGGAAGCTCCGAAGGTGAGTTCGGAAGCTCCGAACAGGATCGGAAGCTCCGAAGGAGCGATCGAAAGCTCCGATCAAATTACGTCAGGCATGACGTGTGGCAGGATCAGAAGCTCCGATTAGGATCGGAATTTCCGATCACCTCTATCCGAAGTCAACCAGTGAGATTTTGAAACGTGGCAGATAAGCGAGATCGGAAGCTCCGATGTCGGGATCGGACGTTTCGATCGTGATCGGACGTTTCGATCGAGGAACGGAGGTTCCGATCGTCGTCTATATATAGGGGTGCCGAGCTCACATTTGAATGCACCAGTTCCTCTCTCCTCTCTCAATTCCTTAGCCTTTTAACTCAGATCAAGGGAATTTAAGCGTCCCTTGGGGAATCCGAAAGTGGCATAGCGATCCAGGCGTCGTAGCAGAGCTGTGGCCTAGTTTTGAGGCACTCGACATCAAAGGGCTAACGACGGACGAAGGTATAACTTTTGCTTTCTATAAATATTTAGGAGTATGCAATGGCTTAGTTAAGGCTTTTAGAGCACTTTAATGATAGTAGTATCATTTGGCAGTGTAGAGATGACTATAGGCGTGGACTTAGAGTTGGTAGAGCTTGCACTGATTTGAGGTACGAAAGTACTATTCGAGATATCCTGACTGAGTATGCATGTATTATGTGACTGCATGGTTTATATGTCATTGATTTATGCTGCATTCATTTGCATAATGAGCTATCTCATTCGAGATGTCTATTAGTAGGGTTGTACACTATCCTGTTAGTGGATGAACTTCCATGGCTTTGGATCCGGTAAATCCACTGGTATTATGGTATGGGAGCCACCTCCTGAAGCGACAGCACAGCGTGCTACATACCAGGGCCCGGTCTGTATCTGTTATCTGACCCTTGACCTCGAGTTTATAGGGAGTTCACTTTGCATGCATGTATACTCATACTCTCGTACTGAGCGTTTTATGCTCACGTCTCGTACTCTGTGTTTCTGGACACCCTATTCCATGGGGCAGATTTGCGATTGGACGAGGCGGGTGGATCCAAGAGGGGCTAGGCAGTTGTTGGCCAGCTGGAGCTTCGCCTAGGTTTTATTCTGTTGTTATTGGATTGATACAACTATTCGATTTGGTTGTATTATATTTGAGTATTTACAGATTCCTTGCCTTGGGATTGTATTTTGTTTATGGTTTTCGCAGTTTTATTCTGGTATCCGTTTTATTAAGTTAATTGCATGTCTAAGTTCTGTTTAGTAGGTGATCCAGGTAAGGGTCACTACAAGAACTACAAGAAAATAAGGGGTATAGATAAGCGTACAGCTTTGTGTTGTAGAGAAAATGATCTTCCAACGATAATTGGAAACAGAACACAGGGATTTAAAAGGAAGAAATTCAGAAATAATCCCTATAATAAAAGAATGAAAAGTTCTTGGAAACCAAGAACATTTTGGTCCAAACAAAAAGCCAGATCCTATAGATCAGGTAGAAGAAATGGACCTACAAGAACTTCCCCAGCAACAGGCTCATCACAAAGCAGGGGAAGAACACCATCAAGAAGAACTTTCAGAAGAACTCATACAAGGGAAAGTGAAAGTTTCAAGGATTGCAACTGCTGGACATGTGGGGCAAAAGGACATATATCTACAAATTGTCCAGAAAACGAGAAAAAAAGAGTCAAACTCTTTGAAGCAACACCAGATATGAATGATGCGGTTTTCTTTCAAGATCTAGTCCAAGTATATCAATTTGAGGATATCCCCTTAGATGAAAGCATATACGAAGAAGAGATATTATTTAGTCAAGAAGTTTCTGAGGATGAATCAGAATCAGAATCAGAGTAAAGAGGAGGTGTTTCGACATGAAACACATGAAAGTTTGGCTGGGTTCTTTAGTCAAACCACGATATCTCATAATATGGTTCAAAGGATTATGAGAGAAAATCCAACACTACAGAAGTACCAAGGATTTTCGGCAGGACAAGTTGAAAGAGTTTTAGAAAACCTAGGGCTAAGACAAAGAAGACATAATTTGATTTATAAGGTATCCAAAAGGGAAATGACGATTCCTATGGAATTAACCAGTAATCAAATTGAGATGCAGTTGATTCCCTTTGAAGAAATTCGAGAGGAATTACAGAAATTAAAAGCAGAAGTAGCAAAGACAATGTCTTGGATTCATATTGGAGCAATCCAGATTATGATCAAGGCTACTTTTAAAGAAGGAATAGATTCACCCATAGATATCGTAGTATGCGATAAAAGAATGGGGAATATACAAGATGCGGTTCTAGGAACTATCTCAGGAAATTTGTGCGTAGAAAAAATTGTGGGAGTTATTTATCCAAGAATAGCCTACAATTTAGCTGATAGAGATTTTAGTCGAGTCTTGACGTTGCATCAAAACTTCAAGGAAAAAATACTAATGAAGGAAGGTAATAGGCCATATTCTATTACATATCAAATTTCATATGCTCTTTCTAATAATCACCATTCTGAATTATTTATTAGAAATGAGTTCATTGAAATTCCAGAGATATTTGGGAAAGTTGCTCATGCAATATACCCGGAAAGAATCGAGTTTCCTTTAATCCAGGAAACAGACATTCAAATTCAAGACAGACCTGTTCTATACAGAGACCTTAAAATAGAACCCCGAAGGTTATCTTTCCAAGGAGACCGAATGACAAGTAGAAGATGGGACAAATCTCCTATTCAAAAAATTCCACCAGAAGAAAGGAGTTTTCTATAATAGGAAAACTTAGATCTCCAGAAGGATGGAAAGAAGTGAAAATAGTATTCGAAATTACAAGTCATCGGAATCAGTTCCCTTGTAACTCGATTTACTATTTGGAACAACAAGAAAAAAAAACTTACCAATGAGTGATAAATATTGGAGAATTGAAAGTTCAAATCTGTGAAATTATAGGAAAAGAGATGGATCAGCTCATTCTTGGCCTAGAATTTCTGGAGGACCATAAACCATGAAAACGCCTTGAAAAAGGAATAGAGTTTATGGCAAAAGAGAAGACTTGGATGATTCAATAAAAATTCTACGAGATGGAAAACCAAGAAAATTGGATAAGGGACAATCCCTTAAACATATTCGAAAACTCTATTTACAAACAGAGGAAGAAGCAACTATTGAAATTAGTAAGTCATGAACATGATTTACTAGGACGCATCGAAGAAGTAAAAATAAGTAACCATACTCTACCTTCTGAAGCCTTAGGAAAACTAAAGGTGAAAAGCCTTAATCGGATTACTGAGTTGCAACACAGTCTGTTAAAAATGGCAGGGCCATTTAGTAATCCCTTTAAAAAAATGACAACAAGTCCTTTCTCCATATACATTCCAATAGGAATGTTGTATGAACAATATAAGGCTGGATACATTGCAGCTTATATTGACTCGGGAGCAGGAATTTGTACAGCAAAAAGAGGAGTCTTTCCTGAAGAATGTGAAGAAGAATTGCCAAAAATTGCTGGACGGGATTTCTCTAGAAGAATTTTAATTCTTTGCAAAGGAATAAAACAAGCAGAAATCCTCATGGGAGGAGCAGGTCAAACACCTTGGTACAAGGTAAAGACACCACCAATCTATTTCCATGATACATGAGCTGATATCCTATTAGGAAATAACTTCTTACTAATGTTTAAGAAGTACACACAAGACAATGAGTCAAGAAGACTTATGTTCACTACAATTTGTGATCATAAAATTATCGTTCAAAGACTCAAAATTGCTTTTTATCGACAATTGCCGATAATATTTTGCAGCCAGCGTGGTGATAAAGGACAACTTTTTCACCCAAAAATGAAAGATCCAAGAAGGTTTGGAAAAATCATGTTGAAAATAACAACAGAACAAGAACTCCAAACAGAGGATATGGAGCTTCTCAAGGTGACTCTAAATCACAGAGATATAGAGTTAGAAAATAAGGTATCCCTTGAAGATGTCAAAAAGAGGCTCAAAGAAAGTTACAACGAGCATCATTTGGCATGGTGGGATAGAAATCAACTCAAAGCTAGTCTTACTCTAAAGGAAGGCAAAGAGTATGAATTCGTCAGATATAAGCCTATCCCGATAAACATAACAGATCAAAGGGATATGAGAATAATTATCAAGGAACATTTGGACCTTGGTTTAATCAAAGAAGGAGTTTCACCATATAGCAGCCCAAGATTTCTGGTCAGAAATCATGGTGAAATAAAAAGAGGGAAACCCAGGTTAGTTATTAACTACCAAGGTATTAATAAAATCTTGGAGTTTGATGGGTACTTCATATCGAGTAGAGAACACCTAATTAGCTGTGTACAAAATGCTAGAGTGTTCTCAAAATTTGATTGTAAGTCTGGATTTAACCAGATTCGAATGGAAGAAGGCAGTAAAAAAATTCACAACCTTCTCTACTCCACAAGGACACTATATTTGGGAAGTTATGCCTATGAGATTGTTAATGCACCCCAGATATTTCAAAGAAATATGGATAACCTTTTTAAAGATTATTTCAACTTTGTGTTTGTTTATATTGATGATATTCTTATAGCATCAAAAAATATAGACGAACACGTTAAACACTTAGAGATTTTCTCTAAAATTAGTAAACAAGAAGGACTGATCTTATCTGAAAAGAAAGCAGTCATAGCAACAAGGAAAATTGAATTCCTTGGTATTGAGATTGATGAAACTGGAATAATTCTACAATCCCATATTGTGGAAAAGGTAAAGAATTTTCTAGATAAACTCAAAGACATAAAACAACTACAGAGTTTTCTTGGAGTAGTTAATTTCGCAGGGATGTTCATTAACAACCTAGCAATGTACAAAAAGGTGTTCAGTCCTTTGTTAAAAAAGGATGCTAGGTTTATATGGACCGAAGACCATACTCAAGGGGTAAACCAATTAATGGAGATATGTAAAAATCTCCCAAAAATGGCTATACCCGAAGATGAAGATGATCTGGTTTTATTTACGGATGCTAGTGACGATTGGTGGGCAACAGTCCTTACCAAGATCACTCCGGATGGAGAAATACCATGCAGATACTGTAGCGGTCTTTTTTCAGAATCAGAGGCCATCAGATGGCATATCAACGAAAAGGAATTTTATGCAGTTAAAAGGGCTTTCGAAAAATGACCATTATTTTTACTTGCTAAAAAATTCACACTAAAGGTTGATAACACCCAGGTAAAAGCTTTCTTAAAAAATAATATTGAATCTAAACCTGAGAAAGCTAGGTTATTAAGATGGCAAGCATTATGTCAAAATTATATTTTTGATATTGTTATTATTAAATCTCATGAAAATATTCTTGCAGATTTCTTAACAAGAGATGGAAGGCAGTGACGTGGATTCCATCATGAAAATGCAGAGGCATCTAAGGGAACACCTTGGGTTGCTTCAAACCGAGTTCAACCAGTTAGCCATTAATACTGAAATGGCCGGCAGGTTACAACAAGCTGATCAGATCAAAGTATCTAATCGAATTACAGGGTGTATGCAAGCTCAAACACAACTATGGGCTGCTATTCAAGGGCCAATTGTGAAGGCCATAGAAAAATCATTGGTTTCTCGTAAACAAGATATGCTAAAACCATTGGTTTTACAAAAACAAGAAATACAACCACCGGTTGGAAAACAAGATGTTGAGGAAGCTAAAACTCAAGAAACAAGTGCTAAGCTATCATCAGCTTTTGATGATCTAGATGAAGCAACAATTGATGAGGATTCCTCATCAAGTCAACCCTGCGTCTCTGGGGTAAAAGAGGAAGAGATCAATCTTAGACCCAACACTGACAAGGGCAAATCTAAGATCGATACTAATCCAGCTATTATTTCTCCATTTCAGGTTTATCAACAGAAGTGGGAGAAATTAAGTACAAGAAGTGAAATTAACCCTAACACTTGCAGGATTGATGTTGCAGGGATATATCCAAGGGTATGGCTAAAAAACAATGTCGATCCTAAGGATGTAAAGCTTTGGTATGAATTTGGAGCCTTGGCCTCAGTTTATACAACGTCACCAAGCTTCTCGGAGATATCATAGTTACCCAAATGGATTCAGGAAGCAGTCCAAGAAACATGGGCAAATAACGACCATTTGTCCAGAGGAGATGTGCTTGAATTATATTTCTTTAGTGCAGCTCCAGAACCAACAGGGAAAGGATCACACGAACCCTTTCATTTCATCAAGCTAAGGAGACCTGACATGAATAATCAAAGATTCATTAAGGACCCTATTCCTGAGGAAATACCATTAGTGTCCACTTTTGGAGAAAATGAAATCTCAACCAGAAGGGCATGGGGTATTTGGGTTTGTCTCACCGAGATGGACAAGGTCAAGTTTTCGTTCAAATTTTATCAGAATTTTGTGAACGGATCATTCCTGTTAAACACAATGACAGGAAAAACTACGGCTTATGCGGAAGAACTCTTCGAAAAGAAGAAAAACTTTTTATGGAACAACAAGCTGCCGGGGAGTAAAGAGACTCGCCGAAATTTTTTTAACATGGCTCATATCGGAAGATGGTCAGAAAACATCTGCCCAGAGTGTCCCAACCAGAAGGAGCCAGAATTCGGAAAAAACTTCAGACCCCGAACGGATCGAAAAGATTTTTCCGAGACAAGCAAAGGTGGACAAGGACCACCAAAGATGCATTTTCACAGGGGCCTACTTCAAAAGCAAAAGATGCCCCGACAACAATAAAGCAGACATGTGAGGAGCATAAAGCCAAAAGAAAGTGGCAGACATGTGATTCCTCCACTAGTAAAAGATGTCATCAATAATGACATAAAAAATACAAGACAGCTGCCTCCTCCACTAGTAAAAGATGTCATCAATAATTGCATAAAGAAATAAAAGATAGCTGTAAGATTCCCTGAAGTTTCTCGGTGAAACGAGTGGAACCTCAACTATAAATACAAGCGTTCAAGGAAGCTGAAGACATCGATCATTCCCTTCAGTTTTCTTACAAATAAATTGTTGTAATATTTCTCTCTCTATTGTATTAAGTTTTCTTTATGTATTACAAAAACAAGGCTACTATGAGTAGCTAAACAAGTTGTCTTCTCCTCTTCAAAGGAGTTGATTTATGTAATAATATCATGTCTGAATAATTTCTTTAAAGCCTCTTGTTCTTTCATGCTCATATTTTATAATTAAATTTATATACCATACGCCTTAAGGTAGAAAATGAATTAAGGCTTGTGTTGGGTGTCGTTGAACGAGCTTGTGCAGAAACCATCTGTTGCGACTGCGTGGTTGGAGTGTGAGGAGCACTTCGTAAAACTCGGCAGGTATGACCCGACGACATTTTGATCAAAGAGGTATTTAAATTTATTTCATCTTACGGAAGCATGTTGGACCCTAATTCGGAGTATATCGGCTGAAAACCTTGCGTAACTGATAGTCTTGCATGGCCGGGACTGGTTCGATAGGTTAACAATGCCACGTATAAAGGATTAGTTGCTAAATAATATTTAATTCAAAAATGGGGACCACTAGGGAGTTGAAATAAAGAAAATTGTGGTTAGGGAGTTAAGATAAAGTTTGAAGGGTTGGTAGGGATTTTTAAATCATTTACCCTAAATATAAACACATCAAAAATATATTTTTTCTACATGTATATTATAAAATAAAACATTAATAATACGTAGCAAGATTGCCAAGAAAGCCACGAAAGATATTGAAAATGATAGGAATTTCACTGCAGATTCATTGACCATCAACTTTAATACTTAAAATAAAATTCATTAATAGTATCACTAAATAAATACAATAAATAAAGTAATTGTTGTGGAAAGTAAAAATTTATGGTAAAAACTAAAAACTCTAAAACTCAAAATATATATCAAACCAAACACTTATAAAATCTTCTCTCTAAACTTGTGTTATTTTTTCACAAATGTTGAGGTCTATTTATAGATCCTCAATTGAGAAATGTCCAAAAATAAATATGTCATCCATTACATAATCAAAAATTAAAATATCATCACATCACCATCACAATAATTTTCAATCTAATTTTAATATATAATTTCCAATACTCCCCCTTGTGATGATGATCGTGATATAACGTGTTTGTATACTGCCTCGTTAAAAACCTTACTAAGAAAAACCCAGTGGGTTAAAAACCATAGCAAGGAAAAAAGAGTGCAGCCACGTAAACTCCCCCTTATGTTAATACGATCGATTCTTCACATACGCTGTAGATTTCGCATCCCAATATTATATATATGATTTTTGAATATTGTCGTAGGAAGCGCCTTTGTGAAGAGATCTGATGAGTTCTCACTTGATTGAATGTAACAGATATCAATATCTTTATTCTTCTCAAGCTCTTGAGTGTAGGCAAAGAACTTTGGGGGGGGGGGGGGGATATGTTTGGTTCTTCACTTTTGATGTATCATTCTTTCATTTGAGCAATACATGCAGCATTATCTTCATACAGCGTCATAAGATTCTTGTTTACTGATAATCCACAAGAAGTTTGGATATGTTGTGTCATTGATTTTAGCCAAACACATTCACGACTTGCTTCATGTAGCGCAATAATCTCAGCGTGATTTGATGAAGTTATTACTAGTGTTTGTTTATGTGAACGCTAAGAAATTGATGTGCCTCCACGAGTAAATACATATCCGGTTTGGGAACGTGCCTTATGTGGATCAGATAAATATCCAGCATCAGCATACAATGATACTTTGATTGGTGTCTTTTGAGTACAAAAGTCTCAAATCTGTCGTTCCTCGTAGATAACGGAATATATGTTTAATTCCATTCCAGTGCCTCTTTGTTGGATATGAACTGAATCTTGCTTACAGCAAAAGATATATGAGGTCTAGTGCAATTTGCAAAATACATAAGGGCGCCAATGACACTTACATATGGTACTTCTGGACCAAGAATAACTTCATCATCTTCATATGGACTAAATGGATCCTTTTCTATGTTTAATGATCTTACAACCATTGGAGTACTTACTGGATTTGATTTATCCACATTAAAACGTTTAAGGATCTTTTCTGTATAATTTGCCTGGTGAACAAAAATTCCACATTCTTTTTGTTCAATTTGCAAATCCAAGCAATACTTGGTTTTTCCAAGATCCTTCATTTCGAATTCTTCTTTCAATTACATCATAACTTCTTGAATTTCTTTATTCGTTCTAATGATATTTAAATCATCAACATATACAGCAATAATTACACATCCGGATGTTGTTTTCTTGATTAAAACACAAGGGCATATTGGATCATTTACATATCCCTTTTTCATCAAGTGCTCACTTAGCCGATTATACTACATTCGGCCGGATTGCTTCAACCCATATAATGATCTTTGCAATTTTATAGAATAAAATTCTTTGGGTTTTGAACTTTGTGTTTCAGACATCTTAAATCCTTCAGGGATTTTCATGTATATATCACTATCAAGTGATCCGTATAAGTAAGCTGTAACAACATCCATAAGACACATTTTCAAATTTTCAGACACGGCCAAACTAATCAAATATCGAAATGTAATTGCATCCATAACAGGAGAATATGTTTCTTCATAATCAATTTCAGGCCTTTGAGAAAAATCTTGTGCAACAAGTCTAGCTTTATATCTTGCTATTTCATTTTTCTCATTTTGCTTTCGAATAAAAACCCATCTGTATCCAACAGGTTTTACACCTTTAGGTGTGAGGACTATAGGTCCAAAAACATTACGTTTATTTAGCGAATCCAATTCAACCTGGATGACATCTTTTCATTTGGCCCAATCATGACGAGTTTTACATTCTCCAAAATATTTTGGTTCATGATCCTCATTTTCTTTTATGATGTCACATGTCACATTATAAGAAAATATCTCATCAATATCTTCTATATCTTTTCGGTTCCATATTTTTCCAGTATTAATATAATTGATAGAGATTTCACGATTCTCGTCAGTTTGTGGTTCTGACATAATATTTTCATCATCAGGTGTTTCTTCTGGAACACCATTTTCTATTTTATGATCATCGTGTTTCTCTATGCCTTTTCTTTTTCGAGGATTTTTATCCTTGGAACCGACTGGCCTTCCACGCTTCAAGCGTTTTATGACATCATGAGTGTCTTCAATTTGTTTCTTTGGAATTTCAATTCGAGCAGGGGTATTTACAACATGTATATATGATTTTGTTACCCCTTTGGTGTCTGCAAATGCATCTGAAATTTGATTTGCAATTCTTTGCAAGTGCACAATTTGTTGTACATCTTTCTCACATTGTTTGGTCCTTGGATTCAAATGTAACAATGATGGTACATACCATGTGATTTCCTTTTTGATGTGTTTCTTTTCTCCCCCTAACATTGGGAATATTTCTTCATTAAAATGACAATCAGCAAAGCGTGATGTAAACACATCGCCTGTCTGAGGCTCAAGATATCGAATGATTGATGGACTATCATAACCGATATAAATACCGATTTTTCTTTGAGGACCCATTTTTTATCGTTGAGGTGGTGCAATAGGCACATACACCATACATCCAAAAATTCTCAGATGAGAAATATTTGGTTCTTTACCAAATGCAAGTTGCAATGGGGAGAATTTATGATATGCACTTGGTCTGATGCGAATTAATGCCGCAGCATGTAAAATTGCATGTCCCCATATAGAAATAGGGAGTTTTGTTCTCATAATCATTGGTCTAGCAATCAGTTGTAGACGTTTAATCAATGATTCAGCTAATCCATTCTGTGTATGAACATGAGCAATAGGATGTTCAACAGTAATCTCATTTACATACAATAGTCATTGAAAGTTTGGGAAGTAAATTCTCCAGCATTATCAAGTCTTATTTTCTTGATTGTATAATCGGAAAATTGATTCCGTAATTTTATTATTTGAGCCATTAATCTTGCAAATGCCACATTCCGAGTTGACAATAAGCATACACGTGACCATCTACTGGAGGCATCGATCAATACCATAAAGTATCGAAATGATCCACATGGTGGATGAATTGGCCCACAAATATCACCCTGAATACGTTCAAGAAATATGAGTGATTCTGTTTGGATTTTAGCTGGTGATGGTCTTATAATAAGTTTTCCAAGAGAACATGCTTTACATTGAAACTTATTATTCTGAAAGATCTTCTGGTCTTTCAATGGATGACCATGTGTATTTTCAATAATTTTTCGCATCATTATTGAACCAAGATGTCTCAATCGACCATGCAAATTGGTTAATATTGAAGAATTATTAACCACCATATTTGATTCGATTGGCCTTATATGTGTATAATGCAATCCAGTAGAGAGCATTGATAATTTTTCAACCACATATTTTTTTTCCTGATTTATATGTGGTAAGACACATATATTTTTGATTTCCATCAGTTATCGTCTCAGTATCATATCCATGAGAATATATGTCATTAAAACTCAACAAATTTTTTTTCGATTGTGATGAATATAAAACATCATTTATCCGAAATTTTGTACCATTTGGTAACAAAAATTGTGCTTTACCATAACCTTCAATCAAGTCTACAAGACCTGATATGGTATTCACTATTGTTTTTGTTGGTTTTATTTCCATGAAATATTTTTCATCTCGCAGAATAGTGTGCGTTGTACGACTATCCGGTATGCAAATTTCCATTATATTATTTCCATGTTTGATCATAGCATTTTCCATATCAAACTTCACAAAAATGCAATAAAGAAAAATTAAGTACAATACAAATGCAAAATATAACATGCTTTATAATACAAGAATGCATGAAAAATACAAATTTATTACAATCTAGTCCCACCAATCTTTTAATCAATGTATTCGAAATCATTCAAAAAATTTGCAGCATTGAAACTAGTTGAACCAATTAAATGGTCACTATTTTCAATAAAATTGGTCTCTTTTCCTTTCCCCTTTGTCGATTCTTTATAGAGCTTACATAGGTACTCAGGGGTTCGACAAATATAAGACCAATGTCCTGGAGTGTCATATCTATAACAAACACTCTCGGATCTTTTTGAGTGATTTTCATTTTCACTCGTATTTTCATGCTGCCTTTTTGGTGGGTGGTTCGTGACGTTCTTTTGAGATGAGTTATTGAAATAACTATCTCGATTATTTTCATATCCACGGCCACGACCACGACCGTGATAATTTTTACGTCCACGTCCACACCCACTTCCTCGACCTCGTCCACGACCAAAATATTGTCTATGCCTTTGATTTTGGTTTTCATTTTTAATTACGACATTTGCTTGTGGAAATGCCGTTGAACAAGTGGGTCGGGATTGATGATTTCTTACTAACAATTCGTTGTTCTTTTCCACCACAAGAAGACATGCGATGAGTTCAGAATATCTCGAAAATCCACGCACTCTATACTGTTGTTGTAGAGTTATATTTGATGCGTGGAATGTGGAAAATGTTATTTCAAACATTTCCATCTCAGTAACAACATGCCCACAAAATTTCAATTGCAAGACTATTCGATATATCGCAGAATTGTAATCACTGACTTTTTTAAAGTCTTGGAATCTCAACGTATTCCATTCATCACGGGCGGTCGGGAGTATAACTTCCCTTATATGCTCAAATCTTTCTTTCAGCCTTTTTCATAAAATTATTGGATCTTTTTCTGTGAGATACTCACATTTCAATCCTTCATCAAGATGTTTACGTAAGAAAATCATAGACTTTGCCTTTTCTTGTGAGGATTATATATTAATTTTTTTGATGGTATCACTTAAACCCAATGACTCAAGATGCATCTCTACATCGAGAGTCCATGACATATAATTCTTTCCAGTGATATCGAGCGCAACAAATTCAATCTTTGCCAAATTTGACATGGTGGTACTAGAAAAATAACAATGCATTTTATTAGTTAATTTCTATTAGTACGACAATACAAAATAATGAAATAATGAAGATTACAAGTGCGTGAACAAATAGAGAAAAAGTATGTGGTGGAAAATCGCTGGTGAGTACAAGACTCGTGAGCATGATGATCATAGTCGTTATGAAAAATAGCCTTATAAATGTCATCATCTTCATCTTCGAAAAATCGAGGAGAAATTATTTTGAGAGAAAGAGTGAATTTGGTGTGATTGAAAATGAGTTTGAGTTAACATATTTATAGGGAAAACCTAGTCGTTTTTACCGTTGGGGGTAAGAAAAAAATCGAATATGTGTTGAATAAAAATTTGTGATAATCATGTGATGCATATAATGATAATCATAATTAAATATACGTAATAAAATATATATCATATCACGTTATTATAAAAGTATTATTTATTTAGTATTGATATGATAAATTTTTTTTTTATCAAAAATCTAAATTTTAAGTTAACGAAAACCTAGTATTTTTGCATCAATTCAGCTCAAATAGATCTGAATTAACTCTTCTAGGTTTATCCAGACCCGAGGAAATCCACAAATCCAAACAAATTAAAATAAAGATATGACTATGCTAACTAAAATTTAAATTAAAAATAAATTTATATTTAAAATTATAAAATAAAATAAATTTATTGAAAATATGTTGTTTAAGTTATCTAATACTTTTAAAAATATATTTGATTAAAATAAATTTATTAAATCATTCTAATTTTTTTTAACTGTAAATTTTTTGTTTTACTTATTTTTTAAAATTTTTTAACGTGGTCATCAAATTCGAAAATTAAAATTATATTTTTGTGAAAAAATTATTATACTAATACTAAATAAATAATATTTTTATAAAATATTATTAATTACTTAATTAATTTAAAAAATATTGTTAACTAATGCTTTTATAAATATATTTGATCAAAATAAATTTATTTAATCAATCTAATTTTTTTAACTATAAATTTTTTGTTTTGCTTAAAATTTAGCAGCGGACGCCGTTGCTCAAAGATGCGGACGCTGGAATTTAAAAATTCCAGCGTTCGCTGTTGGCAGGGGCTTTTTGCAGTATATTTGCAAACGCCCCTAATTCAAATTATTTTTGTAATTTAAATTTTTTTTAAAATTAAATATAAAAAACCCCTAACATAAATCATGAATATATAGAAATATATTTTTAATCATTAACAATTTAATTTTATGATAGAAATATTTATAAAGGGGAATGATATTTACACTCCAAAAATTTATAATTGCACTCGACTTTTAATTATTAATGTATTTTCTTACAATATTACCCTTACTTAATTATTCCATATTTTTATTAGATTAATATACCATTTCATCAATCATTCAATCTTACTAATTATTCACTTGTACATCTTATATATATTTTTATAATGATAATAACAATCAAACTTTTACTTAAATACACCATGGGTTCAAATAAATAAATAATAAATAAATAAATAAGTACTTTTTTTTAGGGAAAATAAATAAGTATTTCATGGGGAAATAACAAATATTTTGTTAAAAACATTATGACATTTTTAATTGTTTTAATATTTTAACTAGATTAATACATAATTTTTGAAGTATTTGAGGAGAGAATTTTAGATGATCACTTATTGAAGTGAATTTGAAGTCATTGTGATGATTCCATAATTGAATTTTAAATATATCTTCAAATTTTTTTTTTTGACGATTTATTGTCATATAATCAAAATTTTTTTTGACGATTTATTTTCGTCTAAGTTCTACTCGAATTAGGTAGTATTTGAGAGAACTTTTAAGAAACTCTTTTCAATTTTTTCTTAACAAAATTTTTATGTATCTTGCGTAAATGATTAATTTATCTAAATGGAAGTAAATCATGAGGGTATTCTTGTAATATTCTCAAAGGCTGCACCAATTGATTGAAAATCAGTTTATTAGAGCCTACTTTAATAAAATAGAAAGATATATATATATATTTATTTAAATATATAAATAAATAATTATTTGGGTACTCCACTCTCAGCTACATTGGGCCAATCCTTAGCTAAACCCAACTAGCACGTGCCTACCCACAAGTTATTGGGCTGGATATGTACTATCTTTCAATGCCCATTATATAGATATGCTGAGGCGGCCCATACGTTTTCGATTAGTCCAATTCGGCGGCCCATGATAAATCATATATATAATATAATCAAACCATCGCCCGCCTGCTTCCAAAGTGGCAAAAACAGGTGCCCTAGTTCTCAATCTCCAGCCATCATTCAGCAGTATTGGCTGTGGCGGCGATTTTTGCATCATTGTGAACATATTCAGAGTATATTTTCAATTAATCCAGGTATGTTTACACTGTTTCCGGTTGATTTCGTTCTGTGCTGATTGATTTTTCCTTTTCTTTTTCGTTGTTTTTGGGTGATGGTTTTTTTTCTGTTCGTCGTTAATTTTGATCGGAAGTATGAAACCGAACTTATTACGTGAATTATTTGTAGGAAGTTAGTTGAATCTTCCCTTTTAATGATGTTTTTTTCCTTGTTGGGAATATGGGTTCCTGTAGATTTTATCACAGAATTTATCCGTTCGAAGAGATTTGCTGGACATTGATGTGCGATGGTGGTGACTTCCAGGAAAAGCATGTTGTTGATTACTTACTCCAATGAAATTTTAGATGGGGAACCAATATATGTTTGCTGTAATGGTCTTCCTGTCAAGGCTTCGAGTCTAGAGCCTGCAGGGCATGCTTTTCACGCTGCTGCCCTTAGGTTGATAGGCCACGTTGAGGAAGTAGAAACAGAGAAGGATGGCAAAGAGGTTTCAGGAGAAAAAGAAAATGTTTATGTACAATCATCAGATTCGTACAGTAGTAAAGGTAGGAAGAAGTCTGGAAGTGAATCTAAGCAGCAGGATCATTATGCTCTGCTGGGTTTGAGCCATTTGAGGTATCTTGCCACCGAGGATCAGATAAGAAAGAGTTATCGCGAGGCTGCTCTGAGACATCATCCAGACAAGCAGGCTGCTCTTTTACTTGCGGAGGAAACAGAGGCTGCTAAGCAAGCAAAAAAAGATGAGATAGAAAGCCATTTCAAGGCCATTCAAGAAGCGTATGAGGTGTTGATTGACCCTGTTAGGAGAAGAATCTATGATTCCACAGATGAGTTTGATGATGAAATACCTTTCGATTGTGCACCCCATGAATTCTTTAAGGTTTTTGGACCTGCATTCTTGAGGAATGGTCGGTGGTCAGTAAACCAGCCAGTCCCAGCTTTGGGGGATGATAACACTCCATTTAAAGAAGTGGATAGCTTTTATGATTTTTGGTACAGCTTCAAGAGCTGGAGGGAATTTCCTCATGCTGATGAATTCGAACTCGATCAGGCTGAGTCTCGTGAACACAGGAGGTGGATGGAAAGGCAAAATGCAAAACTGTCTGAGGGAGCTAGGAAAGAAGAATATGCCCGTATACGTGCTCTTGTTGATAGTGCCTATAAAAGGGACCCCAGACTTTTGAGACGGAAAGAGGAACAGAAAGCTGAGAAGCTGAGGAAGAAGGAGGCGAAGCTTTTGGCTAAGAGATTGCAGGAAGAGGAAGAAGCAAGGATTGTTGAGGAGGAGAGGCGGAGGAAAGAGGAGGAGGAGAAAAAGGCAGCTGAAGCTGCATTAAATCAGAAAAAAATGAAAGAGAGAGAAAAAAAGCTACTCCGGAAAGAACGTACTCGTCTTCGATCACTGGCGGCACCTATTTTGTCCCAGCATTTACTCAATCTTACAGATAGCAATGTGGAGGATCTCTGCACGTCACTTGATAAAGAACAGCTAAAGAATTTATGTGACATGATGGAAGGAAAGGAAGGGCGAGAGAGTGCTAAGCTTTTGCGACAGGCACTTGAGGTTGATTATAAAGACAAGGATGAGAAACATGACGATAAAAAATTGCAGCAGAATGGGTCTTTAGGGATAAATGGACAAGTTGCACAAAGCAGCAACGAGAAAAGGGAAAAACCTTGGCATAAGGAAGAGATCGAGCTTTTGAGAAAGGGAATACAGAAATATCCTAAAGGTACTTCTCGAAGGTGGGAAGTGATTTCGGAATATATTGGTACTAAGAGGTCCGTAGAAGAGATTCTCAAGGCTACTAAAACAGTTCTTCTTCAGAAACCTGATTCTGTTAATGCTTTCGACTCCTTCCTGGAGAAAAGAAAGTCAGTCCAAACAATTGCATCTCCTCTTTCAACTAGAGAAGATTTGCCAGGATTATCAAACGGAAACGTGTCCGAGGGGAATGCTTCAAGCGTAGACAATTTGCCAGAATCATCAATTCAAGCAGGAAATACAGCTGCCGATGGGGTTGCTACTAGTTTGGATCAAGATTCGTGGTCTGCTGCGCAGGAAAGAGCTCTAGTCCAAGCTTTGAAAACCTTCCCCAAGGAAGCACCCCAGAGATGGGAACGAGTATCAACCGCAGTTCCTGGGAAAAACGTGAACCAATGTAAGAAAAAGTTTACCTTGATGAAAGAAAGCTTCAGGAGCAACACTGGGGCAAATAAACAGGCTACACAATCAGACGATTCACCCAACCCTTCCAACCACGGCGGAAATAGTGAAGTTTCAGATGATACTAACGTTGTGAATGACATTTCTCCTGGTTCTGACGAGGATACGTGGTCTGAGGTCCAGGAGAAAGCATTGATCCAAGCTCTAAAAACCTTTCCAAAGGACACCAACCAGCGGTGGGAGCGGGTTGCTGCTGCAGTTCCTGGGAAAAGTATTGACCTCTGTAAGAAAAAGTTTGCTTTACTTAAAGAGAACTTCAGGAACAAGAAGAGTGCAGTTTAGACTGTTGATCTTATTTTGTGCTGGTTTTGACGTCACATCCGAGCGGAAAATTTTTGGGTTACATTAAGTTATGTGATGAGAAATAGAAGCAAGATTTGTTGTCGGTGTTTCAAGTCATACTGTAATTCTATCAAACCTGAACAACCCTTTTTGAAAACAACAGAGTACGATATTTTTAATTGGATTACATGCTCAAGCTCGAAATTCTTTCGATCTTCTGTTGTTTTATGCTTCTACATTGTATTGTACTGTGTATGTACATCAGTACATGTGTGTTCAGGAATCACGAGATGCTACATCGGGGTGTTGCCTCCTCCACTTTACTACCGAATACGGGGGTCAATGCTTGATCTCACATAAAAGAAATACTTGGATCAATGGTAACCATTAATGATTACTTTGTCGAGCAGGGGCTCGAGAAGGGTGAGTAAAGATTGTAACAAATAATTTGTTTGGTAAAAAGTGTATCTAATATTGCAGACGATAAACTTACTACGAGTGTATAACCTCTGAAAATTGTAACAAATAATTTGTTTGGTAAAAAAAGAAATAGTGACATTTGTTAATCTCTAGACACACAAGTCTTCTCTTTCCACTATTTCTTTTCCTTATGATTATTATCTTATGAAAAACCAAGTTACGTGATATAAACTTAATTACTTCAATCTCGTTATACTTCAATATATTTTGTATTAAAATTTGAGATACTCGCACCCACGGTAGAACAAGTCAATTTGCTCAGGCATATTTTATCATTTCCGATGTTCTAAAAAGCAGGTGGTTTTTATTTTTAGCTTAAATATACAATTATTTTTGTTTATTTTAACATTTCTCCAACAATTTCTCTTTATTTAATTCACATGCCTAAGCGGTATTTTTTAATCTAAATTAATTATTATTTTTTATCTTAATATTATTCTAATAATTTTTCTTTATCGAATTCAAAGTTAAAATATATGGTGTATTCCTCGTCTTCATTTGATATAAATTGATAAGAAAATATGTAAATAATATATTTTAAAAAATTTATTTATTTTTAAAAATAATAAATATTATATATTAATTTTGACGTAGATTAGATGCCTAAACAGTCAATTAATGTAATAACACAAAACATCTTCAATTGTTAAAAAAATAAGGATGGTGAACAATCACATAGACGGTCATAAGGAACAACTTTTAGAACACTGATCATTTCTAAAACTAGAAAAATTATTTATTTTTTTATGATCGAAATAATGACGACTGAATTAAGTTAAAGAACCTAGTTAGAAATTTTATGTAATAAATAACTACCCCAGTATTAGTTATCTCCCTTTTAAATAAAGAGTTAGAAATTTTTTTTTTTTTGAAACCAAATAAAAAAGTTAGAATTAAGAATAATGTAAATTATATAGTACGATAAATACATATTATTTGCGGAAGATAAAAAGAACGGCCCTAACTATTGCAGGCCTGCGTGAAAGAGACCCCCGCCAACTCCTCCACTTCTTCCCGCCAATCGCTAAGCCCGAGAACTCATACGCACACTTCTTTCTCTGCAATTTCTACTCAGTTTCCGGAGACTGCTGTTGTTGCTAGAACAATGGACAAGGAATTGGAAGAGCAAAATAAGCTTCCCGAGCTTAAACTTGGTAGAATTGCACTTTCTTTAATCTTCCATTTTGGCTTAGTATGTCGATATTCTCGTTTTTGCTTTAACACCGGTGTGAATTTGGGTTTAATGTGTGCTAGATGCTAAACAAACTCAAGGGTTTCTTTCATTTTTCAAAAGACTACCTAGGGTAAGCGATTCTTTTTGTTCTTTTTTCCAACAGTGAGGTTTCATTGTGGTAAATATTGTAATATTGGGAAAAACGGTTGAAGCAGCTTTTATCTTCTCCATTTTGCAGGACCCTAGAGCCATTCGGTTTTTTGATCGTCGGGTTAGTTGCCCTTCTGCTCCAGTTTTTTTCATTGGCTCTCAGCATAAATACTTTGAGTATGTTGATTGCAAAGAATCTCCTTTGGCTCCTTCATCAAATAAACGGGTTTCGACCATGGTCAATTTTTGTAGACGAATGAGGATCGCGTGGCTATGACGGATTATTGCAGCTATTAGATGAATTGCTGGTGCTGAGATAATAATTGTGTTAATTAGTCAGGCTTGCATTTAAAAGCACTAATTTATTGATTACTTATCTTGCCACATTTTACATTTTTGTTATTAATAAAAATGTTCAAGCAATTTCTTTTGCTTGATCATCTTACAATTAACTGGCTTAAGTTACTGTGGATTACAATGCTTGAGGGCTAAAGTAACTTGCACTTACTATGTTTCCAGGATTATTATACAACTCATGGTGAGAATGCTATTTTCGTAGCAAAGACATACTACCACACTACAACTGCTTTGCGCCAGCTAGGAAATGGATCTGATGCCCTTTCTAGTGTTAGTGTGAGTAAGAACATGTTTGAAACAGTGGTTCGAGACCTTCTTTTGGAGAGGACCGATCACACTCTTGAATTGTATGAAGGCACAGGAGCAAATTGGCGACTAGTGAAGAGTGGGACCCCTGGAAATTTGGGGAGCTTTGAAGACATTCTGTTTGCTAATAATGACATGCAAGACTCCCCTGTAATTGTGGCTGTTTCACTGAATGTTAAGGAAAACATACGTAATGTTGGCTTGAGCTATATTGATCTGACTAGAAGGACACTCGGTCTGGCTGAATTTCCTGATGATAGTCACTTCACAAATGTGGAGTCAGCTCTTGTTGCTCTAGGATGCAAAGAATGCCTCTTGTCTGAAGAGATTAACAAATCTAGTGAATATAAACCATTGATGAATGCATTTTCCAGGTGTGGTGCAATGATAACAGAAAGAAAGAAAACTGAGTTTAAAGCAAGAGATTTGGTACAGGATCTTTGCAGGCTTGCGAAAGGGTCTACTGACTCAGTAAGAGATCTGCTCTTTGAATTTGAAATCTCACCAGGTGCCCTAGCGTGTATCGTGTCTTATGTAAATTTACTTGCAGACGAGAGCAATTATGGTAACTATACAGTGCAAAGATACGATCTTGATAGTTACATGAGATTAGACTCCGCTGCTATAAGGGCACTAAACGTCTTTGAGAGCAAAACAGATGCTAACAAAAACTTTAGCTTATTTGGCCTTCTGAATAGAACCTGTACTGCTGGAATGGGCAAGCGATTACTTCATTTGTGGCTGAAACAACCTTCGGTAGATGTAAATGAGATAAACTCTAGACTGGATGTGGTTCAAGCTTTTGTTGAGGATGGAGCCATTCGTCAAGATTTAAGGCAGCATTTGAAAAGAATTTCAGATATAGAGAGGCTTATCTGCTGTCTTGGGAAGAAAAGAGCAAGTTTGGTGCACGTGGTTAAGCTTTACCAGGTATTTTTAATTTCTTGATGTATACTTGAACAACGCCACAATGGTGGTGCATATGAATACTGCATCAAATAGATTTCAAAATTTTCTAACTTAATGGTAAACAACCGAAAGAAAAATGAAATTGCCCTTGGGAAGGTATCATTGAGCTAATACAACTGTGAATAAGGTAGATCCTTTGAATTCTAATTGCAAAAGCTATCAGTGTGGTCATATCTTGACAAACTAGCCACACTCTTTGCCCATCATGTAGGTGCTATCTGATCTCATTTTATCTCATCTCTTTGGCTTAAAAATATCCTCCTTTCGCTTACTTTAAGGCATCTCATTTCCTCTGGATTTTATGGGAGTAGCACTTTTTTTCTACTATATACTTTTGTACAAAAAGGGATTCCTTATGTCAGTCTGTCCAAAATGCTCAGTTGCAATAGCAAGGTATATTCTTTGAGATTTTTTTACCCATAAGTTCATATTTGTTGATTAGCATAGAAATTATGAGGTTGAAATGCTTATCACTCTTTATCTCAACTATTATAACTTTTTCACCGTACATTTCTTTGTTTGTTACTTTTTCATGGAATACAGTCGAGCATCAGATTGCCATTCATCAAAAGTGCATTAGAGCAGTACAGTGGGCAGTTTTCTTCACTGATCAGAGAAAGGTATTTGGATACTCTAGAAAAATGGACAGGAGATGCTCATTTGAATAGGTTCATTGGTCTTGTGGAAGTTGCAATTGACCTTGATCAACTCGAGAATGGAGAATACTTGATTTCGGCTGACTATAATTCACAATTATCTGTTTTGAAAAGTGAGCAAGAGTCTTTGGGACAGCAGATACATGAATTGCACATAAATGCAGCTAACGATCTTGAGCTGGCCCTTGAAAAAGCTCTGAAACTGGAAAAAGGCACACAATATGGACATGTCTTTAGAATTACGAAAAAAGAAGAACCAAAAGTAAGGAAGAAGCTAAATACCCATTTTATTATTCTTGAAACTCGAAAAGATGGGGTAAAGTTTACCAATACCAAACTTAAAAAACTAAGTGATCAATACCAAAAGGTGGTTGAGGAGTATAAGAACTGCCAGAAAGATTTGGTTGCAAAAGTAGTTGAAACTGTTGCTAGCTTTTCTGAGGTAAATGTAACTGAATGCTTGTAATCTCTCCCTGCCATTTTACAGAGTTTTTTTCCCATTAGTGTCATTTTTGTTGCTTTCTTTTACAGGTGTTCGAAGGAATTGCTGGACCTCTCTCTGAATTAGATGTTTTACTTGGTTTTGCTGATTTGGCTGCTACTTGTCCGACTCCCTACACACGACCTAGTATCAATCCACCTGTAAGAGTTAGTTAATCATCCTAACTCTCTTGCGAAGAAATTGTAACATGCTTTTTCCCATGTCTTTCTTGTCAGGATATGGGAGACATTATTTTAGAAGGAAGTCGGCATCCTTGTGTTGAAGCACAAGACTGGGTGAACTTTATCCCAAATGATTGCAAGCTAGTAAGTTCTCATGCTCTGTGGGCAACCTATCTTTAGTAGCCTATTCTCAGTTTTTCATGTAGTATTTTGTTTATGTTCCAGATCAGGGAAAATAGCTGGTTCCAGATTATCACAGGGCCTAATATGGGTGGAAAGTCAACTTTCATACGACAGGTTGGCAAAAATTCTTGTTTAATGTGGATATCAAAAAAGTACTTACTGGAGCATTCATAAGCATCATTCATGATAACCAAGGGATTAAACTTTTACTATCAGCATAGGGGTTAGTCCTACTTGTGTTGTTTAGATTTAACTCTTATTGACCATGATAAGACAAAGCATGGAGTTTGTCCACGTGTCTGATGATGCAGGTAAAAAGTTCCTTGGAGAAGGTGTTGTTAAACTATCAACTGTAGCATGCTATTTATACTGTTTACATGCATGCTAGTGCACATGGGTGCAAATGACAAAAGATATCTAAAAAATAATTTCTGATCTTGATTTCCCTTGTTATGATGAAAAAATGGGGTTTCTCCATGTCCTTTATAAGCGCAGCCGCTCAATGTGTTTAGCAAAGCAAAATAATTCATTCTGCTAAATTTGAACTGTAACCACAATTTATCTTTAACATTTACTTTTATGAGTGCCTGATGCATCACATGTGATTAAAGGTTGCTCACTTACTGAAATTAGGCTATTCTACGTTTTATTTACACACAGGTGGGCGTGAATGTTATGATGGCACAAGTTGGTTCCTTTGTCCCATGTGAAAGCGCCAGCATTTCTATTCGTGATTGTATTTTTGCAAGAGTAGGTGCTGGTGACTGCCAGGTAATATTGATGTGCTACGAAATGAACTTGTTGAAGTTGGTTAAATTCTTGAAGATTTGTTTCAGTGACTGCAGATGATGTATCTTATTATCACCTATTCATCCATGACCCGTGTGAATAGACCTACAGTTGTCAGCATGATTGTCAGGAGTTGGAGTTTCATGGAATTGAGTGGCGCCGCAGTTTTTTCATGGCACCGCAATTATTTTCTTTTATTGTCAAATTATTTTCTTCAGAGATTTTGTTTAATGGAAAAGATGAAAGTTGAGATTATGATTTTTTCATATGTTATTTTGGCTTTGATGATAAGTAGGAAGAAGTGGCTTGCTAGGATGACTTGATTTTATTTGACTTACATATCCCTTTATTAGTATGAATATCGATTCTGAGTTCCTCATTGCATCACTGTTGAAAACATTTTTGGTGGTTCAGATATTTATTTATCATTCTTCAATTGTTATAACATTGTAGACAATGTCATATATATATGTTTAAATTGTGTTTACGTCCCTATCAACTTGTGGACTTCTGATGAATCTGATCATAGATTACAACATTATGTCTGGTTGTGTGTCACTGATCCCTATGCACTCAGGAGAGAGAAAAGATTTTGAGAAGTACAAGGCAATTGCAGCTTTATAAGAAGGAAACCAAATGACTTGCACTTGCTTAGCTTAAACTATGAAATCCCTCAATATGTGCAAGTGTGTGTTTTTGTGCGACAGAAGGATGTAGATATTTATATTTCATTTGTTTAACATAGCTTCATTTTGCCTCTTTGTCTCCCTTCTATAGATGCGTGGAGTTTCAACTTTCATGCAAGAAATGCTAGAAACTGCATCAATCTTGAAAGGAGCTACAGACAAGTCTTTAATAATAATTGATGAGTTAGGTCGTGGCACATCAACCTATGATGGATTTGGTTAGTCTTTTTCTCATCTGCATCTTTGTTTGTTAATTTTTCAGCATGCCCATTCAGAACTCCTATGGGCATGTACACACCTTTTTTTATTTCTGCATACACTTATGCTAGTATTTGTCAATATGATCTTTTTGTTTAAGTTTTGTGACCCCTTTCCCAATAAATATCCTATTGGGATTGTTTTATGTGCTGGTGCAGAAGTGAGAATACTAAATACAATAATTAGAATTAGTAATTACCATTGTGCTTGACTATGAAATGTCATTCTTGCGGAAAATATGTTTGTTTGGGTGAATGTGCATAATAGGTGTGAACACATCAAAATAGCAGGAGGAAAATAATAAGTTTGTGGGAGCATATCAACTCTGATAATCGCTGAATTTTCATTCATTTCCGTATATCTTTCTTTTATCACACGTCCGATGGCATACCCATTCTCTTCTTTTCCGCACAATGTTGCAATTGTGTCACACCTGCACATATAAAGGACAGTGGAACATTAGTAGTGTGTTATATTTATTAATGCTTGTAATCTTTATCAACAAGAAAGGTAAATGCTTTGAAGTTAATGGATCACTTGGACGCATTTGACAGTGAATTGTCGGATGCAACATATGCTGAAAGAGAGAGATAGTCAATATCCTGTTTTATATATTTGAAAAATCTATGTAATTCTAGTCAAAGGATCATGTAAAAATGGCAATAGTTATATCTAAATACAATTCGCTTGGTGTGAACCGGATAGCTTGCATATGACATTGATTGTGGATCGACTTCACATTCTATTGTAATCTATAATGACCATGATTGCGTAATGAAGGATGTGTATTTGAATTAAATTACTATGAATGTTGTAGTTTGGTGACTGAATTTGTTTTCCCTATTCCAGACTGCTCGTAGAAAGATTTGAATTCCCAGAGAATTTCATTGAAAATATATATTTGCAACTTTATTTTTGTAGTTTCTAGAAACACATTATTTGCAGCATAAACTGATTAGTGTTGATGTGAATCATGTTTATGTCCATTTGATGTTCTCTTTTTACCCTCAATGCAATGAAGGTTACCTTTGTTTGATTTTGGCCCCTCTTTTATGGCTCAATCTTGGAGGATATTGCTAGCTTTTTCCCATTCAACTTTGTATTGCTAATAACCAGACTTTGAAATATTGTGTTGTGGCAATTACAGGTTTGGCTTGGGCTATTTGTGAGCACATAATTGAAGTTATAAAAGCACCCACCCTGTTTGCAACTCACTTTCATGAGTTGACGTCATTAGCTCATGATAATGCTGTTGATAAGCTATCTTCAAACAAGCATATAGGAGTAGCTAATTACCACGTGAGTGCACACATTGACCCATCAAATCGCAAGCTTACCATGCTTTACAAGGTGTCTCTCTCCCTCTCACACTCTACACGTTTGCCATTTTGTATTGATATTAAAGCTGCCTTTGTTGACCACCTAAAGTGTGGAAAGCAATGATAGGTTTGATGCTGAAGGATGAGTGTGATGTGCATGCCCACTTGATGCGAAGATGTGTGGTCGAGTTGATTTATGATGCATTCATCAACAGAAATCAAAATATTGGACAACATTAAATTTTTTTAAGGCAACCATGCATATGAGCCATCAACATTTTTTGTCTGTTGCAAACATGAAACAAATTAACTATGGGCTAATTTTGATTTAGATGGAGTAATTTCTTGTTTATGACTCTTTTGAGTTTCAATTGGGCTCTCTCGCGTATAGAGTGTAAATACATTTTGTCTAATTTTTTTTTCCACTTTTAACTTAAATAAAGTTTTTTGTGTTTCTTAACCTCAATTCTGCTTCTACTCAATTTAATTGAAATCAGAACCTAGACCGATGCTGCATCTGATTCTTAAAAGTGGTTTTGGTATTTTAGTAAATAAATGGAAAATTTTCTTGACACTATTACCCTCGATATTTTTGTGTAATTCAAAATTATTGTTAATTTCTGGAAACATTTTAATAAAGGTATTTTTGGTTTTTATTTTTGTTAAAAAAAAAAAAAACTAGTATTAGAATTACTTGTTCACCAAGGACTTCAGGAAAAAATCATCAGCTTTTCACTTTTATAGTCAAACACCAGCCACTTGTGTTTTTTCCATCACAATCTATAAATTTAAATACTTCTCTAATTACATAATATTTTGCAAACACTCCCTTAACAATGCTCGGTGTGCTTTACTGTTTCCAAGGTTGAACCAGGTGCCTGTGATCAAAGCTTTGGAATACATGTAGCAGAATTTGCCAACTTTCCAGAATGTGTTGTTGCTCTTGCCCGCGCAAAGGCTTCTGAATTGGAAGATTTTTCGCCCATGGAAATTTTTCGCCATGATGCAGATGAGGTATGCAAATAGCAACAGCAAGATTTTGACTTATAAATTTCTAGTTTCACTTTAAACTGTCCTGGTTGATAAAAATCCCACCGGATGATAAACTATTATTAGTGACAAAGAAAACATTTCTGATAGAAGAGATGATAAATTAAAAGAACAAGTAACTCTTTGTCCCTCCATGTATAATTGTTGCTGGTGCTTTGAATGACCACACCTTTTTGGTGGGCACCGTGGGATCATGCATATTTTGACATATCACCAACATTTCTATTTCTCCTCATCGCAAATGTATGAAAATTGATGATGCAGTAGCATGCTTGTTGATACATCTAAGTTTGTCCTGATATTCAGATTATACCAAAACGGAAGCGAGAATGGGATGCTGATGATGTAGGTAGGGGCGCTGAACGAGCTCGCCAGTTCTTGAAGGACTTCTCTGAGCTGCCGCTGGACAAAATGGACTTGAAGCAAGCGTTGGAACAAGTTAACAATTTGAGAGAGGGATTGGAGAAGGATTCCGTTAGCAATAGCTGGCTCCGACAGTTATTCTAGAAACTAGCCAATGCAAACATCTCATTTTTTGTCCCCCCCCCCCTCTGGTTTTGTTGAAGCTGATCAGCTTGGATACCACCACCCGAAAGCTGATCAGCCATACTGATGCTGCACTTGCTAGTTTTCCTTCTGTTGCGTATGTGTATATATGTAAGTAATGCACGGTTATGCCTTCTGATCCATTCGTGTAACCTTGCTGTTACATTTATGGTGGAGGCGTAAACAAACTAAATCGAGCCAAGTATGCCATAATATGAGCTCGAGTTCAAGCTTCAATTTTTTTCTGTTTGAAGCCTGAAAGATGAGATACTTTGAGTTCGGGCTCTGCTAGAATTAAAATTTAAATCGAACCTGATTTGTTTTATGAGATTAAGCTTGCTGAGAAAATGTTCAGATTCTTATTCGAGTTTTGAGCTCGGTTGTATTTATTATGTTTATAATATATTAAACAAAATGATATCATGCACACTAATTTGGGCTCAAAAAATTTATTTAGAAATGATCTAGCTCGAACTATTATTGAATGCAAAAGAAGTAATATTTGAGGCTCGATATATTTTTTAATACATAGGAAATAATATTTTGAAGCTAAAAATAAAAAGGAAATAATATTTTGAGTTGTTTCACAAATCATAACAAAATATCTTCATTTAATACCTAGCTTAAGGTGCCAAATGTTAAATTTCCTAAAATAGCTTTTTTTTTTAATGTTACACTTCCATTTTTCCAAAATAAATAAAATATTAACTTTATTTTTTACCCATATGTTATTTTTCTAAAAGAACATGTAAAAATATAGACTAAAAATTCAAAATCAGTCGCTTAACAAATATAATTTAATATTTTATGATCTATTATATTATTTTTAATTTTTTCTGTCTTCACTACAAAGTTCCAGATAAAACTTGCGCCACGAAATGCATACATGCTGCAGCTTTCTTCTTCTTCTTCCCCCTCCTTATCCAATCCAAAACTCTGCAACGTTTTCAAGTTTCAACCTTTTTCTCTTCTGTTAATCGCCCAGAAAAAATTGATACAGACCCACGAATGCATTCTTCATCTCGGCTACTATGTCAAATCCACCAGCTAATTCCCCCGAAGCCACTTCAGTTTCCCGCAACGCAAGCTCCCCCAAATCCAATCCTCCGCCGGGACCTCACCTTTTCGTCGCTGCTGCTGTTCATGATGGGCCCTCTTACGGCGCCGCAACCACTGCGAGCAGAAACAATGGTGATTACACCAGATAAACCCATTGTTCCATGCGTGGATAGAAACCCAGAAACGGGAAAGAAAGCATTTCTTGATGTGTCCATAGACGGAGAGCCTGTCGGCCGAATCGTGATTGGGCTGTACGGCGAGGATGTCCCATCTGGTTCCTCCAGGTTCAGTGATCTTGTCTCCGGAGCAGGTGGGGTAAGTTACCGCAGAAAAGAGTTCGTGAAGATAATGCCTAATTACGTGCAAAATGGTGGGCTTCGATATTACGGCGGGGATGCGGAGATTGCCCGGAAAACGGGGAGGAAACTGTCGATACTCGACCGTTTAGTGGACGAATTGGAGAAGCAGGATGTGTCTTGTGTAGGGACCAAGAATGTGGCCAAGAGTGTGAGCATTATTGTGAGGGATCCATTGAAACCACCTCCGAAGCTTAAGCTTGTTGCCAGAGAAGGGAAGCTTGAAATCGGCCAAGAAGAAGTCGGAACGGACCCGAACGGGACGGAGTTCGTGATCACGACGGAGGACTCGCCGGAGTTGGATGCCTCGGCTTTGGTGGTGGGGAGAGTGATTGAAGGAATGGATGTTGTGGAGAGGATTGGCAGAGTTGAGACTGTTAAAGAGAATACAACTTCTCCTTACTTTAGGTACTCTTTCTTGCCTAGCTCCTAATTGTAACAGAATTTTTTTTTTTTTTTTATTTATGAACAGAGGTTAAATAGTTATCCATCTCACAAGATTAAAGATTAATATATATGGGTATGTATATGCAATATGTTATGGTTTGAACTCAAGTTTCAACTATGTTGACAATGGATTAGTGGTTACATCAGTAACGCACGAGTTTGGCTAGAATTCATGCCTCTGAATTTTGTATGAGCCTTTAGGTCATATACACTAGCTAGATAACTCAAATCCAAAAAAATCTAGCTTTCTATATGCATATGAGCATATCCTTTCTGTCTTATAAATCATGCCACGATCTTTCGTCGAGCTGATCCAATATCACGATTTTTATTCGCCTATAAGTATCTTGTTTCGAATTCGAGTCTACTTGAAATAACTATATCATCTTCTCTACTTGAAAAGGGTGGCCAAGCTAATAGGAGACAAAAGGGCTGTGGTAGCGGAAAGAGGCTTCAACAGACCTTACTCCAAAGTGGTGATCACAAATTGTGGACTCATTATGGACACGAACTAGTTTTCTTTTAATCTTTTTTCCTTCTTCCCGAAATGTATTTATAATTTTAGACTCTTTTTTGATAATGGTCGGTGTAGTTAACTAAGCAGAGTTGTATTATTTGAGAGTATCACTTCTTGTGGATTTGCTTATTTGAATAAGAAGCAATATTCAAGTATTCAGCAATTGGGGTTAAGAATTTTGCTCACTTTGTAGGTGAGAGTTGTTTTGTTAAGTTTATTAAAAATATTTTATAATAGCTTATAAGTTGTTTTAAGATTTTATAAGTTTATTTTAAAAATAAGTTGTTAAAGTCTTTGAAACTTATTTTAAACATCTTAAAGATGTTGATGTATTTGTTATCTTTTTATTGTCGAAATTACCAAAATAATAAAATACTATGAAAATAATTTAAATAGTAATATACATAAAAAATAGTTTTACATTTATTATAAATGTTAAACATAAATTAAAAAATAAAACTATTTTTAATTTTAATTTAGAAAATTTTTTGAAAAATTATGTACAAAAAATTGGCATAGGACGTGCAGAGAATTTAATAAAATATATAGAAATAATATGTAAAAATAAAATATCAAAATAGCTTATAAACTTTCTCATCCTCTTAATAATATTGAATTTGTTTTTAATACATTTTACCTAGAAAAAAAAAAAGAAAAAAAAAGCTTCAATTAATAAGTGAACGAACTCTAGGAAAGTTTCATGAGTTTAGAATGTATCAAAAAAAGATATGCATCTCCCAGTTTTTCTCTCCGTTAGGATTCTTGCTTATATTCCAGTTTCCTCTTCTCTCCTATTCCACAATATCCTTCTATTTCTATAGTATACACACACACACACACACACAGATTTTCTCTACTTTAATCTTTGATCATCTTCTTGACATTTTAATGGAATGGATAAAGGATTTCATCGAGAAAATACCCAACGCATTTTGGATGTACTTGCATGTCTTCGCATATGGTTGCATCATGCTCAGTTTTCACGTCTCATATCTTCCGGGCACCGTCGATCCCAAAGATTTCGCCAATGGTGATCCTTTGTTGGTGGAAGTGCAAAGATTGACCTCACCGAAAACTCAGATTTCAGAATCCTATTATTCTCTCCCTTACTGCATACCAAAGAAAATTGTAGAGGACAGGAAGGACGACCTGGGGAAATTTCTTAGCAGTGCTCGCCTTGCGATCTCTCCCTATGAGTTCAAGATGGGAGAACCACAAATGTGCCAAGTTGTTTGTCGCACCATCCTTGATGCCAAAGATGTGAAGGAGTTGAAACAGAGGATTGATCGCGAATACCGGGTGAACATGATATTGGATAATCTCACTCTAGTTGTGCCATACAACAGATCATCTTATACGGATTCCTCTGTGTATCCTAGTGGTTTCCCGGTTGGGGTGAAAGTGCAGTATGGTGGAAAACTGGAGCCAAAGTATTTTATCAACAACCACTTGGCATTTACTGTAAAGTATCACAAGGATGAAGAAAGTACTGATCATGTGGCTAGAATTGTAGGATTTGAAGCCAAACCATTCAGTGTAAAGCATGGATATGAGTGTGAGAATGAGAAGCTGAGGTTGAAAAACTGCACTCTAACTGGCAATGATTCCCAACTAGAAGTTGAAGATGACAAGGAAATTATTTTCACCTACGACGTAGAGTTTCAGGAGAGTGGGATCAAATGGGCTTCTAGAGCCGATGCTTATCTTTATATGCTTGAAGATGTTGAGATTCATTGTTTATCATTCATCATTTCGATTTTTGCTGGTACTCTTCACTTGTTAATGTTGGCGAATATTACTGACGACGTCCAATTGGTGGAAGAAGAAGAAGAAGAAGAAGAAGAAGAAGAAGAAGAAATTGGATGGATATTAGTTCCTGAGGACATTTTCAGGCCTCCTGCAAACTCAGATTTGCTGTGTGTTTATGCTGGCACCGGTGTTCAGATTTTTGGGATGATTCTATTTACGATGATCTTTGCTGCACTTGGATTCCTTTCTCCTTCGAACCCATGGGAGATGATGACAACTTTGCTATCTCTCTGGGCATTCATGGGCCTGTTTGCAGGCTACACCTCAGCTAGTCTCCATACAATGTTGAATGCAAAGGAATGGAGAAGGATCGTTCTCAAAACATCTTTCATGTTCCCTGGAATATTGTTTGTCATTTTCTTCATCTTGACGACTGCTCTAAGTTGGGGAGAGGAATCATCCAGAGCCATAACATTTGGGGCAATGTTTGCATTAGTCCTCAAGTGGCTCGGCGTCTCTGTTCCACTTGTTCTTGTAGGTAGCTATGTTGGGTTCAAGATACCCGCCATCAAGGGTCCAGTAAAAATCAACGGAATTCAGAGGGAAATATCCGAGCAATCATGGTTCTTGAACCCAGTCTTAACTATATTATCTATACTAATAGGAGGCGCAATCCCATTCTTTGTTGCATCTGCAGAGCTATTCTTCGTCATCACATCAATCTGGTTACATAACTTCTATTGCGACTTAGCATTCCTCTTACTTACATTCTTCCTTTTTATCGTCACCTGCGGCTCAAGCAGTATATTGCATTGCTACTTCCACATCTGCAGAGGAGACAACTTGTGGTGGTGGAGATCATTCTTCGCCTCGGGTTCATCTGCACTCTACTTCTTCCTTTATGCTGTGTACTACTACACACAGTTCAAGTTCACAGAACCAGTACCCGCAGTTGTCTATTTCAGGTATGCTCTTGTTGGTTCATTCGCGTTATTTGTGCTCGCCGGCACGGTTGGTTTCTTGGCTTGTGTCTTCTGGTTAACTAGTTCTATCCACTCGTGCCAAGATCGACAAAATGTCGAAGCATTTGGAAGTAGAGATTGAAGCATATATCACTTGCAATTCAAAGATCTTACAACTCTGGGTTTTTTTTTGTTTTCATTTGCCCCATGTATGAATTAGTTGAATCTCTTTTAATTTTAAGTGATGTTTTTAGCTTTTTTGATAAACAATCTATCGTGACATCTATGGCTATTGCCTACTAGAGAACTGGTAAACCGATGCGATCCAATAATGGAGGTTATAATCAGAAAATTATTTTTATCAGAATTAAAATCTACACAAAAGCTCTCCTGTAGAGCATGGGTTTTTTTTATTTTTAATGTAAACAAAAGTTTTAATTTCAAAAATAATGTGAAATTGGGGTAATAACAAAAATAATGTAAAATGCCAATGTAAATGGCGGACGCTCGATTTTTTTAATCAAGCATCCGCCACACATAGTGGTGGACGGTGCCATGTGGGCAGCGTCCTCCACATCGTGTGGCGGACGCTGCCTACATGGCATTATTTATATATTTATATTTATATAGTATATCGTGTATATATAAACGTATATATATATATATATATTTGTATATAATATATTTATATATACGATATATATTTGTATATCGTGTATATATATATACGATATATATCTATAAATATATTTATATATCTTATATTTATATAGAAGATTAAAAAAACAAGATATATATATATATATATATATTTATTTATTTATTTAAAGAAAAAAATATATTTTGGTACACGAAATATTGGTAAAATTTCATATTGGTATACAAACTATTGAAAATGGCTTAATTGGTACATGGTCCAAATAAAAGGTCAACTTTACCCTTAATATGAATTAATATTATATTGATTAATTTTAAAATATCCTATTTATTAAAAAGTAATATATATATATATATATATATTAATAAACCACAAACTCAATAAATAAATCATATGCATGTAAGACTAAGAATACTCATTAATAAATTATTTATATTTTAAAATTTAAATAATTTATTAATGAAAAAAATACTCATTAATAAATTATTTATATATTTAAAATATAAATAATATATAACGAAGTGATATTTTTTCTATCAATGTAAATAATTATCCATTTAAAAAAATTGATATAAATTATATATTAATAAAACCATAAAGTCAATAAATAATATGCATGTAGGACTAAATATGATATTTTAAAATTAATCAATATAATATTAATTCATATTATGAATAAAATTGACCTTTTATTTGGACCATGTACCAATTAAGCCATTTTCAATATTTCGTGTACCAATATGACATTTTACCAATAGTTCGTGTACCAAAATACATTTTGCTCTTTAAATAAATATATATATATATATCTTGTTTTTTTTAATATTCTATATAAATATAAAATGTATAAAAATATAAATATATTTATAGATATATATATATATCGTATATATATATATATAACCATACAAATATATATATCGTGCATATAAATATATTATATACAAATATATATATATATATATATACGTTTATATATACACGATATACTATATATAAAATATATATATATATATATAAATATATAAATAATGTCATGTAGGCAGCGTCCGCCACATGGTGTGGAGGACGCGCCTACATGGCACCGTCCGCCACAGTGTGTGGCGGACGCTCGATTAAATAATCGAGCATCCGCCATTTTCAATGGCGTTTTACATTATTTTTATTATTGTATCCATTTCACGTTACTTTTGAAATTAAAACTTTTTTTTACATTAAAAATAAAAAAAAACCCGTAGAGCATTCGTGTAATCTGATTTCATGAGACCTATCTTCTATCATAAAAAAAAAGTATTAAATTTTTTATGTAAAAAATACTATTTTTCTCTTTAAATATAGATGGATTCGAGTGGTTTAATGAATCTCCTACGCTAACCAACTCAAGGAAAAATATTAATTTTCAAGACAAAATTATTACTTTTCCCTTTAGATATCTCAATCCGTGTATATAGGATTCAAGAGAAATATCACAAGATCTCATAACCCTCATAATTCATTGATCACAACTTATCTTTACATTGCAAAATCTTTACACAAAAAATCCAATGAGACAACGTCACGGGTCTATTTTGTGATACAAATATCTTATTTGACTCGACCCATAAAATTTTTTTTTTATGCCAATAGAATTACTTTTTCATTACAGATATGAGTCGAATCGATCTTTCATACCGATATAATTCCATGAAACCGTCTAAAAAATTCATCAAAATCTTAATATTTTTAATACAATTAACTATATACACACTGATACATATTATTATACTAGGCATAGCACGTGCGTTGCACGTGGCAAAGCAATGAAACCGATATTTCATATTAATAATTATATTATATGTTAAAAGAAATAAATCGGTCAACTCTATGTTGAATTCAGCTGAAAAAGACAAGAATTGAATTTAGGCAAAAAAAGATGAGAAATAATAGAACATAAATGATATGAATCTTTATTTATAAACGAAACATGTTGTTGGGATCGGTTCAGAGGGTAGAGGGGGGGTGAATACACTCTGAAACTTATTTTCTTTCTTTTCAAAATGATCAAGTGAAGTTTAGTTCACTTGATCTGTTTTCTCAACTTCTAAAACGGTTTGAACAACTTAAATAGTGCGGAAATAGTTCAGAGGTTTTAGTGATGCAAAGGCAACTTATAACACGATGTATGAGCAATATATAAGATAAATATGCAGTAAAGACTAAGGCACGATTTATGGAAGTTCGAAGGCTTAATCCTTCTACGTCTCCCCTTCTTCCACTTAGGAAGGAATTCACTAGAAGACTTTGGTTATTACAACGTCTTGCAATACACCCACTTCAGACTTAGGACTTATCCAATGCCTAATCCGAAACTCCTAGATTTACACAGATAAGATTCTCAGTTCTTATCAGACTGGTGGAAGCTTTCAGAGTAGCTTCAAGTCTCTTCAATAATGAATACAGTCCGGTTGAGCTTCTCAAACTGCAGAGCGGTCGAGAGGCTTGGAAACCCTAGGATGATCCTTGAAGATCAGATATGTAAACTGTAGGCGAGGGTTTATTTGAGCAGCAAGTGAATGATCTTGTAAGTGTGCTCAAGTATTGCCTCAGTATATCAGATGAGGACTTCTGATAGTATTCAAGTGATTGAGTTGATTGAGATTTTTCGTGTTGCTTGACTTCTTGTCACTTCTTGAGCAATCTTCCCTTTATATAGGTCAATCAACAACGTCTTTATTTTTGAACGTTCTGATGCTGCATTGAATGCACATTTAATGCTTCATAAATGCATTGATGATTCTGCATGAAGATCGTACACTTCTTTAAATGCAGACAACTTCCAGGGTCCAAAACTGGTATAAACGGTCGAATGCTTTATCTGTAGCCATTCTGCGTTTTTGCCATTTTAGTGCAACCTGTTGTCTCGATGCAAGAGTCAACAGATCTTCTGATACGCCGGTTCTTCTTTTGATAAAAGATCTTGCAATGAACGTCTTGTCACAAGTATTTGTCTTGAGATATCTTGATAAGCAGTTGACTTTCTACCGGTAGATAGATTTATCCTCTGCTGGTTTGAATAACCAGTCGATAGGCTTGTGACTGCAACCGGTCGAGAGACAACGGCGGTTGACAAGCTTCCGGTAGATAACTTGAAGGGTTTAGACGGTTGCGGTAGGAGTTGTAGTAGATTCCTGAAATACAAAAGATTGGCAGCACATTCCTATACAATGAGTTGTTGTTTGTTATCACCAAAATGTCGGATTCAACAATTTCCCCCTTTTTGGTGATGACAAAACTTAAGTGCTCCGAAAACAATATGAAAGCATTAAAATGAACTTCATTGAGAGAATGAATTTCATTAATTACAATAAGCATTCTTATTACACCTACTGAAGAAAAACAAAATGAGATACAGCTGCGATAAGTAAAGAAGAGACAAGTTGTTCATCTTTTGAACCAACTGGCTCCTCCTAACCTATCGCCTTCTCTTCTTCTTCTGTCGGCTTCTTCCTTTCTTCTGGATTCTTCTTCACGTCTTCTTGCCTCTGCTGCTCTTCGTTGCTCTTCTTCCCCCTTTTTGGCATCACCTTGGTTGAGTCGAAGGATGATCTCAGTGAGTTGAGTGCCAAGGCAGGCTTGCATAGTATCAATTTTTGCATCTAGTTGAGCAATTAGAGTAGCTTGCATAGTGTCCATCCGATCATTCAACTGCCTATGAAGGCGGTTTTCGGATCTGACAACTTGTTCGGAGACGGTAGAGAGCGTTTTGATTTGAGTGTGATGATGGGCAGTGATCTCTTTGGACAGATGAGCAAGGTCTCTAGACACGGTCTCAAAATGCCGAATCATCGTCGTGCGTGAATTGTCAACCCATGAGGATGTGTTTGTGATGGCTTGTGAAAAGGATCGAACTGTTTGCAGGAGCTCATGAAGCCTATTCATCAATGTGTGATCCAGAGATGCTGCCATGACTTCAATATATGATTCATCAGTCTGAAGCATTTGACTCTGTGTGTCATTCCTTGGTGAAGCCGGGCCAGACTCAGGATGATGTAATGCTGGTGATCTGGCTGGTGAGCTAGCTGATGGACCTTCCAATAGTGGTACAGTTGGAGATGTAGGGGTCTCGACTGCAGCCAAGATGGTTGGTGGAGTAGCAGGATCAGCACTCGGTTCATCCATTAGGAGATCTTCCACAAACTTTTCAGTAGATGGAGACGGTTGAAGTGCTGGGTCAGCATCAGTCACTGGCTGTTCTGGAGGTGCAAGTGATACAATAGTGCTTGGTATCTCTGTTGGGGGCACTACTGCTTCACTGCTGCAAGGAGCCTCTGTCACAGAGGTGACAGGAATTTCTTGTTCAATCACTTCTAAAGAATCTTGTAGACGACTGGGATAGGTGTGAGCGGTCGCCGCTGGAGATGAGTGAGCAGTCACAGCTGCTTCCGGTTGAATTACTGCTTGGACTGCGGTTGAGGCGGGGTCGACCGATGAAGATGCTGCCACACTCGATCTTAGAGCGGATGATTGAAACAGGTCAGCAGTGATGAGACCGGTCAGAATCCCATCTGAAAGAGTAATAGCAGAGACGTCTTCTTCACCCTGATCTTGGGTAAGAAAAGTCTTCATCATCACCTGTGCTTCCAGTCCATAAGCCTGTATACAAGCTGCTGAAGCTGTCGTCTTTACGTTGTTAAGAGCTTGGAAGTGCTGAAGTAGTTGAGTGATTTGACGTAGACTATTCTGTAGTCCAGTCAAAATCACAAAGTCATCGGCGGCGGTAGGACTCTTGGATTTGAAGTTATTGACACGCTCAGTAATCAACAGAGATATCAGGCTTCCTCGAAGCTTCAATTCGATGAGCTGTCTTCTTCCCAGAGCCTCCACGATGTCTTCAGTGTCAGCAAAAAGAAGCATCTTCTGCTCAATAACGTTCAGAGCTTTCCACTTAGGAAATATTTGAGCAAGCGTCAGGTGAGTACGGGAATGATGCCATCTATCAAAGCGCTGTAGGTGACGCTTGACAGTGCGGAGAACGTGAGAGATGATCAAGTTGAGCTCTACAGTAGCTGCTGGTTGAGCCTTAGGTGAGTAGATCATCACACCTTTCCCTTTGTCCTTGGGATCAGCGAGAGTGACCTTTGGAGTTGATGAGGCACCTTCCCTGATTATCACACCCTTGGTAGGACGTGGAGCAGTAGTAGTAGTAGTAGTAGTAGTAGTCTCTACCGTTGGCAGAATTGGTGTTGGAACGGTAGGAGCAAGTCCAGAAAGGGACTTTAACTTCTTGTGCTGCCTCTTCTTCTCGCCTGCAGGCGTGGATGGCACAGCTGCTTTGGAGACAGAAGGAGATGACTTGCTGAAGGCTTGAATCAGTGGAATGTTCTCACGTGATTCTTCTTCAGAGTCAGACTCTATGATAAGTTGACGCTTGGCAGATTTCTTGGTATGGGCTGGTTTGGCCGCTACCGGGACTGTTGAAAGCGGTTGAGTGACAGCAACAACACTTGCGGTTGAAGGCAGAGTGTCGACCGCAACCTCTTTCTTGTTCAGAAACTTGAAGATTGTAGACTTGTTGAGCCATTTGGTGGGATGCAGAGGCTCAGTCTTGGAGAAGTCTACTCCAAGGACGCTCAAGGTATGGCAAATTTGCAGAGCAAATCCCTCGGATTGCCCTTTTCCCCTGATCATTTCACATAAGGTAGTGAACAATATGTCTGACCAGTTGATGTTGATTTTGGAGGCGATACAAGCCATGTATTGGAATTTCTCCATCGTCACCTTGTCGTACGATCCAGCCTTGGCAAGAAGATTCTTGGCCACGATGTTGGTCAATAGCCTGAATGGAGCTTTAAGAGATGTCTTCTGAGCCGGCAGTTTGATCGGAGCATCAGTGGTTGAGAATTCCTTCAACCAGTATGAGCAGTTACCATCGGGAAGATCCGCGCATTTTGTCAAACCCCTGGAGGGCAGATCAAATGTGCTGGCGAAGAACTTTTGATTGAAGGAGTAGGACTCTGTCCGGATCAAGCATTTGACAGTCCCATGCTCGATTTGAGCGGTTGCAAAGAACTCCTTCAAGACAGGCAGATCGCAGATGGCGCTGCTTCCCAAAAACTTCTTCAGTCCAGAGGCTTCAAGCATGGTGAAGACCTCAGTGATTCCTGCATTGTTTGCCTCAATAACGGAATCAAAGTTGATTGCAAGGCAAGTCTTCTGGATCGACATGATAGCTGTAGATAAGAACTCGAGCAGAGAGTAAGCAAAAGCTTGATAGTAATACGATAGAACTTTTAATGCAATATGAAAGCTTTAGCAACGGTGAAAGGTTGATATACGAGTGTAAAGAAGTATATATAGGAACCTATGGGCCATATGGTGATGTCATGAAAAGTATTTTTGAAATTCAAAAAGTTTTGAAGAGTGTAATCACCGCGCCCAATTAATGTCATTTGGTTCAAAGCACAAAGCTGTTAGTACGGAGCCTGTCAGAGACTAGCTAAAGGCGGATGATATGCCAACATTTATGGCAATGTAACAGCTAAGCTATTAAAGTCATACTAGCAATCATTCCCCTTAAAAGCATGCATACTAACTTAGATCTACTAAGCCAAGAATATTTCGAAAATATGAAAACTTAGCGTCCGGTAAAGGCTTGGTGAATATGCCTGCTGCTTGCTGATCGGTAGAGATGTATTCCAGCCTGATTTCCTTCTTTAAGACATGATCTCGGATAAAGTGATGCCTGACATCAATGTGCTTTGTCCTAGAGTGCATCACTGGATTGTGAGTGATGGCTATGACACTTGTATTGTCATAGTAGATTGGAGCTTCACTCGAACGGATTCCATAATCATTAAGCTGCTGTTGAATCCAGAGTATTTGAGCACAACAGCTGCCAGCAGCAAGGTATTCTGCTTCGGCGGTCGAGGTATCAATTGATGTCTGCTTCTTACTTGACCACGAAATTAGTCTATCTCCAAGGAATTGACATGTGCCACTTGTACTTTTGCGATCAATTCTACAACCTGCATAATCTGCATCTGAATAGCCAATAAGATTAAGATTTGAATCTTTGGGATACCAAAGACCCACATTAGTAGTTCCTTTAATATATTTAATTATTCGTTTGGCGGCAATGAAATGAGATTGCTTAGGTGCTGCTTGAAATCTAGCACATAAACAAACTGAATACATGATATCCGGTCGACTGGCAGTCAAATAAAGCAATGAGCCAATAAGGCCTCGATACATTGTTACCTCGACCGGGATTCCCCCTTCATCTTTATCAAGCTTGATTGATGTACTATTGGGGGTAGATACAGTTGAGCACTGTTCCATTCCAAACTTCTTTACCAATTCCTTGGCATACTTGGATTGATTGATAAATATTCCAGTTTCAAGTTGCTTCACTTGCAATCCAAGAAAGAAATTTAGCTCGCCCATGCTCATTTCAAATTTCTCCTGCATCATCTTAGAGAACTTTGAGCACAACTTGGGGTTAGTTGACCCAAATATAATGTCATCAACATAAATTTGTACTAGTAACACATGATAACCTTTTACAAATTTAAACAAGGTCTTATCGACCGTTCCAATTTGGAAATCATGTTCCAGTAAAAATTTTAGTAATGTATCATACCATGCATGCGGTGCTTGTTTTAATCCATAGAGGGCTTTGTCAAGTTTATAGATATATTGAGGATGAGTAGGATTGACAAAACCTGGTGGTTGTTCAACGTACACCTCTTCTTGAAGTAGACCATTGAGGAATGCAGACTTGACATCCATTTGATAAACTTTAAAGTCCTTGAAAGCTGCATAGGCAAGAAAGATGCGGATTGCTTCTAGTCTTGCAACTGGCGCGAAGGATTCCTCAAAGTCTATGCCTTCTTCTTGTCTGAATCCTTGTGCAACAAGCCGAGCTTTGTTACGCACAACAGTGCCATGTTCATCGAGCTTGTTACGAAACACCCATCTAGTTCCAATCACATTTTGATTTTCCGGTCGAGGAACTAGATGCCAAACATTGTTGCAGGTGAATTGATTCAACTCTTCTTGCATAGCTTCAATCCAGCCTGGCATCTGATAGAGCTTCATCTATCTTCTTGGGCTCTACCTGAGATATGAAAGATGCATGCAAGAATTCATTAATCATTTGACCACGTGTTTTTCGAGGAGCAGAAGGGTCACCTATGACCAACCCAGGTGGATGATCTTTGTTCCACCTAAAATAATTCCCTAAAGGGTTGTCATCAATTGGTTGATGAACGTCCTCGTTTACTGGATCATCATTGGCAGGAGGATCGTTATCAACCGGTGGATCCTCTTCTGGCCTTGTTTGATCACACACGGTAGAGGGAACTGGATCATCCTTCTTTGGAGGATATGGATCACTGTCACTCTCTTCCTGTAGATTTGTGTTTTCCAGTCTATGACTCAGATCATTTATGCTCCCTTGAGTTTGTTCTGTACAAAGAGTAGATTCATCAAAAACAACATGAATGGTTTCCTCGACCGTTAGTGATCTTTGATTGAACACTCGATAAGCTCTGCTAACGGCTGAGTAACCAATAAAAGTTCCTTCGTCTGCTTTGGCATCGAAGGCTGTCAAATGATTTTTGCCATTGTTGTGGATAAAGCATTTGCACCCAAAAATTTTGAAGTATGAAATATCAGGTTTTGTGCCATTCCAGATCTCATATGGAGTTTTGTTAAATCGTTTATTAATCATAGATCTGTTTTGAGTATAGCAAGCTGTGTTAACTGCTTCTGCCCAAAGCCTTTGAGAAACATTTGAATCAGCAATCATAGTTCTGGATGCTTCTTTTAAAGTACGGTTCCTTCTTTCAGCCACCCCATTTTGCTGTGGGGATCTAGCAGCTGACAACTCATGCTTGATTCCTTGATCATCTAGATAAGTCATAAGAGTGGTGTTTAAAAATTCAGTCCCTCTATCACTCCTGATTCTATCTATCACAGTAGATTGTTCATTTTGCAAGCGTTTAAAAAGCTTAATCAGGTGAGGTGCAGTTTGATCTTTTGAAGAGAGAAATATGACCCAAGTAAATCGAGAAAAGTCATCTATAACAACAAGAGCATATCTCATTCCCCCTATGCTTCTTACTGGTATAGGACCAAATAGGTCCATGTGAAGTAAATCTAAGCATTTGGAAGAAGACATACACCCTTTATTTTTAAAGGTTGCTCTCACCTGCTTTCCTAGTTTACAAGCAGGACAAACTTTGTCTTTTATAAAATCTCCTTCAGGCAGACCAGAAACCAAATCATGCTTCCTCAAGTTAGAAATGGACTTAAAATTTAGATGATTTAACCGCTTATGCCACAACCAATGTTTATCATGATGAGCAGTAAGACAAGTAGGTGAAGAAATATGTGAGCAAGACCAGTTTACCTTGTAGGTGTTTAGGTCTCTTACACCGGTCATAAGAGTCTCACCTTTGTCATTTTTGATGATGCAAGTGTGTTTGTGAAACTCGACCGAATGATCATTGTCACATAGTTGACTAATACTTATCAAATTATAGCACAGTTTGTCAACAAGCAACACATCTTTAATAATGATGTTACCATGGATAATCTTAACCTTACCCACGGTTTTACCTTTGGAGTTGTCTCCAAAGCTGATCTTTGGTCCTTTGCACAGCACAACTTCTGTTAGAAGTTCTGGATTCCCTGTCATGTGCCGTGAGCAACCACTATCTAAGTACCAGTTAGTGTCCTTCATAGAAGTGGTCTTCTCGCCCGTTTGGACTTTTAGTACCTGCAAAAAGTGAAGAACTTTTGGTACCCATATCTAGTAGGGTCCAGGTCGGATTAGCCCTTTCGGGACCCACACCTGGAACACCCTTACAGGTTTGCACGTGTGTGTGTCCAGAAATCTGTGCGGTCGATAAGCAGTAAATGTGTGTGCTTGTGAGGTTGCTGTGTGCTGCTTCCCTTTTTGATCTTTATCAGTTAGCCTGTACCTCTTTTGAACTGGCCTGCAATTAAAGTACTGGTAAGGCTTCTCCTTTGACCATCTTCTCTTAGAGTAGTTAGACTCATTCCATGGTCTTTTGAAATTAGATTGGTTTCCCTTTCTTCTTTCATTAGGTTTTGGTTTAATCCAAGTTCCTCTTTGATTAGAGATCTGGGGATCCACATATCCCAGCCCTCTATGCTTAGAGCTTCGTTCGTTAGATACTTTCTGATTTTTGTCAAAGCTGCACTCATCATGTTCATATATCGTGCTGGACCTGACAAATCTTATTTTGTTAAGATTGCCTTTGTCCAGGCTTGACTGAATACAAGATTCCATAGACTGTTCATTTGTTCCAAACCCTAGACCGGTTTTGTCATGTGCCGGTCTTTGGATTTCTTGAATCTTGTCAATGGTTACAGAAGATTTATTCCAAGCCTTAATTGTTTCAAGTAGTTTTTTGTTCTCAGTCAAGGTTGCTTGGAACACTCTTTTCAAGGTGTCATTCTCAGTAGCCAGCAGACTTAGCTTGACCTTAAGACCATCAAGCTCTTTTCGCTGCATGCAGCTTGATTCGCTTGACTTATCTTTTAGGTCAGCTCTTTCTGCCTTTACCTCCTCGAATTCCTTGGATAATGCTTTGTATTCATTAGCCATTTCGTGTAAAGCAGTAACTAGATCACTGTGAGTAAATTCAGGTGAACCAAAGTCAAATACCTCCTCAGCTTCTTCTTCGATGTCAGCCATAAGACATTCCACCTTTTCATCATCGCTGTCATCTGAAGAGCTTCCGGTATTGGGGTTGTCAGAGTCAGACTCAGCCCACTTGCTTTTGCTTTCGTCTGCTACTAGAACCCTTTGGTCTCTTCCTTTTCTAAACGTCCTCTTGTCCTCCTTGCCCCTTCTTCTTTCGAAGAATTGCTTCTGATCATTGCTCTTAGGCTTGGTGCAATCTGCAATGAAGTGGCCTGGCTTGCCACAGTTAAAACAAGTAGGACCATCGTCTGTATGGTCCGATTTATGATAATTTTTAAATTTAGAATTGTTTTTACGCATAAATCTACCAAATTTCTTGACAAAGAGTGTCATGGCTTCGTTGCTGATTTGCTCAGCTGATCTCTTTGGAGCTTCCTCGACCGGTGGACGCATCACCGTTGAGGTTAAGGCCTTGGTTGGTTGAGAGGTAGATGGTTCATCTTCTGTCCTCATGTTGAGCTCGAACTCGTAGGCTTTGAGATTTGCAAAGAGATCATGCAGTTCAACCTTGCTTTAGTCTTTTGACTCCCTCATGGCCACTGTCTTGATCTCCCATTCTTTGGGAAAAGCTCTCATAACCTTCACAGCAATTTCACGGTTAGTATAAATTTTTCCTAAAGCAATAAGATCACAAATGATACTACTGAACCGTTAATCAAATTCAGCCATGGTTTCCCCTGGCTTCATTTTGGCATTGTCATATTTTTGAATGGCCATGGTGAGCTTGTTTTCCTTGGTCTGGTCATTTCCTTCACACAGCTAAGTGAGCTTCTCCCAAATCTCCTTTGCTGTGGAGCATGACTTGATTTTGCTGAACATGTTCTTGTCCAGTGTTTTGTATAGGATGTCCCGGGCCACATTGTCAAGATTGGCCTTCTTTTTGTCCTCAGTAGTCCACTCAGCTCTTGGTTTCTCAATCATTTGTCCTGCACCATCGGTTAGAGCTGGGTTGACCTTCATGATTTTGATAGGACCGTCTGTTATGACATATATCATGTCATCGTCCTGTGCTGCAAGATGTGCCTGCATGCGAATTTTCCAGTCATCATAATCTTCTTTAGAAAACATAGGAATTTTGTTGAAAGAAGTCATGATTTTAAAACTTTAGATCAGCAGTTGAGAAAGGAACCCGCTCTGATACCACTTGTTGGGATCGGTTCAGAGGATAGAGGGGGGTGAATACACTCTGAAACTTATTTTCTTTCTTTTCAAAATGATCAAGTGAAGTTTAGTTCACTTGATCTGTTTTCTCAACTTCTAAAACGGTTTGAACAACTTAAATAGTGCGAAAATAGTTCAGAGGTTTTAGTGATGCAAAGGCAAGTTATAACACGATTTATGAGCAATATATAAGATAAATATGCAGTAAAGACTAAGGCACGATTTATGGAAGTTCGAAGGCTTAATCCTTCTAAGTCTCCCCTTCTTCCACTTAGGAAGGAATTCACTAGAAGACTTTGGTTATTACAACATCTTGCAATACACCCACTTCAGACTTAGGACTTATCCAATGCCTAATCCGAAACTCCTAGATTTACACAGATAAGATTCTCAGTTCTTATCAGACTGGTGGAAGCTTTCAGAGTAGCTTCAAGTCTCTTCAATAATGAATACAGTCCGGTTGAGCTTCTCAAACTGCAGAGCGGTCGAGAGGCTTGGAAACCCTAGGATGATCCTTGAAGATCAGATATGTAAACTGTAGGCGAGGGTTTATTTGAGCAGCAAGTGAATGATCTTGTAAGTGTGCTCAAGTATTGCCTCAGTATATCAGATGAGGACTTCTGATAGTATTCAAGTGATTGAGTTGATTGAGATTTTTCGTGTTGCTTGACTTCTTGTCACTTCTTGAGCAATCTTCCCTTTATATAGGTCAATCAACAACGTCTTTATTTTTGAACGTTCTGATGCTGCATTGAATGCACATTTAATGCTTCATATATGCATTGATGATTCTGCATGAAGATCGTACACTTCTTTAAATGCAGACAACTTCCAGGGTCCAAAACTGGTATAAACGGTCGAATGCTTTATCTGTAGCCATTCTGCGTTTTTGCCATTTTAGTGCAACCTGTTGTCTCGATGCAAGAGTCAACAGATCTTCTGATACGCCGGTTCTTCTTTTGATAAAAGATCTTGCAATGAACGTCTTGTCACAAGTATTTGTCTTGAGATATCTTGATAAGCAGTTGACTTTCTATCGGTAGATAGATTTATCCTCTGCAGGTTTGAATAACCAGTCGATAGGCTTGTGACTGCAACCGGTCGAGAGACAAAGGCGGTTGACAAGCTTCCGGTAGATAACTTGAAGGGTTTAGACGGTTGCGGTAGGAGTTGTAGTAGATTCCTGAAATACAAAAGATTGGCAGCACATTCCTATACAATGAGTTGTTGTTTGTTATCACCAAAATGTCGGATTCAACACATGTGTTAACATTTCTACTGTATGATTGTTCAAGCAGCAGCGGGTTTCTAGTTATATGACGCAGTCTCTTTTTTAATAATTTTTTTTGCCCCAAACTTTGTGAATTCGCTTAATTTAATTTATCGTTATTCCTTTTGTCAAAACTTATAGCACACCAAACATAAAATTTTAATTGATTTTCATCATATTTCTAAATTTATTCTAAAGAAAACATGAGACGAAAATTATAGATATAAAATATTTCTATCATATATATATTTTATAAATAATTTAATTTGTATATTTATTTTTGACTCATTAAATATTGCAGCATTTTAATTGATTTTCATAATATTTTTAAAGTCATTCTAAGGAAAACACTAGAAGAAAATTATAGATATAAAATATTTCTACACCTATTTTTTTTAAAAAAATTAGTGTTGAATTTTCTAAATTAATCATTCTTATTTTAATAGTTACTAGGTGATGTGCACACAAAGTGCAAGATAAAAGTAATATCATGTAATAATGTCATTAATTTCAATATAATTAGTTATTTATCACAATGTCGAATTTTCGATTAGAATATTTATTAGATTCCTAGCTAAAACTAAAAAATTAAATTAAATTGAGCAAAAAATTTTACCTCTATCATAAAAAATGATGGATTTAATAAGAGGGTTGCGGTTAAAATAATGGGTTGAAAACTACCTCGACATTGTGTGTGCAAGATAATAAATTAATATCATGTAGTAATGTCTTGAAATTACAGTATAACTAGTTTTTTCACAATGTCGACATATTTTTCGTAAAAAATGTAAATAAAAGGGCAAAGTTTTACAATTGTGAAATAACAATTTTGCCATTTTATTTTACATTTTATGTAAGACCATATAAAATATATATGGATATAAGACTAAAATTCAAATTTTAGTTAGAGTATGAAAGTAAATATATATTTCTATTATATATAATATAAATGAATACATTAATTACTTTAATTGAATTGCAATTAGTGGATTTTAATAGCATATTAACTAAATATTTTCACATTGTCTACACTCATTTAATTTAAAAACAAACATCTGAATTTTAAGAACCTAAAAAAACCATAACAATTTCATCTTTTAAATATTTTATAAAATTAAAAAAAATTTGTTACCTATGTATTTGCACTCAAATTTTATTTATATTACTACTATAATATTTCAAGAAAAATAGCGACATAAAGCTAAAATATCTAAGTTTTAAAGTTTAGAAATTTTCAAAAATAAAAAATTATTTCATGTGGACTATTAAATAAATTATAAAAACTCATTTTAATATTACCAAATTATTTTATTTTGGTTATTTTTTTAGGATTTAAAATAGCGAGGGAAAGCAAAGAGACACAATTTTAAAATTTAAACCTTTTAAAAAATAAAAAATATTATTTCATATACTTATGAGAACTTTTAAATAAATGATAAAAAATTATTTTAATAGTGCTATATAATTTTATTTTGAATTAAATAGAAGTAGAATTTTATTTGGTTATTTCTTTAGGATTTTATTTTTTGATAAATTTATTTTTATACTTTAACAATTCATTACAAAAAAATTATTGAAAATAGTTAAAACACAGATGAAATAATAAAAATTTAAATTTAAATAACTTATTAATTTCATTATTATATTTTTGTATACCATCAATTTTTATTTTAATTGTGAATGAAAGGAAAAAAAATTTCTATGGGGAAAATTTTCAAATTGTGAAATAACAATCTTGTCAATAGTTTTGTTTACTGGATTGAAAATATTTTGAGATATAATTAAATATAAAAATGATATATTAGTTGGAACATAAAAGGAAGAAAAAAGTGGTTTATGTTGAAAAATATATTATTATTATTATTATTATGTTGAATATTGAATATTGAGTTGTAAAATGTGGAAAATTAGTGTGTGATGTTGTAGATGATGATGTATTAATTTTTGGACTAATCTCAAATGTGGATCTATAAATAGGTCTTCATTTGCGATGAAAAATACAATTGAGTAGGGTAATTTGAGTCGAATCGATCTTTCATACCGATATAATTCCATGAAACCGTCTAAAAAATTCATCAAAATCTTAATATTTTTAATACAATTAACTATATACACACTGATACATATTATTATACTAGGCATAGCACGTGCGTTGCACGTGGCAAAACAATGAAATCGATATTTCATATTAATAATTATATTATATGTTAAAAGAAATAAATCGGTCAACTCTATGTTGAATTCAGCTGAAAAAGACAAGAATTGAATTTAGGCAAAACAAGATGAGAAATAATAGAACATAAATGATATGAATCTTTATTTATAAACGAAACATGTGTTAACATTTCTACTGTATGATTGTTCAAGCAGCAGCAGGTTTCTAGTTATATGACGCAGTCTCTTTTTTAATAATTTTTTTTTGCCCCAGACTTTGTGAATTCGCTTAATTTAATTTATCGTTATTCCTTTTGTCAAAACTTATAGCACACCAAACATAAAATTTTAATTGATTTTCATCATATTTCTAAATTCATTTTAAAGAAAACATGAGACGAAAATTATAGATATAAAATATTTCTATCATATATATATTTTATAAATAATTTAATTTGTATATTTATTTTTGACTCATTAAATATTGCAGCATTTTAATTGATTTTCATAATATTTTTAAAGTCATTTTAAGGAAAACACCAGAAGAAAATTATAGATATAAAATATTTCTACACCTATTTTTTTAAAAAAAAATTAGTGTTGAATTTTCTAAATTAATCATTCTTATTTTAATAGTTACTAGGTGATGTGCACACAAAGTGCAAGATAAAAGTAATATCATGTAATAATGTCATTAATTTCAATATAATTAGTTATTTATCACAATGTCGAATTTTCGTTTAGAATATTTATTAGATTCCTAGCTAAAACTAAAAAATTAAATTAAATTGAGCAAAAAATTTTACCTCTACCATAAAAAATGATGGATTTAATAAGAGGGTTGCGGTTAAAATAATGGGTTGAAAACTACCTCGACATGCACACACAATTTGTGTGCAAGATAATAAATTAATATCATGTAGTAATGTCTTGAAATTACAGTATAATTAGTTTTTTCACAATGTCGACATATTTTTCGTAAAAAATATAAATAAAAGGGCAAAGTTTTACAATTGTGAAATAACAATTTTGCCATTTTATTTTACATTTTATGTAAGACCATATAAAATATATATGGATATAAGACTAAAATTCAAATTTTAGTTAGAGTATGAAAGTAAATATATATTTCTATTATATATAATATAAATGAATACATTAATTACTTTAATTGAATTGCAATTAGTGGATTTTAATAGCATATTAACTAAATATTTCCACATTGTCTACACTCATTTAATTTAAAAACAAACATCTGAATTTTAAGAACCTAAAAAAACCATAACAATTTCATCTTTTAAATATTTTATAAAATTAAAAAAAATTTGTTACCTATGTATTTGCACTCAAATTTTATTTATATTACTACTATAATATTTCAAGAAAAATAGCGACATAAAGCTAAAATATCTAAGTTTTAAAGTTTAGAAATTTTCAAAAATAAAAAATTATTTCATGTGGACTATTAAATAAATTATAAAAACTCATTTTAATATTACCAAATTATTTTATTTTGGTTATTTTTTTAGGATTTAAAATAGCGAGGGAAAGCAAAGAGACACAATTTTAAAATTTAAACCTTTTAAAAAATAAAAAATATTATTTCATATACTTATGAGAACTTTTAAATAAATGATAAAAAATTATTTTAATAGTGCTATATAATTTTATTTTGAATTAAATAGAAGTAGAATTTTATTTGGTTATTTCTTTAGGATTTTATTTTTTGATAAATTTATTTTTATACTTTAACAATTCATTACAAAAAAATTATTGAAAATAGTTAAAACACAGATGAAATAATAAAAATTTAAATTTAAATAACTTATTAATTTTATTATTATATTTTTGTATACCATCAATTTTTATTTTAATTGTGAATGAAAGGAAAAAAATTTCTATGGGGAAAATTTTCAAATTGTGAAATAACAATCTTGTCAATAGTTTTGTTTACTGGATTGAAAATATTTTGAGATATAATTAAATATAAAAATGATATATTAGTTGGAACATAAAAGGAAGAAAAAAGTGGTTTATGTTGAAAAATATATTATTATTATTATGTTGAATATTGAATATTGAGTTGTAAAAAGTGAAAAATTAGTGTGTGATGTTGTAGATGATGATGTATTAATTTTTGGACTAATCTCAAATGTGGATCTATAAATAGGTCTTCATTTGCGATGAAATATACAATTGAGTTGAGAGAAAAATATTATAAAGTGTAGAGTTTGATATATTTTGAGTTTTTGGAGTATTTACTTTTTACCGTAAATTTTTACTTTTTCACAACACGTTATCAGCACGATCGCTCGAAGGTTCTCTATAATTTCCGACGCTCCAAAATACAAGAAGAAGTCAAAAATATTCAACAAGTAAGAATTTTTATTTTACTGTTTATATATTTTTATTGTGTATATATTAATATATAATATCATGTTATAAAAAAAAATAAGTTTTTTTTTCAAAAACTTGTTATAAATCCTGGGAGGATGTTAAGACGACATCTCACACTCCCGGTAAAAGATACGACAAGTATAAAAGCCTCTAAGGTTCTTAAACAATATAATCATATTTGTATAATTTCATGTTATTATATAAAAGGTTGTCTATGACACCGATCTTATAATAATGTGATATGATATACTATACCTGACTTTATACTAACTATATTGGTATAATTTCACAATATTATATAAAAGGTTGTCTACGACACCGATCTTATAATAATGTGATATGATATACATAATTATTTAATTATGATTATCATTATATGTATCACATGATTATCATGAATTTTTATTCAACACATACTCGATTTTTCTTACCCCAACGGTAACAAACGGCTAGTTTTTGCCCTATAAATATGTTCACTGAAACTCATTTTCAATCATACCAAATTCACTTTTTCTCTCAAAATAATTTCTCCTCGATTTTTCGAAGATGAAGATGATGGCATTTTTAAGGCTATTTTTCATAACGATTATGATCATCATGCTCACGAGTTTTGTACTCACTAGCGATTTTCCACCACATACTTTTTCTCTATTTATACATGCACTTGTAATCTTCGTTCTTCAATTATTTGGTATTGTCATATTAATGGAAATTAACTAATAAAATACATTGTTATTTTTCTAGTACCACCATGTCAAATTTGGCAAAGATTGAATTCGTTGCGCTCGATATCATTGGAAAGAATTATATGACATGGACTCTCGATGTAGAGATGCATCTTGAGTCATTGGGTCTCAGTGATACCATCAAAGAAAATAATATATCATCCTCACAAAAAAAAACAAAGTCTATGATTTTCTTACGTAGACATCTTGATGAAGGACTGAAATATGAGTATCTCACAGAAAAAGATCCAATGATTTTATGAAAAGGGTTGAAAGAAAGATTTGAGCATATAAGGGAAGTTATACTCCCGACCGCCCGTGATGAATGGAATACGTTGAGATTCCAAGACTTTAAAAAAGTCAGTGATTACAATTCTGCGATGTATCGAATAGTCTCGCAATTGAAATTTTGTGGGCATGTTATTACTGAAATGGAAATGCTTGAAAAAACATTTTTCACATTCCACACATCAAATATAACTCTACAAACAGTATAGAGTGCGTGGATTTTTGAGATATTCTGAACTAACCGCATGCCTTTTTGTGGCGGAAAAGAACAACGAATTGTTAGTAAGAAATCATCAATCCCGACCCACTGGATCAACGGCATTTGCAGAAGCAAATGTCGTAATTAAAAATAAAAACCAAAATCAAAGGCATAGACCAGATTTTGGTCGTGGACGAGGTCGAGGACGTGGGCGTGGACGTGGACGTAAAAATGATCGCGGTCGTGGTCGCGGCCGTGGATATGAAAATATTCGAGATAATTACTTCAATAACTCATCTCAAAAGAACGTCACGAACCACCCACCAAAAAGGCAACATGAAAGTACGAGTGAAAATGAAAATCACTCAAAAAGAACTGAGAGTGTTTGTTATAGATGTGACACTCCAGGACATTGGTCACATATTTGTCGAACCCCTGAGCACCTATGTAAGCTCTATAAAGAATCGACAAATGGAAAAGGAAAAGAGACCAATTTTGTTGAAAATAGTGACCATTTAATTGGTTCAACTAGTTTCAATGCTGCAGATTTTTTGAATGATTTCGAATGATTTCGAAGACATTGATTAAAAGATTGGTGAGACTAGATTGTAACAAATTTGTATTTTTAATGCATTTTTGTATTATAAAGCATGTTATATTTTGCATTTGTATTGTACTTAATTTTTTTTATTGCATTTTTGTGAAGTTTGATATGGAAAATGCTATGAGCAAACATGGAAATAATATCATGAAAATTTGCATACCGGATAGTGGTACAACGCACACTATTCTGCGAGATGAAAGATATTTCTTGGAAATAAAACCAACAAAAACAATGGTGAATACAATATCAGGTCATGTAGACTTGATTGAAGGTTGTGGTAAAGCACAATTTTTGTTACCAAATAGTACAAAATTTCTGATAAATGATGCTTTATATTCACCACAATCGAAAAGAAATTTGTTGAGTTTTAATGACATATATTCTCATGGATATGATACTGAGACGATAACTGATGGAAATCAGAAATATATGTGTCTTACCACATATAAATCGGGAAAGAAATATGCGGTAAAAATATTATCAATGCTTCCTACTGGATTGCATTATACACATATAATTCCAATCGAATCAAATATGGTTGTTAATAGTTCTTCAATATTAACAATTGGCATGATCGATTGAGAGATCCTGGTTCAATAATGATGCGAATAATTATTAAAAATACACATGGTCATCCATTGAAAGACCAGAAGATCTTTTAGAATAATAAGTTTCAATGTAAAGAATGTTCTCTTGGAAAACTTATTATAAGACCATCGTCAGCTAAAATCCAAACAGAATCACCCATATTTCTTGAACGCATTCAGGGTAATATTTGTGGGCCAATTCATCCACCATGTGGACCATTTCGATATTATATGATATTGATCGATGTCTCTAGCAGATGGTCACATGTATGCTTATTGTCAACTCGGAATGTGGCATTTGCAAGATTAATGGCTCAAATAATAAAATTGCGGAATCAATTTCTCGATTATACAATCAAGAAAATAAGACTTGATAATGCTGGGGAATTTACTTCCCAAACTTTCAATGACTATTGTATGTCAATGAGAATTACTGTTGAACATCATGTTGCTCATGTTCATACACAGAATGGATTAGCTGAATCATTGATTAAACGTCTACAACTGATTGCTAGACCAATGATTATGAGAACAAAACTCCTTATTTCTATATGGGGACATGCAATTTTACATGCTGTGGCATTAATTCGCATCAGACCAAGTGCATATCATAAATTCTCCCCATTGCAGCTTGCATTTGTTAAAGAACCAAATATTTCTCATCTAAGAATTTTTGGATGTATGGTGTATGTGTCTATTGCACCACCTCAACGATAAAAAATGGGTCCTCAAAGAATAATCGGTATTTATATCGGTTATGATAGTCCATCAATCATTCGATATCTTGAGCCTCAGACAGGCGATGTGTTTACAGCACGCTTTGCTGATTGTCATTTTAATGATGAAATCTTCCCAATGTTAGGGGGAGAAAAGAAACACATCGAAAAAGAAATCACATGGTATGTACCATCATTGTTACATTTGGATCCAAGGACCAAACAATGTGAGAAAGATGTACAGCAAATTGTGCACTTGCAAAAAATTGCAAATCAAATGCCAGATGCATTTGCAGACACAAAAGGGGTAACAAAATCATATATACATGCTGTAAATGCCCCTGCTCGAATTGAAATTCCAAAGAAACAAATTGAAGACACTCATGATGTCATAAAACGCTTGAAGCGTGGAAGGCCAGTCGGTTCCAAGGATAAAAATCCTCGAAAAAGAAAAGGCATAGAGAAGCACGATGATCATAAAATAGAAAATGATGTTCCAGAAGAAACACCTGATGATGAAAATGTTCTGTCAAAACCACAAACTGACGAGAATCGTGAAATCTCTATCAATTATATTAATACTGGAAAAATATGGAACCGAAAAGACATAGAAGATATTGATGAGATATTTTCTTATAATGTGGCTTGTGACATCATAAATGAAAATAAGGATCATGAACCAAAATCTTTTGGTGAATGTAAAACTCGTCATGATTGGGCCAAATGGAAAGATGTCATCCAGGTTGAATTGGATTCGCTGAATAAACGTAATATTTTTGGACCTATAGTCCTCACACCTGAAGGTATAAAACCTGTTGGATACAAATGGGTTTTTATTCGAAAGCGAAATGAGAAAAATGAAATAGTCAGATATAAAGCTAGACTTGTTGCACAAGGTTTTTCTCAAAGGCCTGAAATTGATTATGAAGAAACGTATTCTCCTGTTATGGATGCAATTACGTTTCGATATTTGATTAGTTTGGCAGTGTCTGAAAATTTGGAAATGTGTCTTATGGATGTTGTTACAGCTTACTTATATGGATCACTTGATAGTGATATATACATGAAAATCCCTGAAGGATTTAAGATGCCTAAAGCACAAAGTTCAAAACCCAGAGAATTTTATTCTGTAAAATTGCAAAGATCATTATATGGGTTAAAGAAATCCGGCCGAATGTGGTATAATCGGCTAAGTGAGCACTTGATGAAAAAGGGATATGTAAATGATTCAATATGCCCTTGTGTTTTTATCAAGAAAACAACATCCGGATGTGTAATTATTGTTGTATATGTTGATAATTTAAACATCAATATTGGAACGAATAAATAAATTCAAGAAGTTATGATGTACTTGAAGGAAGAATTCGAAATGAAGGATCTTGGAAAAACCAAGTATTGTCTGGGTTTGCAAATCGAACAAAAGGAATGTGGAATTTTTGTTCACCAAATAAATTATACAGAAAAGATCCTTAAACGTTTTAATACGGATAAATCAAATCCATTAAGTACTCTAATGGTTGTAAGATCATTAAACATAGAAAAGGATCCATTCCGTCCATGTGAAGATGATGAAGTTATTCTTGGTCCAGAAGTACCATATCTAAGTGCCATTGGTGCCCTTATGTATCTTGCAAATTGCACTAGACCTGATATATCTTTTGCTGTAAATTTATTGGCAAGATTCAGTTCATATCCAACAAAGAGGCACTGGAACGGAATTAAACATATATTCCGTTATCTACGAGGAATGACAGATTTGAGACTTTTGTACTCAAAAGACACCAATCAAAGTATCATTGGTTATGCTGATGCTAGATATTTATCTGATCCACATAAGGAACGTTCCCAAACCGGATATGTATTTACTCGTGGAGGCACCGCAATTTCTTGGCATTCACAGAAACAAACACTCGTAACAACTTCATCAAATCACGCCGAGATTATTGCATTACATGAAGCAAGTCGTGAATGTGTGTGGTTAAAGTCAATGACCAAACATATTCAAATATCGTGTGGATTGACAGTAGACAAGAAGCCTGTGACACTATATGAAGATAATGCTGCATGTATTGCTCAAATGAAAGAAGGATACATCAAAAGTGACAGAACCAAACATATCCCCCCAAAATTCTTTGCCTACACTCAAGATCTTGAGAAGAATAAAGATATTGATATCTGTTACATTCAATCAAGTGAGAACTCATCAGATCTCTTCACAAAATCACTTCCCACGACGATATTCAGAAAACATATATACAACATTGGGATGCGCAATCTACGGAATATGTGAAGAATCACTCATGTTAACATGAGGGGGAGTTTACATGGCTGCACTCTTTTTTCCTTGCTATGGTTTTTATCCCACTGGTTTTTCCTAGTAAGGTTTTTAACGAGGCAGTATAAAACACGTAATGAAGACAATCATCATATCACGATCATCATCACAAGGGGGAGTGTTGAAAAATATATTATTATTATTATGTTGAATATTGAATATTGAATATTGAATATTGAGTTGTAAAATATGGAAAATTAGTGTGTGATGATGTAGATGATGATGTATTAATTTTTGGACTAATCTCAAATGTGGATCTATAAATAGGTCTTCATTTGTGATGAAAAATACAATTGAGTTGAGAGAAAAATATTATAAAGTGTAGAGTTTGATATATTTTGAGTTTTTGGAGTATTTACTTTTTACCGTAAATTTTTACTTTTTCACAACAGTTTATGCCTTTATGACTTGCTAATAACTATATTGATTAATAGCAACGGGCAGTCAAGAGACACAATTTTAAAGTTTAGACATTTTCAAAAATAAAATAAAAAAATTATTATATATATTTATGAGGGCTATTAAATAAATGATAAAAAAATTATTTTAATAGTGTTATAGAATTTTATTGTGATTTAAATAATTAGAATTAAAATTTGAATTTTATTTGGTTATTTCTTTAGGATTTATTTTTTGAGAATTTTATATTTATACTTTAGCAATTCATTACCAAAAAAAAAATTATTGAAACAGAGTTAAAACACAGATGAACTAATAAAAAATTAGAATTTAAATACTTTAGTAATTTCATGATTTTATTTATGTTTAGCATCAATTTTTATTTGAATTGTGATTTGAAGGGAAAATTTTCAAATTATGAAATAAAAAAACTTTTTTGTTTTTATTCTATAGAATTTTTTACTGGATAGAAAATATTTTGGGATATAAATGTAAAAATGAGATATTAGTTGGGGCATAAAAGGAAGAAAAAAATTTGGTTTATGTCTTTATGACTTGCTAATTATATACTACATTGATTTGGTTAACAATTAAAAAATTAAATTGGTTATTTATTAATTGAAATTTAAATGAAAGCCAACGTATGTAACCAACAAGTTGCAATTGGGTGAAAATTTAAATCAGTAAAAACTTTTTTGATCGTGTGCATGGAATATTAGATCAATTATATAGAAAGATAACCGATGCACCATAAATTTAATTTAATTGATTTATGTTTTGAGATGTACATCGATGGATTTTTTTATGACGTGAGAATCCTCAATCGTTATCTTTCGATGCACATTAGATAAACTTCTGAATTAATGTAATAGTATGCGAACTATGTAATTTAATTTAAGTTTATTTATTTATAAAAAAACTAAATGATGAGTTACTGTTCGATATATTTTCATTTGAGATTATGCATGATTTCAATACAACAAAATATAAAATTAATCATGGTACGAACATTTATATATGATGATGATTTATGTGAACTATTGATCAAATTAGGGATAAAACCCAAATACGTCCTCAAAGTTTTCTAACTTTCCCAAAAATATACTAACACTTTATTAGTTCCTAATTATGTCCCTTATTTAAAAACTAGTTTCCTTAATATGTCCCCCAAACTAAAAATTGCCTATAATACCCTTATTTTAACAATTATAACTAATAATTCCTTTGGGCTCAAAAAATGGTATCAGAGCCAAGGTAAAGAAAGATGATTTCTAACTCTCAATTTTTAGAGATTACCCTTGATTCCTCTAAACCCTCCGGAGATCTTAGAGAAATTCAAAAGACGGTACAATATTACAGCAATCAGTTGTATGAAATACCTCGGCAGATTGGAGAAATCCTTAAGAAACAAGAAGAAAATTCTTGTAACTCTAAAGGATCTTCAAACCAAAATCATAATAGAACACACTTCTGGTTCTAGAAAAGGAAATACAGGAGGAAGGTTACCACTCTCGTTTGGTACCGAACCTTTGTTACATCAGAAAGGTAAAACCAAAATGGTTCAAAAACCTTTAACTGATGATGAAATGATGATTAATCTTATAAAAGCAGTATCAGAGAAAAACACTATCTGATGACTACTTTAGAAAGAATAAATCTCAAGGATCTACAAGATCTTGCGGATTCTTTTGCGAATCTCAAAGTAGTAGATCTAAAAATGAATTTCACTGAGGGTGAACAACCCATAGGGAATCCCCCGAGATATGTGGTTAAAACAGAAGAACCACATAGTGAGTTCCATGTTGGAGAAAATTCACATCCAGCAGGAACCAGATCAAGAAGAAGTAATATACCACTACATCAAACCCCTTATGGAAAAACTGTTTTAGACCCGATACATCCTTATGGGGTTATGTTAAACCTTGATGTTCTAGACTTCAAAAATAGAGAAGATCTCATAGATGATTGGACATCAGCTATGAGAATAGCAGCAGGAACTTTAGATCTCAATAAAGAAGATCTGTTAAGATAGCTTGGGAAATGACCATGCCAAAAACCAAGGAATCAATCTTAGCAGGAGAATCACTTAGCGAGATTGGAAGAAGAATGACTACCCTTTTTAAAGCACAATTCATAGGGGTAGACTATTTCAATAATCAAGATACAGAGAAAAAGAGAAGATATACTCAAGCTCTGTATAGCCTCGAGTTACATGATATCTGTTTAGTTGATGAATATATTATGTTATTCACCAAATACAGATGGAACTCGGGAGTTGAAGAAAATGTAGTCATTCAGCTATTTTCGCAAAAATGCCAAGCCCCTGGAGAGAAATGCTGATAAAAGAATACGTTCCAGGTAATCTTGATACATTGGCAAGACGCGCCTCCTTTTTGAAAGAAAAATTGGCGGAATGGTGCCACAGCATTACAAAAGAACTACAAGAAAATAAGGGGTATTAATAAGAATACTCCTCTATGTTGTAGAGAAAATGATCTCCCTACGGTTATAGGGAATAAATCACAGGGATTTAAAAGGAAGAAATTCAGAAATAATCCCTACAATAAAAGAATGAAAAGTTCTTGGAAACCAAGAACATTTTGGTCCAAACAAAAGGCCAGATCCTATAGATCAGGTAGAAGAAGTGGACCTACAAGAACATCCCCAGCAACAAACTCATCACAAGGCAGGGGAAGAACACCATCTAGAAGAACTTTCAGAAGAACTCATACAAGAGCAAGTGAAAGTTTCAAGGATTGCAACTACTGGACATGTGGAGCAAGAGGACATATATCTACAAACTGTCCAAAAAATGAGAAAAAGGGAGTTAAACTCTTTGAAGCAACACCAGATATGGATGATGCGGTCTTCTTTCAAGATCTAGTCCAAGTATATCAATTTGAGGATATCCCCTCAGATGAAAGTATATACGAAGAAGAGATATTGTTTAGCCAAGATGAATCTGAAGATGAATCATAATCAGAATAAGGAAGAAGTGTTTCGACACGAAACACATGAGAGTTTGGCTGGATTTTTTAGTCAAACCACGATATCTCATAATATGGTCCAAAGGATTATGAGAGAAAATCCAACATTACAGAAGTACCAAGGATTTTCGGTAGGACAAGTAGAAAGAGTCTTAGGCAACCTAGGGCTTAGACAAAAGAGACATAATTTGATTTACAAAGTATCCAGAAGGGAAATGGCAATCCCTATGGAGTTAACAAGTAATCAAATAGAGCTGCATTTAATTCCTTTTGAAGAAGTAAGAGATGAATTGCAAAAACTGAAAAACGAGGTAGCAAAAACGATGTCTTGGATTCATATTGGAGCGATCCAAATAATGATTGAGGCAACTTTTAAAGAAGGAATAGATTCACTCATAGATATCGTAGTATGTGATAAAAGAATGGGGAATATCCAAGATGTTGTTCTCGGTACGATCTCAAAAAATCTATGTGCAGGAAAAATTGTAGGAGTTATTTATCCAAGAATAGCCTACAATTTAGCTGACAGAGACTTTAGTCGAACCTTGACGTTGCATCAAAACTTCAAGGAAAAAAATTAATGAAGGAAAGTAATAAACCATATTCTATTACTTATCAAATTTCATATGCTCTTTCTAATACTCACCATTCTGAATTATTTATTAAAAATGAGTTTATTGAAATTCCAGAAATCTTAGGGAAAGTTGCTCAAGCAATATACCCGAAAAAAATTGAGTTTCCTTTAATTCAGAAAACAGTTATTCAAATACAAGATAAATCGGTTCTATACAGAGATCTTAAAATAGAACCCCGAAGGTTATCTTTTCAAGGGGACCGAATGACAAGTCGAAGGTGGGAAAAATCCCCTATTCAGGAAATTCCACCAGAAGAAAATGAGTTTTCAATAATAGAAAAACTTAGATCTCCAGAAGGATGGAAAAAAGTCAAAATAGTATTCGAAATTACATGTCACGGGAACCAATTTCCTTGTAACTCGATTTACTATTTAGAGCAGCAGGTAGGGGTGTTCAAACTTCGGATAAAATCGAAATCAAACCGGAAAAACCAAACACCGAACCGAACCAAAAACCGAAATTTGAAATTTGGATATAAATGTTAAAATCGAAATTTATTTGGTTCGGTTTCGGATTATATATCTCAAAACCGAACCGAACGAAAAAACCAAAATTTTATTAAATTAATAATTTTATTTATATAATTGTTTATATTATATATTTTATGTGATGATACCTAATGAATAAAGAATTATTTTTAATAATTTTTAGTTCATTGTTGTTTATTATTGTTGTTTATTTAAGTCATTTAGACTTTGAATTTAAATATTTTACAAAAAAATCATTTAAAAGATAACATATTATATTTTAAAATATATGTATAATATTAATTAAAATAATTATATCAAAACCAAAATAACCAACCGAAATAACCAAACCGATTTAGTAAAAAACCAAACCTAACCGAAGGAAAATGGTTCGGATATCGGATTATATATTTCTAAAACCGAAAACCGGAAAAACCGAAATAAAAAACCAAAAACCAGACCGAACCGACCGATGAACACCCCTAGCAGCAGGTAATAGGAACTTACCAAGCATTAATAAATATTGGAGAATTGGAAGTTCAAATCTATGGAATTCCAGGAAAAGAAGGTATCAGCTCATTCTTGGCCTATAATTTCTGGAGGATCATAAACCATGGAAACACCTTGAAAAAGGAATAGAGTTTATGGCAAAAGAAAAGACTTGGAGGATTCAATAAGAATTCTACGAGATGGAAAACCAAGAGAATTGGATAAGGGACAATCCCTTATTTAGATTCGAAAACTCTGTTTACAAACAGAGAAAGAAGCAACTATTGAAATTAGTAAGTCATGAACATGATTTACTAGAACGCATTGAAGAAGTGGAAAAGAGTAACCATACTCTACCTTCTGAGGCCTTAGGAAAACTAAAGGTGAATAGTCTTAATCGGATTACTAAGTTACAACATAGTCTGTTAAAAATGGCGGGGCCATTTAGTAATCCCTTTAAAAAATGAGTCCTTTCTCCATATACATTCCGATAGGGATGTTGTATGAACAATATAAGGCTGAATATTTTGCAGCTTATATTGACTCAGGAGCAGGAATTTGTACAGCAAAAAGAGGAGTCTTCCCTGAAGAATGTGAAGAAGAATTGCCAAAAATTGCTGGACGAGATTTCTCTCGAAGAATTTTAATTCTTTGCAAAAGAATAAAACAAGCAGAGATCCTTATGGCATGGTGGGACAGAAATCAACTCAAAGCTAGTCTTACTCTAAAGGAAGGCAAAGAATATGAATTCGTCAGATATAAGCCTATCCCAATGAACATAACAGATCAAAAGAATATGAGAATGATTATCAAGGAACATTTGGACCTTGGTCTAATAAAAGAAGGAGTTTCACCATATAGCAGCCCAGGTTTTCTGGTCAGAAACCATGGTGAAATAAAAAGAGGGAAACCCATGTTAGTAATTAACTACCAATGTATTAATAAAATCCTGGAGTTTGATGGGTACTTCATACCCAGTATAGAACATCTAATTAACTGTGTACGAAATGCTAGAGTGTTCTCAAAATTTGATTGTAAGTCTGAATTTTACCAGATTCGAATGGAAGAAGACAGTAAGAAATTCACAGCCTTCTCTACTCCACAAAGACATTATATCTGGGAAGTTATGCCTATGAGATTAGCTAATGCACCCCAAATATTTCAAAGAAAGATGGATAATCTTTTTAAAGATTATTTCAACTTCATGTTTGTTTATATTGATGATATTCTTATAGCATCAAAAAACATAGATGAACATGTTAAACATTTAGAGATTTTCTCTAAAATTTGTAAACAAGGACTGATTTTATCTGAAAAGAAAGCAGTCATAGCAACAAAGAAAATTGAATTCCTTGGAATTGAGATTGATGAACTGGAATAATTCTACAACCCCATATTGTGGAAAAGGTAAAGAATTTTCCAGATAAACTCAAAAATGTAAAACAACTCCAAAGTTTTCTAGGAGTAGTTAATTTTGCAGGGATGTTCATAAACAATCTGGCAATGTACAGAAATGTGTTCAATCCTTTGTTAAAAAAGGATGCAAGGTTTATATGGACCGATGACCATACTAAAGGGGTGAACCAATTAAAGGAGATATGTAAGAATCTCCCAAAATGGCTATACTCGTGGATGAAGATGATCTGGTATTATTTACGGATGCCAGTGACGAATGGTGGGCAGCAGTCCTTACTAAGATTACTCCGAATGGAGAAATACCATGCAGATACTGTAGCGGTCTTTTTTCAAAATCTAATTCTATCAGGTGGCATATCAATGAGAAGGAATTTTATGCAGTTAAAAGGGCTTTCGAAAAATGACCATTATTTTTACTTGCTAAAAAATTCACTTCGAAGGTTGATAACACTCAGGTAAAAGCTTTCCTAAGAAATAAGATTGAATCTAAACCTGACAAAGCTAGGTAATTAAGATGACAAGATTTATGTCAAAATTATATTTTTGATATTGTTATTATTAAATCTCATGAGAATATTCTTGCAGATTTCTTAACAAGAGATGGAAGGCAGTGACGTGGATTCCATCATGAAAATGCAGAGGCATCTCAGGGAACACCTTGGGTTGCTTCAAACCGAGTTCAACCAGCTTGTCATAAGTGCTGATATGGCGGGCAAGTTACAACAAGCTGATCGAATCAAAGTATCCAATCAAATCACAGGATGTATGCAAGCTCAAACTCAACTATGAGCTGCTATTCAAGGGCCAATTATGCGTGCCATAGAAAAACCATTGGTTTTTCAGAAACAAGAAATGTTAAAACCATTGGTTTTAAAAGAACAATAAATACAGCCACCGGTTGTAAATCAATATGTTGATGATTCTAATACTCAAGAAACAAGCGTTAATCTATCATCAGATTTTGATAAAGCAACAATCGATGAGAATAACTCATCAAGTCAACCCTCCGCCTCTGGGGTAACCCAACACTGACTAGGGAAAATCTAAGATTGATACTAACCCAGCTGTCATTTCTCCATTTCAGGTTTATCAACAAAGATGGGAGAAATTAAGTACAAGAAGTGAAATCAACCCAATCACTTGCAGGATTGATGTTGCAGGAATATATCCAAGGGTTTGGCTAAAAAAACAATGTCAATCCTAAAGATGTAAAGCTATGGTATGAATTTGGGGATTTAGCCTCAGTTTATACAACTTCACCAGGCTTCCAAGAAATATCACAGCTACCAAAATAGATTCAGAAAGCAGTCTAAGAAACATGGTCAAATAATGATCATTTGTCCAGAGAAGATGTGCTTGAGTTATACTTCTTTAGTGCAGCTCCAGAACCAACAGGGAAAGGATCACACGAGCCCTTTCATTTCATTAAGCTAAGGAGACCTGACATAAATAATCAAAGATTTATCAAGGATCCTATATCTGAAGAAATACCATTGGTGTCCACTTTTGAAGAAAATGAAATCTCAACCAGAAGGGCATGGGATATTTGGGTTTGTCTCACCGAGATGGACAAGGTCAAGTTTCTGTTCAAATTTTATCAGAATTTTGTGAACGGATCATTCATGTTAAACACAATGACAGGAAAAACTACGGATTTTGCGGAAGAAATCTTCCAAAAGAAGATGAACTTTTTGTGGAACAACGAGCTGCCGGGGAGTAAAAAAACTCGCCGAAAATTTTGTAACATGGCTCATATTAGAAGATGGTCAGAAAATATCTGCCCAGAATGTCCAAACCAGAAGGAGCCAGAATTCGGAAAAACCTTCAAACCCCGAACGGATCGAAAGGATTTTTTCGAGACAAGCAAAGGTGGACAGGGACCACCAAAACCGCGTTTTCCCAGTGGCCCACTGCAAAAGCAAAAGATGCCCCGATAACAATAAAGAAGACATGTGAGGAGAATAAATCCAAAAGAAAAATTCAAGCATGTGACTCCTCCACTAGTAAAAGATGTCATCGGGCATGTGACTTACCCACTAGCAAAATATGTAATCAATAATGGCATAAAGAATTCAAGACAGCTGTAAGATTCCCTGAAGTTTCTCGGTGAAACGAGTGAAACTTCAGCTATAAATACAGGCATTTGAGGAAGCTGAAGACAACAATCATTCCCTTCAGTTTTCTTACGAAATAAAAATTGTTGTAATATTTCTCTTTCTAAGTTTGTATTAAGTTTCTGTTTTATGTATTTGAAGAACAAGGCTACTATGAGTAGCTAAACTAGTTATCTCCTCCTCTTCAAAGGAGGTTGATTTATGTAATAATATGTTGTCTGAATAAATTTTCGAAGCTCTTCCCTATCATGTTATTTTATTTTAAAAATTAAGCTTTTACTCTACGCCCTAAGGTAGGAAACGAAATAGGGTTGTGCTAGCTGCTGCTGAAGGAGTCTGTGTCAGGAACCAACGGTTGCGATCACGTGGTTTGGTTGTGAGGAGCAACCTGTAAAACTCGGTGGATATTACCCGGCAACAATGTGGTCAAAGAGGTATTCTGCTTTAATTTACTGACGGAAGCATGATGAGATTAAGCCTTTGAATATTAAATATGGAAATAAAGGGTAGAATGAGCATTATTTAGTTTTAAGGACAAATTCAAGAAACTATTTAATAAATTAGGGATATATTTGGAACATGAAAAGTGGAAAGGATATAATACGGAAAATGGAAAAGTTACAAGGATATATTTAGGAATTATCCGGATAAAATTATCAAAAAATTTTTTGAAATCCTGTTTAAGTTATATTTCATTATTTTTATAACAACAAAATTAATCATGATACGTAAATTATGAAAACTTCTTAATGATTAATATTGTATTATTTCAATTGATTTTTGTAATTAATAATTTAAATATATGATTTAATTATGAGGCCGTGAAAATCTCACTAAATATAATTATAAAAAATAATAAATAAATATATTATATAAACAAAATATCACCACATGCATCATGTTGTTTACTAGTGTATTTATAATTTTAGACTATTTTTGATAGTGGCCGGTGTAATTACTTAGCAGAGTTGTATTATTTGAGAGTTTCACTTTGAATAAGAAGCAAGATTCAAGTATTCAGGCAATTGGGTTCGAGAATTTTACTCACTTTGTTGTTTAATAATATTGAATTTGTTTTTAATAAATTTTGCATAGAAAAAAAAAAGCCGCAAATAACTCTAGGAAAGTGTCGGTTTAGAATGTCTCAAAAAAAGATATATATCTCCCAGTTTTTCTCTCCGTTGGGATTCTTGCTTATATTTCAGTTTCCTCTTCTCTCCTATTCCACAATATCCTTCTATAGTATACACACAGAGAGACTTTATTCAATCCTTGATCATCTTCTTGACATTTTAATGAAACGGGAAAATGGATTGCATTGAGAAAATGCCCAGAGCTGATTGGATGTACTTCTATGTCTTCGCATATGGTTGCATCATGCTCAGCTTTCACGTCTCACTTCTTCTCGGCACCGGCGGTCCCAAAGATTTTTCCAACGGTGATCCTCTGACGGTGGAAGTGCAGGGATTGACCTCAGTGAAACTCAGTTTCCATATTCCTATTATTCTCTCCCTTACTGCATACCAAAGAAAATTTTAGACGACAGGAAGGACCCGGGGAAATTTCTTCGCAGTGCTCGCCCTGCCATCTCTCCCTATGAGTTCAAGATTGGAGAACCACAAATGTGCCATGTTGTTTGTCGGACCATCCTTAATTCCAAAGATGTGAAGGAGTTGAAACAGAGGATTGATGACGAATACCAAGTGAACATGGTATTGGATAATCTCCCTCTAGTTGTGCCATACAACAGATCATATTATAATACGGATTCCTCGGTGTATCATCGTGGTTTCCCGGTTGGAGTGAAAGTGCAGTATGGTGGAAAACTGGAGCAAAAAGTATTTCATCAACAACCACTTGGAATTCATTTTAAAGTATCACAAGGGTGAAGAAACTAATGTGGCTAAAATTGTAGGATTTAAGGCCAAACCATTCAGTGTAAAGCATGGATATGAGTGTAAGAATGAGAAGCTGAGGTTGACAAACTGCACTTTAACTAGCAATGATTCTCATCTTGAAGTTGAAAATGACAAGGAAATTACTTTCACCTATGATGTAGAGTTTCAGGATAGTCGGATCAAATAGGCTTCTAGAGCGGATGCTTATCTTTATATGCTTGATGATCAGGTTTATTGTTTCTCATTCATCATTTCGCTTATTGCTGTTAATTTTCACTTGTTAATGTCGGCGAATATTATTACGCCTTGTGACGTCTCCAAGGACGACCAATTGAATAAGGAAGTTCTTGGGGACATTTTCAAGCCTCTTACAAACTCAGATTTGCTTTGTGTTTATGTTGGCACCGGTGTTCAGATATTTGGGACGATTCTATTTACAATGATCTTTGCTGCACTTGGATTCTTTTCTCTTTCGAACCGAGGGGAGATGATGACAACTTTGCTATCTCTCTGGGCATTCATGGGTCTGTTTGCAGGCTACATGTAGTGACCCTTACTGGATCACCTACTAAACAGAACTTAGACATGAAATTAACTTAATTAACAGAAAATCAGAATAAGCTGCGGAATCAGTACAAATACTACAATCCCAATGCAAGGAATATGTAAATAACCGAATAGTTATACAACCATATCGAATAACTGTATCAACCCAATACAAAAGAAACCCTAGGCGAAGCTCCAGCTGGCCAACCACTGCCTAGCCCCTCTTGGATCCACCCGCCTCATCCAATCACAAACCTGCCTCATTGAATAGGGTGTCCAGAAATACAGAGTACGGGACGTGAGCATAAAATGCTCAACACAAGAGTATGAGTATACATGCATGCAAAGTGAACTCCCTACAGACTCGAGGTCAAGGATTAGATAACAAAGACAGACCGGGCCCTGGTATGTAGCACGCTGTGCCGTCGCTTCAGGAGCTGGCTCCCATACCGAAATACCAGTGGATATGACGGACCCAAATTGATGGAAGTCCAACCACTAACAGGATAGGGTAAAACCCTACTATAGACATCTCGAACGAGATAGCTCAATATGCAAATGTATGCAGCATAAATCAATGACAATCAATGACATATAAATCATGCAGTCACATAATACATGCATACTCAGTCAGGATATCTCGAACAGTACTTTCGTACCTCAAATGCTAAGCAAGCTCTACCAGCTCTATGTCCACGCCTATAGTCCGCACTACACTGCCAAATGATACTACTATCATTATAGTGCTCTAAAAGCCTTAACTAAGCTATAATATACTCCTAAATATTTTTAGGAAGCAAAAGCTATACCTTCATCCGTCGTCAGCCCTTTGCTGTCATTGCCTCAAAACTAGACCACAGCTCCGCTGCGACGCCTGGATCGCTACGCCACTTTTGGATTCCCCACGGGATGCCTAGAATGCCCTAGATCTAAGCTGAAAGACTAATGAATAGAGAGAGAAGAGGTGAATGGTGCACTTCAAAATGAATCTCGGCCCTCCTATTTATAGACGGAGTTCGGGCCGTCCGAACATGATCGGGTCGTCCGATCTAGACTTCGGGTCGTCCGAACCCGATAACATGTCATTGCTTACGTCAGCAAAATGACGTCATGTAGTAGCCCGTACCAAAAATCAGTGATTAAAGGATTAATCAACGCTAATTAAACAAATTGGGTACCGGACGGATCGGAAGCTCCGATGCAGGATCGGACGTTCCGATCGAGATCGGAAGCTCCGATGCAGGATCGGAAGCTCCGATGGTATTACGTCAGGCATGACATGTGGCAGGATCGGAAGCTCCGATTAGGATCGGAAGCTCCGATCGCCCCTATCCGAAGTCAACCAGTGATATTTTGACACGTGGCAGATGAGGATCTTCGAAAGCTCCGATGGCAGGATTGGACATTCCGATCGAGGATCGGAGGTTCCGATCGATGTCTATAAATAGAAGGCCGAGGCTTCACTTTCATTTGCCAATTCAGATAATCCCTATCTATTCCAGGCATATTTGAGTAGTTCTAGTCTTCATAGGCTTGACCCGGGGGTTGGCGATGCGTTCGATAGTTGTAGCGGAGTTGTGCCCAAGTTCTGGAGGCATCGACATCAAAGGGCTAACGACGGACAAAGGTATAGCTTTTGCTTCCTATAAATATTTAGGAGTATGCAATAGCTTAGTTAAGGCTTTTAGAGCACTATAATGATAGTAGTATCATTTGGCAGTGTAGAGCAGACTATAGGCATGGACCTAGAGTTGGTAGAGCTTGCACTGATTTGAGGTACGAAAGTACTGTTCGAGATATCCTGACTGAGTATGCATGTATTATGTGACTGCATGATTTATATGTCATTGATTTATGCTGCATTCATTTGCATACTGAGCTATCTCCTTCGAGATGTCTATTAGTAGGGTTGTACCCTATCCTATTAGTGGATGGACTTCCATGGATTTGAGTCCGGTAAATCCATTGGTATTATGGTATGGGAGCCACCTCCTGAAGCGACGGCACAACGTGCTACATACCAGGGCCCGGTCTGTCTCTGTTATCTGATCCTTGACCTCGAGTTATAGGGAGTTCACTTTGCATGCATGTATACTCATACTCTCGTACTGAGCGTTTTATGCTCACGTCTCGTACTCTGTGTTTCTGGACACCCTATTCCATGAGGCAGGTTTGCGATTGGACGAGGCGGGTGGATCCAAGAGGGGATAGGCAGTGGTTGGCCAGCTGGAGCTTCGCCTAGGTTTTATTCTGTTGTTATTGGATTGATACAACTGTTCGATTGGGCTGTATTATTTTTGGGTATTTACAGATTCCTTGCCTTGGGATTGTATATTGTTTATGGTTTTCGCAGCTTTATTCTGATATCCGTTTAATTAAGTTAATTGCATGCCTAAGTTCTGCTTAGTAGGTGATCCAGGTAAGGGTCACTACACGTCATCCATGACGTCTGTCGGCAGCACGTTCGGAGCGTCCGAACCCTCTTCGGGCCATTCGAACTCGCCAACGGAGCCTCCGAACCCGACAACCCTCTAGCCATTATCGAGCGTTCTGAATCCATTTCCGACTCTTGTTAATCCATCTAGGACTTCCTTAATCCTGTTTATTGGATTAATCAACAATTACCCACTAAAACTGGGTACGGGCTACTACATTCTCCCCCACTTAAGATATTTCGTCCTCGAAATCAGATCTTAAGTACTGAATGTCGAACAATAAACAGAAACATACTTTTATTCAAAAGTAGCATTTACAGAGTTCATAACTGAATACAACTCAAAAAACGAAAATCAAAACAACTCAGGATGTTCTGAACGCATCCTGCTCTCAAGCTCCCAGGTGGCCTCTTCAGCGCCTCGACGCTGCCACTGAACTAAAACCAAAGAAATGACTTTGTTCCGCAAGACCTTATCCTTATGATCCAGGATAAGAATAGGCCTTTCAACATAAGTCAAATCCTTATCCACCTGAACTTCAGACGACTATAGAATATGAGATTGATCTGCCACATACCGTCGCAACAGAGATACGTGGAACACGTCATGAATACTGGACAGATACAGTGGCAAGGCTAGCCGATACGCTAAATCGCCAATGCTCTCCAAGATCTCAAACGGACCGATAAATCTGGAAGACAACTTGTAAGGCCCGGGATTAATTAATATTAATCCGAATTTAATTTGATTTTAATCCGAGTATATTTAATTTGGGAATATTTAGAGTTTTGATTTAAATTCTAATATTCTTAAATTATTTAGGATTGAAATTGAATTAAAATAAGGGTCGAGGACTAAATTGCAAATATTAAAGACTTAAGGGACTAAACTGCAATTATGCTTGAAAGTTATCAGATTCTAATTCTAACACTCAGCATGAATACGTGTTATTATCTAAGGAATTCAGAATTTGAGCAGAGAAGTCGATTTCCTTCGCTTTGGTTTGATTTCATGATTTTCGAATTGCCGTAACTTTTGCTCCGGTTATCCGATTTTGATTCCGTAAAGTGTTCTGGAATCCTTACAACGAGTGCTTCGATTTCGTGTAAGTTTTATGTTGTGTTATATGGATTTCGAAATCAATAAAGGGCAGATATCAGATTTTGAATCATTGATCATGTTTTTGAGTTTGTATCGTTTCTATTTTCGAAACCGGATGAAGAGCTTATGTTATTATGTTGAATCTTGATGCTAGCATGTTTTATGATTTTTATGGCTGTTTGTGCTGAGGTTTTGAAGATTATATCAGCTGGTTTTCTTGATTGAGAGCACGTACACATGGTTTGAATAAAAGAAATGATTTCGGGATTACGTCGGTTACCGATTTTGAATCGCTACGCCGTCGATTCGAGGTTTTGGATCGTTTTGATAGCCTATATCTGAGCTGAAGTTGTTATCTTGATGATGTGAATGTTATATAATTTTTATTCTTCAATTTCAGTTGAATTTGAAGGCTAAACGACACAAGACGCTGACTTAAACTAACGAAGAAAGAGTTGAGGTTTGAAATGCGATTGATTGATGAATTCTTGATGGTTTTGACTCGTTTCTGAAATGATAGATTTATTTATATATGTATTTTGTTTATATCTCACAGATTTGAAGAGTTCAAAACCTCAATAAACGAAGGTATAATGATGACATCGCGAAGTAGGGACTTTGAAACTCAAGAATGACAAATCTTGAGTTGGCCCGCAAAAACCACATACTTGTTTATGTTTTTGATTTGATTGTGATGTTGTCGATCCATCTCAGGTAGTGGATCTTTATATTCGAGTTGATATGATGCTATATTGAATTGATTCTATGCCAAGGTTGCTGTTAACCTTATTTGCGAGTCGGTTACGAACTCGTTAGATGGATATCCATGTCAAGATCAGTTATGAATCTTGATGGCCTTGAAGTTATGTGAATCAATTCGTATTTGAAGCATTAATTTACTCTATTTGTTGAGTTGAGTTTAAATAGAGTCAAGATGATTTATTTAACGCTTTTTATATGTTGGTTATACTGAGAATTGTATCTCACCGGAGTTTATCCGGCTGTTATCTTGTTTTGTATGTGTGCATGACAACAGAAGGGGCAGGAGCTAGTCATCGACGTCATTGACAGTTGGGAGAGAGTCTAGCACGTGAGGACTCGGGTTGTAGATTTACTTAGAAGTATGGAAAGCATGACAGAACACTTAACATGATATGTTGGAAGAACTTTGAAACAAGTTGTGTAATCTTATGTTTTGAGTAGTTTGTGATCTAGTTGAAGTTGTAAAAGCTAGTTTATTATGCTCAAGACTTGATTTATGAGTATATGTATGTTTATGGAAGTTATATCATGTTAGTATCTTTGATTGATGTTGAATTGTGCCAAAATGCAAGCCATGACAGCAAAACTAGTTCTGCAGAATTTCTGGAATTTGGAGGCCGCTCGATCCGCAGAAGTTGACGGATCGAGCGAGCCCTGTAATTTGCGGACAGAGGATTTGAGTTTTTGGCTCGCTCGATCCGCAAAAGTTGACGGATTGAGCGAGGCCAAATTATACTTCCATCCGAGAGCTGAGCAATTGTGCTCGCTCGATCGGGTGTTTTTCCCCGATCGAGCGAGACACTGAATTTTAAAAAAAAAAAAATTTTTACTTGGCTCTTGGTTTCTTAATTGATGTTTAATGAATGTTAATTGTTCATTAATTTCCCTAAGATGAGATTAGCAACCCGAGGTCCCCACAACAGGTGGTATCAGAGCATAAGTTTCTTGGACTGAGATTAGATGAGCGGGGTAGATCGAGTCTTATATTCTGATTTATTTATTGCTTTCATAATTGTATGGTATATGATTGATTGATTACAGATATTAAATTGTCACATGATGCTGTGATAATTTGCGAAGAATATGCTATACAATGGTTTGAATTACATGCTATCTGGTTATTTGATTGAAGTACTAGCATGTATTATGAGGATGAATCGAAACTCGATCTTTTATGAAGGCAATGTGGACTGCAACAGACTTGTTGTAATTGAGATTGAACTGTACACTAATATGTTTGATTATCAGATATGCCTCCCCGACCAGTACCGAGAGTTAGACAGACGTTGGCTATGAATCAGCCTGAACAGACGAATGCTGCACAGGTCCCAGTGACAGTGTCTGAACATGGACAGGGTAGTACGTCTACTGATGAGTTTAGTGATGCTAATCCGATGGAGAAACTTCTGAAACGATTCCAATCATTCCAACCACCGAAGTTGCAAGGAACTGAGAATGCTGTGGAATGTGAGAATTGGCTGGAAGATATTGAGCAGTTATTCGAGTCTATTGACTATTCAGATGATCGTCGTGTGAGACTGGTTATTCATCAACTGCATGGCCTTGCCAAGAGTTGGTGGATAGCGACGAAGAAAGCATTGGAAAACCAAGGTACTGTTATTACCTGGTCTGTATTTCAAACTGCTTTCTATCAGCGTTTCTTTCCTGTGTCTTATCGCAAGGACAAAGGAGCAGAGTTTGCAAGTCTACAACGGGGACAGTTAAATATCGAAGAATATGTTGCCAAATTCACCAGCTTGTTGAAGTTTGCTCCACATATTGTTGTTAGTGATGAAGCTCAAGCCGATCAATTTATCAATTGCTTGAATCCTGATGTGTTTACACTTGTGAATTCGGGAAGACCGAATACCTTTGCCGATGCTCTAAATCGAGCAAAGGGTGCGGAAGCAGGGATACTGAAACAACGAGGAGCACAGTTTGTGCCACAGCCAGTGAGACAGTCCCAAGAGCAGCCACAGATTCCACCGCCACCTCGATTTGAAGCTCGAGGTAGCAGCAGTGGAAAGAAAAACTTCTTCAAGGGCCAGAGTAAACAGTTCAAGAGATCTGGTGGTAGTAGCTCTTCGAGTTCAAGTAGTTCCCGACAGTCTAAGGCTGGACAGAAGTCTGATGTGTATTGCACCAAGTGTGGTGGACGCCATACCAATGAACAATGCCGAGGTGTATTTGGAAGCTGCCACATTTGCAACAAGATGAGACATTTTGCACGAGTGTATCCACAACGAGGATCTGAGGGTGCACATGGTGCGGGATCATCGAGACCGGTAGGTCAATCTACATCTTCTGTTCACTCTTTTCAACCACAGCCTGCAGCACCGAGTAGAGGAGGAGGTCAGACGGTGATGAAAGAGTGGGTGCCCGGATAGCCAACTTGTGGCTAAGGGCTTTTATGACTCTTTGTGTAAACAATCTTTGTTTAATATAATTTACATTTTATTAATGGCAATGACTTTATCTTTCTTCATATTGTTATATTGTGATATACTATTGTTGTTTTGATAAAGACCTTGAATATACTATAGTGTATGTAAGATGTGGTAGTACATGGGGATGACTATTATGAAACACATCTTATAGTCACTGTATATTCTAAACAGTTCCTAGTCGATTGAGCCGTCCGAAAATAAGGATAAGGATCGCTCGAGTTTGAGACTAGCATTTGTGATGCAGAGTACCACGTTTTATTGGTAGAGAACATAGAGATGTTCGAAGCATGCAAATGGATATTCATATGATGAATGATCGAACTACCCTATTTGGACTTTCCAAGTGGTTATCACTTATCGAGTGGATAAAGTCCGCGTTTTTGGTTGTACACCATTAGTCCTTATTACTTGAAACATCATTGAGACTCTATATGCTAGTACTGTGCTTTGACTCGTTTACCGACTCTATGGGGGTTCAGGTGTCGGGATTGGGTACAGTTACGACGCATATAGGAGTCAATGCTTTGTTGTCAAGGATTCACCACATACTTGCGAGTGTGGATATCCTATGCGATCTGAGGAGATATTAGTGTGACAAATCTCTGGCCAGAGTACATGATGTGTTTTAGGTTAATGGTTATCCTAGTAACACATGCGATGTCACTAATAGATCTCCAAGATGTTATGCATAGTTATCGAATCTCGAACGACTCTCGATGTACCAATGGTTGTTGATTTGATCGGGATATTTGGTTGAAGGGACCGTACCGTACGCTAACCAAAATCTACTGTTTCTTGCAGGCACTATCAGTAATACCTAGGGAATCATGGGGCGATGTTGCTAGACGCTCTTACCATGATTCGTTGGGTAAGTCGGAAATTGTTGTTCCGAGTCACAAGGAGTTGTGAGCCCACGGCTAGCTGTATTCCTGAACCATTTAGGGTTACACAAGTAATGGATTACTAAAACCCCGTAGAGATAGTTAAATTTAAAGAGTTAAATTTAATGAAAGAGAAATTGGATTTCTCAACTAAAGGGAGTGGATTTCCTAAAATGACATAGTGATGGGCATTTTTGGAAATCACTGAATTCGGATTCAGAAAAATTATCTTGACTCTAAAAGATGCAGAAATGGTTTCTGTGCATATTGGTGAAATCAGTTTATCAATCGGAGTCACGATGAATTTTATATTAATTTCTATAACAACGGGCTTGGCTTGTTGGGCTTAAGTTATGGATTGTGGGCTTTAAGGAGTTAGAGTCCTGATACAATTATATCTAGAAATTATCTATAAATAGAGGTGTTGGGTTCGAAAATCAAACACATTGTGTCTTATAATTTTCGAAATTACACTCTAAATATTTGAAGGGGATTTTCGAAATCCTCTGTCCCTTTCGGAGAAAATTCGGCTTGTGATTTTTATGAAAAATTACAATATGAATTAACAGATCATATCTGTTTATTCTCTACGCAAACTTCTGATTGATTTCTAGTGCAGTCAATCAGAGGGTTTTGTTTTCTATTCGTGGACCTGATTGAAGAAACGTTCGTTCATCAATTCCCGGGATATACAAGAAGAGCAGATTAAATTCTGTTGATGTCCATAATCTCGCTTCGAGATTGGAGGTAAAATATTTAATTAATTATTATTTATTTTACTTGTGTGATTTAATCGTTAAACGTTTTGATACCCATGATATGAAATTGTTTCATATCAAAGAAAAATAAATTTTTAAACTTCCGCTGCACCGGATATCGATTCAATTGATCTGAACACGGATTTCCAACAGTGGTATCAGAGCCAGGTTGCTCAGATCAAACGATTAAATTAATCGATTGTACAAAAATTTTTGGCCTCGGGTTTTTGAAACAAAACATATTTTTAAAAAAATCAAAAATTTTATTTTTCTGACGGGCAAGAAAAAAAGGGCAGCGATTGGATCGATGCCCAAGGGCAGCGCAACGCTGGGCGCTGCGCAGGGCAGCGCTGGGCAGCGATGTGGCGCTGCCCTGGGTAGCGGCGGGCTGCCCAGCCCGCGCCCGGTCAGGGCACGGGCTGCCCGGGATTGTCCCGGGATGCCCGGAAAAATTAAAAATTGATTTTTGAAAATTTTGAATTTTTGAAATTCTAGTGTTTGATCCGATCGAAAAATGTTTTTGATAAGATCACGAGGCATCGGATCGAATTGTTCGAGTCCAAAATTTTTAAAATTGATTTTTGGATAAATTTGAATTTTTGGAAAATTTAAATATTTTATCCGTTAAATTGAATTTTGAAAATTGATTATTTTGGTACAATTGATGATAAGATGTGATCTTATGGATGGATAAGATAAAATATGATTTTATCTTTTAAATTATGATGCCACAACATGTTTATCCAATTATTTAAATTTTGAATTTAAAATTGGATAATGGGATAATCGATTGCCATAACCAATTTTGTAGGTGTATGTTAGGAATTTACATTTGTCTTATTGTTGTTGGTGTTTATTAATGGGCTTGGTTTATAGCCCAATATGATTGTCATATGTAGTAAAAGTGGGCCTGGTTTATGGCCCGTTCCCACCCCTACAAATGTATCCCATATTTGTCATCAAAATTTATTGTAAATTTATTAGACTTAGTGGGAGACAAAGATTTGAAGAAATGGTGGGCCCAGCAGACAATGAAGACTGAAGAAATGTAAATTGGAAGCTCAATATAATAGGATTGCATTGCATACCTGCATATTACCTAGGATTGGACTTAGACTCGTGATTGGCAACCACGGGTCGAATAGATAATGGGATCGATAATCCTTAAATAATATATGATATTATTGATGTATGCATGTTTAGAACAAATTGTATGAATCCCGCAAGCATACATAAAAATGAATGATGAGACAAATTTTCAAAATTAAAAATCCCTCATTTTAAATATGATTTAAAATTTATATCAAGATTCATAAAAGGGAATTTAAATATTGTTTAAATTTTCCTACCTTTCTTCAACGATCAATGTATGAGATGCTACCCGCGGATATGGTCCGGCTCATATTATTGGGGGGGGGCCCGTTCGTTGAAAAGCTGTACATTGGATCGACAAATGTTGTAAGTTGGGTGGAACTCCCATGGGATCGGCTCATATTATTGTGGGATCCACATGGCGACCGTCCATCACAACTTAATATTGATGGGTCATCTTGACATGTCACAATAAACGGCGTCATATTATTGGGCCCTTATTGGACATGAGGTAAAAACATGGCGGTTACTTTGGAAGTAATTGGGCTCTACCTTTTGAAAATTATGGTTGGCTGATATTATTCGGGACTATAGTTTGTCAATTGGACTCCATGTTCCCACTAAAGAAAATGTTTCTCGTTTTCACTAGAGGGTGGTGAAATCGTCAAAATAGTGGGAGTGTGATTCATAAAATAAAATTCGCCATATTTTATGTCTTAGTAAATTATTAAACAAATCATCGATTATTGTCTGTTTCATCTCAGTATTTCATTACAATGAATTCGTAATCCACATGTTTCAATTCTCGAACAAAACAAACTTTCTGGCGCAATCTATACAGGATGGTTCAATAAGTTAAGATTGTCCTGAGTTCGGAAAAGATTTTCTAAGTGTTAGAAAAGGCTTCTCCGAAAACAGCCTCGGATGATGTAACTGCCGAAAGGTTGGCTGAACTAAAGAAATGGTTGGACCATGATCTCAAGGCCAAATGTTACATGCAAAATTCGACAAGTCTAAACAAGTTTGCCATTACTGCAAGAAACCCGGTCATTGGAAACGTAACTGCAAAGAATACCTCGAGCTGTTGAGAACTGCAAAGGGTATGTTTTACATTGAAATAAATGTTTTACTTATTACTACTTCTTGGGTATTGGATACCAGATATAGATCTCACATTTACAATGAGTTGCAAATGATGACAAGAAGTAATAAGCTAAGGATGGGTGAGACCCAGCTAAGGCTCAGGAATGGTTCTAGAATCGAAGCCAAAGCTATAGGAAACATTTATTTAGTTTTGCAGAACAATTTTAAGTTATTTTTGAGAGATGTTTCATATGTTCCGGATTTGGTCAAAAACATTATTTCTATTTCTATGCTTGATAGAGATGGTTATTCTTGCAATTTTGTGAATGAGATTTGCAATATTTACAAGAATGAATGTTTGATTGGAAATGGACAACTTGAAAACGATCTATATAACTTAAAATTAAAAGACGTTTCAATGAATTATGTCGATAAACCGGTAAAAACAAATAAAAGGAAAAACGATAGTCAAAACCCGGCAAATCTTTGGCATGCTAGGCTAGGTCATATTTTCTCAAGGAGGATGAACAAGCTAGTGGGAGAGGGCATGTTTGATATATCTGATATTAACTCTCTACCTACTTGTGAATCCTGCCTGAAAGGAAAAATGACTAAATCTCCATTCAAGGGGAAACCTGAGCGTAGTCAAAATCTGTTGGATTTGATCCATACAGATGTTTGTGGTCCATTTAGAATTGGTACTCAATTTGGCCACACCTACTTCATTACCTTTACTGATGATTATTCAAGGTATGAGTATTTATATTTAATGAAATATAAGTCTGAAGCATTTGAAAAGTTCAAAGAATTCAAGGCTGAAGTAGAAAACAAACTAGGCAAAAGTATTAAGGCACTTCGATCGGATCGTGGTGGAAAATACTTAAGTGCCGAGTTTTTGGACTATCTAAAAGAGAATGGGATTCTCTCTCAGTGGACTCCTCCTATAACACCACAGCTGAATGGTGTTTCGGAGCGTCGTAATAGAACCTTGTTGGACATGGTTCGATCCATGATGAGCTTCACTGAGCTCCCACCATCGTTTTGGGGCTACGCGCTTGAAACGGCGGTTTTGTTGTTGAACAACGTTCACACTAAAGCAGTAGATAAAACACCATACGAGTTATGGAATGGCAAAGCTCCTAAGTATTCGTACTTGAGGATTTGGGGATGTCCTGCTTACGTGAAGCAGACAGTGGGAGATAAGTTGGATAGTCGATCCATCTTATGTTATTTTGTGGGGTATCCGAAGAATTCAATCGGATATTATTTCTATCATCCTGCTGAAACAAAGGTGTTTGTTTCAAGGAATGCCACCTTCTTGGAGAAGGAATTCTTATTGGATAAGAAAGGCAAGATGATGAAACTCGAAGAAATTCGCGAAGAACCCGAAATACAAATTAACGATCCTACACCTCAAGAATCATCACAAGACACGCCTATTGCTAGAAGATCCGAGAGGACTTCTAGGCCTCCTATTAGATATGGTCTTCTTCTTGAAGGGGATCAAAGTGAACCCGACATTGGATGTGATCCAAGAAACTTCAAGGAAGCAATTTCTGATGCGGATTCAAATTTATGGCTTGAAGCTATGCAATCGGAAATAGATTCGATGCATTCTAACCAAGTTTGGTCTTTAGTAGATCCTCCCGATGGAATTGTTCCAATTGTGTGCAAATGGATCTACAAGAGAAAGCTTGGGCCTGATGGAAAGGTATTGACCTACAAGGCACGATTGGTGGCAAAAGGTTATACTCAAAGACAAGGAGTTGACTATGATGAAACTTTTTCACCATTCGCAATGTTCAAGTCCATAAGAATCCTAATTGCCATAGCAGCATGGTATGACTATGAGATATGGCAAATGGATGTGAAGACTGCATTTCTTAATAGAAACATTAAGGAAGAAATCTATATGATGCAGCCTGAAGGATTCACCTCCATGGGAAGCGAGCATAAGGTATGCAAGCTTCAGAGATCAATTTATGGTCTAAAACAAGCATAAAGAAGTTGGAACCAGAAATTTGATGAAACAATAAAGGATTTTGGTTTCATCAAGAACCCGGAGGAACCATGCATGTACAAGAAAATAGTTAAGGATGCGGTAACATTCTTAGTACTTTATGTTGATGACATCCTACTCATTGGGAATGACGTAGGGATGTTGCAGTCAACAAAGATATGGTTATCAGGTAGATTCTCGATGAAGGATTTGGGTGAGGCATCCTATATTCTAGGGATACAGATCTATAGAGATAGATCTAAGAGAATGATAGGACTCACTCAAGCAACCTACATCGACACTATATTGAAAAGGTTTTCAATGGATGAGTCCAAGAGAGGACATCTACCTATGTGTCATGGAGTTTCTTTATCCAAGTCTATGTGTCCCAAGACTGACGAAGAGATAGAAAAGATGACACACATACCATATGCGTCAGCCATTGGTAGTATCATGTATGGGATGATATCTACCAGACCGGATGTGGCCTATGCTCTGAGCGTCACGAGCAGATATCAAGCCAATCCCGGTCAAATGCATTGGAAAGCCGTGAAGGATATTCTTAAGTACTTGCGAAGGACTAAGAATGTGTTCATGGTTTATGGAGGAAGAGAATTGAAGTTGGAAGGCTACACCTACTCTAGCTTCCAATGTGACGTGGATGACTCGAAATCAACCTCTGGATTTGTATTCGTGCTCAATGGCGGTGCTGTCTCTTGGAAGAGTTCCAAGCAAGACACCACAGCGGATTCCACCACTGAGGCAGAATACATTGCAGCATCAGCTGCTGCTAAAGAGGCGGTTTGGATAAGGAAATTCATCCAAGAGTTGGGTGTGATTCCAGAATCTGTTGGTCCAGTCCCGGTGTACTGCGACAACACTGGTGCCGTTGCTCAGACAAAGGAACCAAGGTCTCATCAAAGATCCAAACACATACTGAGGAAATACCACATCATCCGGGAGATCGTGGAAAGAGGAGAAATTACAGTCGAGAGAGTGGCCTCTGCAGACAATATCGTTGATTCGCTTACGAAGCCCTTGCCAGGACCATTGTTTGACAAACATCGCGAAGCAATGGGATTACGTAATATGACTAGTTGGCTTTAGGGCAAGTGGGAGATTGAAAGAGTGGGTGCCCGGATAGCCAACTTGTGGCTAAGGGCTTTTATGACTCTTTGTGTAAACAATCTTTGTTTAATATAATTTACATTTTATTAATGGCAATGACTTTATCTTTCTTCATATTGTTATATTGTGATATACTATTGTTGTTTTGATAAAGACCTTGAATATACTATAGTGTATGTAAGATGTGGTAGTACATGGAGTTGACTATCATGAAACACATCTTATAGTCACTGTATATTCTAAACAGTTCCTAGTCGATTGAGCCGTCCGAAAATAAGGATAAGGATCGCTCGAGTTTGAGACTAGAATTTGCGATGCAAAGTACCACGTTTCATTGGTAGGGAACATAGAGATGTTCGAAGCATGCAAATGGATATTCATATGATAAATGATCGAACTACCCTATTCGGACTTTCCAAGTGGTTATCACTTATCGAGTGGATAAAGTCCGCGTTTTTGGTTGTACACCATTAGTCCTTATTACTTGAAACATCATTGAGACTCTATATGCTAGTACTGTGCTTTGACTCGTTTACCGACTCTATGGGGGTCATCAGGTGTTGGGATTGGGTATAGTTACGACGCATATAGGAGTCAATGCTTTGTTGTCAAGGATTCACCACATACTTGCGAGTGTGGATATCCTATGCGATCTGAGGAGATATTAGTGTGACGAATCTTTGGCCAGAGTACATGATGTGTTTTAGGTTAATGGTTATCCTAGTAACACATGCGATGTCACTAATAGATCTCCAAGATGTTATGCATAGTTATCGAATCTCGAACGACTCTCGATGTACCAATGGTTGTTGATTCGATCGGGATATTTGGTTGAAGGGACCGTACTGTACGCTAACCAAAATCTACTGGTTCTTGCAGGCACTATCAGTAATACCTGGGAATCATGGGGCAATGTTGCTAGACGCTCTTACCATGATTCGTTGGGTAAGTCGGAAATTGTTGTTCCGAGTCACAAGGAGTTGTGAGCCCACGGCTAGCTGTATTCCTGAACCATTGAGGGTTACACAAGTAATGGATTACTAAACCCCGTAGAGATAGTTAAATTTAAAGAGTTAAATTTAATGAAAGAGAAATTGGATTTCTCAACTAAAGGGAGTGGAATTTCCTAAAATGACATAGTGATGGGCATTTTTGGAAATCACTGAATTCGGATTCAGAAAAATTATCTTGACTCTAAAAGATGCAGAAATGGTTTCTGTGCACATTGGTGAAATCAGTTTATCAATCGGAGTCACGATGAATTTTATATTAATTTCTATAACAACGGGCTTGGCTTGTTGGGCTTAAGTTATGGATTGTGGGCTTTAAGGAGTTAGAGTCCTGATACAATTATAACTAGAAATTATCTATAAATAGAGGTGTTGGGTTCGAAAATCAAACACATTGTGTCTTATAATTTTCGAAATTACACTCTAAATATTTGAAGGGGATTTTCGAAATCCTCTGTCCCTTTCGGAGAAAATTCGGCTTGTGATTTTTATGAAAAATTACAATCTGAATTAACAGATCATATCTGTTTATTCTCTACACAAACTTCTGATTTATTTCTAGTGCAGTCAATCAGAGGGTTTTGTTTTCTATTCGTGGACCTGATTGAAGAAACGTTCGTTCATCAGTTCCCGGGTTATACAAGAAGAGCAGATTAAATTCTGTTGGTGTCCATAATCTCGCTTCGAGATTGGAGGTAAAATATTTAATTAATTATTATTTATTTTACTTGTGTGATTTAATCGTTAAACGTTTTGATACCCATGATATGAAATTGTTTCATATCAAAGAAAAATAAATTTTTAAACTTTCGCTGCACCGGGTATCGATTCAATTGATCTGAACACGGTTTTCCAACAGGTGAATCAACCTCCGAGGCAACAAGCACGAGTGTTTGCATTGACAGAAGAGCAAGCACAAGCAGCACCGGACGATGTGATTGCAGGTAACTGTTTTCTTTCTGGTTATCCTGCCTATGTCTTATTCGATACTGGTGTGTCGCATACCTTCATATCTGAACAATTTGTTACGTTGTATTCATTACCTGTTGAGTCATTAGTTACTGTAGTGTCTATATCTTCACCGTTGGGAAAAGGTATAGTATCAGTGAAGTCTGTTAGAAACTCTGTACTACAGTACGAAGGTAATGAAGTTGAGCTTGACTGTATCGTTCTTGGTTTATCTGATTTTGATTGCATAATCGGTATCGATATGCTAACCAAGTACAGAGCCACAGTTGACTGTTTTTAGAAGATTGTGAAGTTCAGACCTGATATGACTGATGAATGGAAGTTCTATGGTAAGGGATCACGAGCCAGAATTCCTTTGATATCTGTTATTGCTATGACTGATTTGTTACAGAAGGGAGCAGAGGGATTTTTGATCTATGCAGTTGATATGCTGAAGTCTAGTCCGAAATTGACTGATATACCGGTGGTGAGTGAGTTTGCAGATATATTCCCTGATGAGATTCCAGGATTGCCACCGTATAGAGAGATAGATTTCGGTATTGAATTGATGCCAGGTACACAACCGATATCGAAAGCACCTTATCGAATGGCACCGATTGAACTGAAAGAATTGAAGGACCAACTTGAAGAATTTTTGGCCAAAGGATATATCAGACCGAGTGTATCCCCATGAGGTGCTCTGGTATTATTTGTTAGAAAGAAGGACTGATCGATGAGATTATGTATTGACTACCGGCAATTGAACAAAGCAACGGTAAAGAATCGCTATCCTTTACCTCGTATCGATGATTTATTTGATCAATTGCAGGGATCGTCAGTATATTCGAAGATTGATCTACGATCCGGATATCATCAACTGAGGGTTAGAGACGAAGACATTCCTAAGACTGCATTTAGAACCAGGTATGACCATTATGAATTCATAGTCATGCCTTTTGGTCTAACGAATGCACCGGAAGTTTTTATGGGATTGATGAATAGAGTATTTCAAAGATATTTAGATGACTTTGTGATTATCTTTATCGATGATATTTTGATATACTCTAAAAATCTGTGTGAACATGCTGATCATCTTCGAACTGTATTGAGAATATTAAGAGAAGAGAAATTGTATGCCAAGTTATCCAAATGTGAGTTTTGGTTGCAGCGAGTTGTTTTTCTTGGTCATATAATTTCAGGAGATGGTATTTCAGTGGATCCGAGTAAGGTTGAAGTTGTGATCAGTTGGCAGAGACCGACATCTGTGCCAGAAATTCGAAGTTTTATGGGCTTAGCTGGTTATTACCGTCGTTTCATTCGAGATTTTTCATCGATAGCGAAGCCTATTACACAGCTTACACAGAAGAATGCACCATTTATTTGGTCTGAAGCATGTGAAAGGAGTTTTATCGAACTTAAGAAGAGATTGACTACAGCGCCGATTTTGAAAATCCCTACAGGTACTGGTGATTTTGTTGTTTATTGTGATGCTTCTCACCAGGGCTTGGGATGTATTTTAATGCAGAAAGGACATGTTGTCGCTTATGCTTCTCGACAACTGAAACCACATGAAGTCAGGTATCCGATTCATGATCTTGAATTGGCTGCAATTGTCTTTGCATTGAAGATCGGAGACATTACTTATATGGCAAGAAGTTTGAAATCTTTTCTGATCACAAAAGTCTGAAGTATCTGTTCTCACAATGTGAATTGAATATGAGACAACGACGATGGCTTGATTTTTTGAAGGATTTTGATTGTGAAATCAAATACTATACGGGAAAATCTAATGCAGCAGCGGATGCCCTAAGTAGAAAGGTATGTGTTTTATCCTTGTCTACGATAGGTGTATCTAATTTGATTGAAGATTGTTGTATTTCGGGGTATGTATTTGAGACAGATAGAAGACCGATGAGAGTGTATGCAATCAGTGCTGAGCCAGAATTGCTAATTCGTATCAAAGAAGCACAGAAAACCAATCAAAATGTGCATAAATCGATTGAAATGATCCGATCAGGACATCAGTCTGAGTACAAGGTTAGTGATGATGATATCTTGTATGTGAATGACCGAATAGTTGTTCCCAATATTACAGACTTGAGACAGAATATTTTGAAAGAAGCCCATTGTAGTCGCTTCAGTGTTCACCCTGGAGGCAGAAAGATGTACAACGATTTGAAGAGTCAGTACTGGTGGAAACAAATGAAGTTTGATGTGACTGAATTTGTATCTAAATGTTTGAATTGCCAACAGGTGAAGGCTGAAAGAAAGAAACCAAGTGGCTTATTACAGAGTTTATCGATTTCTGAATGGAAATGGGATCACATTTCCATGGACTTTGTAACGAAATTGCCACGATCATCTCGAGGATGCGATGCTGTTTGGGTGATCATCGACAGATTGACGAAGTCTGCGTTCTTTATTCCTTATCGAATGACTTATCGTCATGATCAAATGGCGGATCTCTATATTCGAGAAGTGGTAAGACTACACGGTGTGCCAAAGTCGATTGTATCTGACCGAGATCCGAGGTTTACTTCGCACTTTTGGCATAGTCTACAGGAAGCTCTAGGTACGCGTTTACATTTGAGTACTGCTTATCATCCTCAAACTGACGGTCAATCTGAACCAACTATTCAGACGCTTGAGGATATGCTTAGAGCTGTAGTACTTGATTTTGGTGTTACATGGCAAAATTCTATACCACTTGTGGAATTTTCTTATAACAACAGTTATCAGACGAGTATAGAGATGGCACCATTTGAAGCATTATATGGAAAGAAGTGTCGATCGCCTTTGTATTGGGATGATGTTTCTGAGGTACCTGGGTTAGGGCCAGACATGATCAGACAGATGACTGAAAAAGTGAAATTGATACAGCAGAGAATGAGAACAGCGCAGCATAGAGAGACGAGATATGCAAATGTACGACGACGGCCGTTATCATTTGATCAGGGAGATAGAGTGTTTCTGAAGATTTCACCGTTCAGAGGCACAGTTCGATTTGGCAAACGAGGGAAATTATCTCCGAGATATATTGGGCCGTATGAGATTCTCGAGAAGATAGGCAATCTAGCTTATCGACTCTCTCTTCCTATGTCTTTATCTGGAATACATGACGTCTTTTGTGAGACCTCGGTTCTAAACAACTAATCTCGGCTTAAACAACAATCAAGCATACAAGATCCAAGACCAAAGTAAGAAAGAAATTTTTTTTTAAAAAAAAAGGGGGGTGCGCTCGGGCGGGCAAAAACTGCCGCTCGAGCGTGCCCTAAACTCCAGCGCTGCTGGATTACTCGAACTGGGGCGCGCTCGGGCTGCTAAAAACTGCAGCTCGGGCGCCCCCCCCCCCCCTGCAGCAGAAACAGAACAGAGCAGAAAAAGCTTGGCATCTCAAGCTATAAGTTATTCCATACATCAAACTCAAATTCATGCATTAAAAACATAACTTCTCCAGTCATTACATGAAATGCTAACGTTGATCAACTACGAACCAGTCTATAACATGCAACATAAGACTCGCATAATCGATACAACATAAACAACGAAGTTCGAGATCTAAACATGTTCCAAAACAACTAGGTAGACATACTGACACGACTTCTAAACCGAGTCTCACTACTAGCTCTCCCTCTTGTTGCTAACCAGGCCTTCGCTGACTTGGTCCTGCCCCACCTGTTGCCAAGTACACATACAAAACAAAGCAACAACCGGATAACCGGTGAGAATAATAATCCCCGTAAAAAAACAACATATCAAGTAATACAACAATAAACATGCTTTCAAGAAAACAACAAAATCAATAACGATGTAATGAAATGCATGTCTTTAAACCGGGATATCAAATCTGATAACGAGGGATTGCTGCTGTGCTTTTGGGATCCCGAGGGTGAGATTACGTAACGACTCACCGACTCACCCAATCGAGGTGGTGCCACGTATCCCACTCCCCTAGACTTTGAGCAACTATAATGAGTATGCTAGCACTAGGTGAAATGACTACGACCTAGGCCACTCAATCATAGTTCCCAAACGTCTAAACAAAAATGCGGTTCTGCCCGCTGAAAACAAGATTGGCTCAAGATGAATGCATAACAGAAACATAAAACATAGCCATATAACAAACGCTCAATCAAAACAACAAAACACAAGTTCCTCATGCTAGAACGAGTGTAGATGCAAGTATGTGATTTTAAGGGAAACTCGAGAACCAACTGTTCCGAGTATGCTATCCCGCTATCGTTGTCTGCTTTTACCTTTCAATGCAGTAGTTCCAACTCTGGATAAGCTACAACAAAAGGTTTAATCAACAACTGAACAATTCAACAACAAAGGCAACGGTTCAAGGTAATCTCTTTACCGTTCTTCGTCCAACTCTTGACGAACAATGCTGCTAACACGGCTTGACAAACTCCAAACAAATCTGTTCAGATACAAATCAAAGATCAATTTCCATGATCGACTTACAAGCCAAGTTCAACAACTCAAAAATGGTTCGAAATCCCCAAAACTCAAACCGACGGCATAACGGCTATAAACTGAACAAACCGAAAACGCAGACAGCAGTTCAATACTGATATCAACTCATATCAAAGCCAATACAACCAAAACAAGGCAAAACCAACAAATCTCAAAATCAATATTTTCGAAAATGGCTTCCAAAAATCATAACAATTCCGAACGTCGCTCAAATTCAAAACCGACAGATAATAAACGATCAGAACTCTGTCAAGAACAACATACTCGAATCTCGAACGATTCTAACGACATCCAAAAACTAGAATGTATCTGATCGTAGAGAAACTTACGGTATAATGGAGCTCTCGCTGCAGTGATCGATAATCTGCCTTCAGAAATAAATTCCAACGGCCGGATCGAGCTCAGAATGAAATCACAAAGCTTGGAAACTCATTGGGTCGGCTTCAATGGAGATGGCGTGCAAGAAGGAAGAAGGAGAAGACTATTCTCAATCCAATCAAGTTGTAGATAATATATAAAAATCAATATTTGCGTTTTAGTCCCTGAAAAATCCAATTTTTGCAAAAAGGACCCTGATCAAAATCAAGTCGGCTTGTGAACTTTGTAATCTCCGATTAACTCAAATAAACTCATTTAAGATAAAAACGTGGTGTTACAATTCTCCCCCACTAAGAAGAGATTTCGTCCTCGAAATCAACAAGAACCACAACTCATAAGATAGAATAAAGAACAAAAGACAGTAAGAAGAACTCACGTCATCCGAATAACTCCGAAAATCGCTGCCTCATGTCAGATTCTGTCTCCGAAGTTGCTTCCTTGACGCCGTGATGGCTCCACTGCACTTTCACTAACGGGATCGACTTGGTTCTGAGTTGTTTCTCCTTCTGATCAAGGATCTGAATCGGTCGCTCAAAGTAGCTCAGAGTCTCGTCTAACTCGGCTTCGTCAGGCTGAAGAACATGAGAATGATCTGGATGATACTTTCGCAGCATAGAGACGTGAAAAACGTCGTGAATACCAGATAAAGACGGAGGAAGTGCAAGTCTGTGGGCAAGATCGCCTATCTTCTTGAGAATCTCGTACGGCCCGATGAATCTCGGAGATAACTTCCCTCTCTTACCGAATCTGACAGTGCCTCTGAAAGGTGAAATCTTCAGAAAGACTCGGTCTCCCTGATCAAAACTCAGAGGTCTACGCTTGACATTCGCATACTTCGCCTGTCTATCTTGAGCTGACTTCATTCTGGTCTGAATGATCTTAACCTGCTCTGCCATATCTCTAAGCATCTCCGGTCCCAAACCTGGTGACTCGGACAAGTCATCCCAAAACAACGGAGATCGACACTTCTTACCATACAAAGCCTCAAAAGGCGCCATACCGATACTCGCTTGGAAGCTGTTGTTGTAAGAAAACTCGACAAGAGGCAAAGAATCCTGTCAACTAGTGCCAAAGTCTAGCACTACCGCTCGCAGCATATCCTCTAACATCTGGATAGTCCGCTCTGACTGTCCATCGGTCTGAGGATGATAAGCTGTACTCAGATGCAATCGAGTACCAAGTGCCCCCTGAAGACTGTGCCAAAAGTGAGAAGTGAATCTAGGATCTCTGTCTGAAACGATCGACTTCGGCACACCATGCAATCTCACAACATTGCTAACATACAACTCAGCCATCTGATCATGACGATACGTCATCCTGTACGGAATAAAACACGCGGACTTTGTCAATCGGTCGATCACAACCCAAATGGCATCGCATCCTCGAACGGATCGTGGTAGCTTCGTGACGAAATCCATGGAAATGTGATCCCACTTCCATTCAGGAACAGATAAACTGTGCAACAGACCTCCTGGTCGCTTCCGTTCTGCTTTTACTTGCTGACAGTTCAAACACCGAGATACAAACCTCGCAACATCGCTCTTCATTCTCTTCCACCAAAACTGAATCTTCAGATCGTTGTACATCTTACGACCTCCAGGATGAATGCTGAACCGACTGCAATGAGCCTCTCGGAGAATACGCTGTCTCAACTCCGGAACATCAGGCACAACAAGACGGTTATTCACAAACAAGACTTCATCTCTAACCTGGAATTCAGACTGATGCCCAGATCTGAATTTCTCTACTGAAACCTGAATGCTCAGCTCAGACTTTTGTGCTTCTCTGATTGCAACAAACAACTCCAGTTCGGCTTGAATAGCAAACACTCTGATAGTCTCCCTATCTGTTTCAAACTCTAAACCAGAAGTGCAACAATCATCGATCAACTGAGAAACACCAATAGTAGAAAGAGATAAAGAACAAAGCTTTCGGCTCAAGGCATCTGCAACTGCATTCGACTTTCCCGGATAATACTTGATTTCACAGTCGAAATCCTTCAACAGATCTAACCATCTTCTCTGTCTCATATTCAGCTCTGCCTGAGAAAACAAGTACTTAAGACTCTTATGATCAGAAAAGATCTCGAAGGACTCACCATAAAGATAGTGACGCCAGATCTTCAAAGCAAAGACGATCGCAGCTAGTTCAAGATCATGAACCGGATAACGAGTCTCGTGCGGTTTCAGCTGCCTCGATGCATATGCCACCACATGCTTATGCTGCATAAGAACACAACCCAAGCCTCGGTTAGAAGCATCACAATAGACTGTGAAACCTCCAGTACCCTTCGGAATAGAAAGAATTGAAGCACTGGTCAGTCTCCTCTTCAGATCAACAAATCTAGCCTCACAATCTGGAGTCCAAACAAAAGGCGCATTCTTCTGAGTCAGCTGGGTAATTGGCTTGGCAATAGACGAGAAACCCTCGATGAAACGACGGTAATAACCAGCTAAACCCATGAAGCTTCGGATCTCCGGCACTGAAGTAGGTCTAGGCCAATTCATAACCGCTTCAATCTTGCTGGGATCGACAGAAATCCCATCTTCAGAAATAATATGACCGAGAAAGACAACTCGATCTAACCAGAATTCACACTTAGACAGCTTGGCAAACAACTGCTCAACTCGCAAAATCTGCAGTACGGTCCTAAAGTGCTCTGCATGGTCAGTACGGTTCTTCGAGTAGATAAGAATATCATCGATAAAGATAATGACAAACTCATCTAAATAATGCTGAAAGATACGGTTCATCAATCCCATAAAAACCGCTGGAGCGTTAGTCAAACTGAATGGCATGACTATAAACTCAAAGTGACCATACCTCGTTCTGAATGCGGTCTTAGGAACATCTTCCTCTCGCACTCTCAACTGGTGATAACCTGACCTCAAATCAATCTTAGAATAGACAGAAGAACCCTACAGCTGATCAAAAAGGTCATCTATTCGGGGTAAAGGATACCTGTTCTTAACTGTAGCCTGATTCAATTGGTGGTAGTCGATACAGAGCCGCATAGAACCATCCTTCTTCCGAACAAAAAGCACAGGAGCACCCCAAGGCGATACACTAGGTCTGATGTATCCCTTGGCAATCAAATCCTCAAGCTGCTCCTTCAACTCTCTCAATTCAACAAGTGCCATACGATAAGGAGCTTTTGAAATAGGTTGAGTACCTGGCACTAAGTCAATGCTGAATTCAACATCTCGAATGGGTGGAAATCCAGGAACATCTTTCGGAAACACATTCGCAAAATCTCTAACCACCGGTAAATCCACCAAAGCTGGGCTAGATTTCAGTACATCAACTGCATACACCAAAAATCCTTCTGCACCTTTCTGTAGCAAACGAGTCATAGATAACACTGAAATCAAAGGAATTCTAGATCGAGAACCCTTACCAAAGAATTTCCACTCGTCGGCCATTTCAGGTCTGAACCTGACAACCTTCAAAAAACAATCAACTGTTGCCCTGTACTTGGTCAAAGCATCTATACCGACAATACAATCAAAATCTGACAACCCAAGCACAATACAGTCGAATTCTAAAAATTCCCCTCAAAACAAAGTTCACAGTTCCTGACTAGTCTGACAGAAACAATTCCTCCACCCAAAGGTGAAGTAACAGCTACTACTGTAGGCAACAATTCAGTTGGCAAAGCATGCAATAACACAAATTTCTCAGAGATAAAGGAATGGGAAGCACCTGTATCTATCAAGACATGAGCAGAATAACCAAAAATCGAATAGTTACCTGCTATAACATCGTCAGGTGCTGCCTGAGCCTGATCCTCTGTCAAAGCAAAGACTCGTGCTTGCTGTCTCAGAGGCTGGTTCGCACTAGAATTACCTCCCTGTCTGTTCTGCTGCTGAGGCTGGAAAGAGTGCACTGCAGACGACTGCCTCTCCGGCTGAACTGCAGGTCTAGACGAACTCCCACTCTGAGCTCTATCTCTGTTACGCTGAGGGCACACCTTAGAGAAGTGTCCCGGTTGATGACAGGTGTTACAATTACCAAAGACTCCCACACACTGATCCGGTGAGTGTCTTCCTCCACACTTGCTGCAGTACAAGGATGATGACCCAGAATTCGGTCCTGAACCAAATTGCTTCGAACCACTGGAACTGGACGAACTGTTTCCTTGCCTCTTAAACTGCTTACCTCTTGCCTTGTACTGATCCTTTCTGTTTCCCCCACTGTTTCCACCTTCATACCTTTGATGCTGGTTCTGATGCTGCGGTGGCTGATTCTGATACTGATATGGTGGATTCTGATACTGCCTCTGTTGCTGAGGTGCTACCTGGTTACCTTTTTGCCTCCACAAGCCTGCTTCTGCTCCCTTTGCGTGATTCATGGCATCCGCAAAGTTGTTAGGCCTGTTGGTATTTACCAACGTGAAGACGTCGGGGTTCAAACCATTGATGAACTGATCTGCCTTAGCTTCTTCATCCCCGGCAATTAGCGGCGCAAAACGCAACAGACTATCAAACTTAGCCACGTACTCTTCAATGTTTAGATTTCCTTGCTTCAGATTTACAAACTCTGCTCCCTTATCCTTACGATACGAGATAGGGAAAAACCGCTTATAAAACTCAGATTTAAAAAGAGTCCAAGTAACCTCTGTACCTATACTCTCAAATGCTTTCTTTGTCATGATCCACCAGCTCTTAGCACCACCACACAGCTGATGAATTACTAACCTGATTCGGTGGTCATCTGTGTAGTCAATGGAATCAAACAACTGATCCATATCATCCAACCAACTCTCACAGTCAACTGGATTTTCTGAACCCATCAACAACGGCGGATTGAACGACTGAAACCACTTCAGCAAGGTTTCCATAGGAGTCACTGAAGCATCCAACTGATCAACTTCAGTGCTATCTTGCTCAGTCGCAGGGATAACTGGCGGTGTGTTTCTGTTTATCACTCGACGAGGACCCATCTGATAATCAAAGGTTAGGACACGAGATATCTCAATCGCTACAATCAGTGCCCTTACAACCGCTTGGAATACCGGATACCAGTCGATAACAGAAATAGTTATATCTCAAGTAGATCATGTTTTATAAATTAAATCACAAAATCATGTAATTCAATAACTCTCAATAATAAAGCATGCTCGCATGGAATTAAATACACAGTTAAAATAATTCAAATACATGCGAGAAGCCAATACACGCAGACTCGATCTACCCGCTCACTCTAGTTCGACCAAGAATCTTAATTCTCTGATACCACTTAATGTGAGACCTCGGTTCTAAACAACTAATCTCGGCTTAAACAACAATCAAGCATACAAGATCCAAGACCAAAGTAAGAAAGAAAAAAAAAATTTAAAAAGGGGGTGCGCTCGGGCGGGCAAAAACTGCCGCTCGAGCGCGCCCTAAACTCCAGCGCTGCTGGATTACTCGAACTGGGGTGCGCTCGGGCTGCTAAAAACTGCAGCTCGGGCCCCCCCCCCTGCAGCAGAAACAGAACAGAGCAGAAAAAGCTTGGCATCTCAAGCTATAAGTTATTCCATACATCAAACTCAAATTCATGCATTAAAAACATAACTTCTCCAGTCATTACATGAAATGCTAACGTTGATCAACTACGAACCAGTCTATAACATGCAACATAAGACTCGCATAATCGATACAACATAAACAACAAAGTTCGAGATCTAAACATGTTCCAAAACAACTAGGTAGACATGCTGACACGACTTCTAAACCGAGTCTCACTACTAGCTCTCCCTCTTGTTGCTAACCAGGCCTTCGCTGACTTGGTCCTGCCCCACCTGTTGCCAAGTACACATACAAAACAAAGAAACAGCCGGATAACCGGTGAGAATAATAATCCCAGTAAAAAAAACAACATATCAAGTAATACAACAATAAACATGCTTTCAAGACAACAACGAAATCAATAACGATGTAATGAAATGCATGTCTTTAAACCGGGATATCAAATCTGATAACGAGGGATTGCTGCTGTGCTTTTGGGATCCCGAGGGTGAGATTACGTAACGACTCACCGACTCACCCAATCGAGGTGGTGTCACGTATCCCACTCCTCTAGACTTTGAGCAACTATAATGAGTATGCTAGCACTAGGTGAAACGACTACGACCTAGGCCACTCAATCATAGTTCCCAAACGTCTAAACAAAAAGGGCGGTTCTACCCGCTGAAAACAAGATTGGCTCAAGATGAATGCATAACAGAAACATAAAACATAGCCATATAACAAACGCTCAATCAAAACAACAAAACACAAGTTCCTCAGGCTAGAACGAGTGTAGATGCAAGTATGTGATTTTAAGGGAAACTCGAGAACCAACTGTTCCGAGTATGCTATCCCGCTATCGTTGTCTGCTTTTACCTTTCAATGCAGTAGTTCCAACTCTGGATAAGCTACAACAAAAGGTTTAATCAACAACTGAACAATTCAACAACAAAGGCAACGGTTCAAGGTAATCTCTTTACCGTTCTTCGTCCAACTCTTGACGAACAATGCTGCTAACAGGGCTTGACAAACTCCAAACAAATCTGTTCAGATACAAATCAAAGATCAATTTCCATGATCGACTTACAAGCCAAGTTCAACAACTCAAAAATGGTTCGAAATCCCCAAAACTCAAACCGACGGCATAACGGCTATAAACTGAACAAACCGGAAACGCAGACAGCAGTTCAATACTGATATCAACTCATATCAAAGCCAATACAACCAAAACAAGGCAAACCCAACAAATCTCAAAATCAATATTTTCAAAAATGGCTTCCAAAAATCATAACAATTCCGAACGTCGCTCAAATTCAAAACCGACAGATAATAAACGATCAGAACTCTGTCAAGAACAACATACTCGAATCTCGAACGATTCTAACGACATCCAAAAACTAGAATGTATCTGATCGTAGAGAAACTTACGGTATAATGGAGCTCTCGCTGCAGTGATCGATAATCTGCCTTCAGAAATAAATTCCAACGGCCGGATCGAGCTCAGAATGAAATCACAAAGCTTGGAAACTCATTGGGTTGGCTTCAATGGAGATGGCGTGCAAGAAGGAAGAAGGAGAAGACTATTCTCAATCCAATCAAGTTGTAGATAATATATAAAAATCAATATTTGCGTTTTAGACCCTGAAAAATCCAATTTTTGCAAAAAGTACCCTGATCAAAATCAAGTCGGCTTGTGAACTCTGTAATCTCCGATTAACTCAAATAAACTCATTTAAGATAAAAACGGGGCGTTACATCTTTCATGTATCGATGTTGAGGAAGTATATATCTGATGCGTCTCATGTAATTCGATCTGATGAAGCTGAGTTGGATGATACTCTTTGCTATTTCGAACGACCTATTCAGATTCTTGATAGGAAGACAAAGCAACTCCGAATGAAGACCATTCCATTGGTGAAGATTCAATGGAATCGACACGGAGTTGAAGAAGCAACGTGGGAAGTCGAAGAAAATATGAAGCAACGATTTCCTTATCTATTTCACTGATGTGAGTTCTTATTCAGTTTTCAGTTATTCTTTATTCTTATGAGCATACAGTCTGCATATCTATACTGTTAATGAATTCGAGGACGAACTCATGTCTTAGTGGAGGAGAAATGTAAGGCCTTGGATTAATTAATATTAATTCGAATTTAATTTGATTTTAATCCGTGTATATTTAATTTGAGAATATTTAGAGTTTTGATTTAAATTCTAATATTCTTAAATTATTTAGGATTAAAATTGAATTAAAATAAAGGTCGAGGACTAATTGCAAATATTGAAGACTTAAGGGACTAAACTGCAATTATGCTTGAAAGTTATCAGATTCTAATTCTAACACTCAGAATGAATACATGTTATTATCTAAGGAATTCAGAATTTGAGCAGAGAAGTTGATTTCCTTCGCTTTGGTTTGATTTCATGATTTTCAAATTGCCGTAACTTTTGCTCCGGTTATCCGATTTCGATTCCGTAAAGTGTTCTGGAATCCTAACAATTAGGGCTTCGATTTCGTGAAAGTTTTATGTTGTGTTATATGGATTTCGAAATCAATAAAGGGCAGATATCAGATTTTGAATCATTGATCATGTTTTTGAGTTTGTATCGTTTCTATTTTCGAAACCGGATGAAGAGCTTATGTTATTATGTTGAATCTTGATGCTAGCATGTTTTATGATTGTTATGGCTATTTGTTCTGAGGTTTTGAAGATTATATCAGCTGGTTTTCTTGATTGAGAGCACGTACACATGGTTTGAATAAAAGAAATGATTTCGGGATTACGTCGGTTATCGATTTTGAATCGCTACGCCGTTGATTCGAGTTTTTGGATCGTTTTGATAGCCTATATTTGAACTGAAGTTGTTATCTTGATGATGTGAATGTTATAGCATTTTTATTCTTCAATTTCAGTTGAGTTTGAAGGCTAAACGGCACAAGACGCCGACTTAAACTAACGAAGAAAGAGTTGAGGTTTGAAATGCGATTGATTGATGAATTCTTGATGGTTTTGACTCGTTTCTGAAATGATAGATTGATTTGAAGTTTGATATATGTATTTTGTTTATATCTCACAGATTTGAAGAGTTCAGAACCTCAATAAACGAAGGTATAATGACGACATCGCGAAGTAGGGACTTTGAAACTCAAGAACGACTAATCTTGAGTTGGCCCGCAAAAACCAGATACTTGTTTATGTTTTTGATTTGATTGTGATGTTGTCGATCCATCTCAGGTAGTGGATCTTTATATTCGAGTTGATATGATGCTATATTGAATTGATTCTATGCCAAGGTTGTTGTTAACCTTATTTGCGAGTCGGTTACGAACTCGTTAGATGGATATCCATGTCAAGATCAGTTATGAATCTTGATGGCCTCGAAGTTATGTGAATCAATTCGTATTTGAAGCGTTAATTTACTCTATTTGTTGAGTTGAGTTTAAATAGAGTCAAGATAATTTATTTAACGCTTTCTATATGTTGGTTATACTGAGAATTGTATCTCACCGGAGTTTATCCGGCTGTTGTCTTGTTTTGTATGTGTGCATGACAACAGAAGGGGCAGGAGCTAGTCATCGACGTCATTGACAGTTGGGAGAGAGTCTAGCACGTGAGGACTCGGGTTGTAGATGTACTTAGAAGTATGGCAAGCATGATAGAACAATTAACATGATATGTTGGAAGAACTTTGAAACAAGTTGTGTAATCTTATGTTTTGAGTAGTTTGTGATCTAGTTGAAGTTGTAAAAGCTACTTTATTATGCTCAAGACTTGATTTATGAGTATATGTATGTTTATAGAAGTTATATCATGTTAGTATCTTTGATTGATGTTGAATTGTGCCAAAATGCAAGCCATGACAGCAAAACTAGTTCTGCAGAATTTTTGGAATTTGGAGGCCGCTCGATCCGCAGAAGTTGACGGATCGAGCGAGCCCTGTAATTTGCAGACAGAGGATTTGAGTTTTTGGCTCGCTCGATCCGCAGAAGTTGACGGATCGAGCGAGGCCAAATTATACTTCCATCCGAGAGCTGAGCAATTGTGCTCGCTCGATCGGGTGTTTTTCCCCGATCGAGCGAGACACTGAATTTTAAAAAAAAAAAAAATTTACTTGGCTCTTGGTTTCTTAATTGATGTTTAATAAATGTTAATTGTTCATTAATTGCCCTAAGATGAGATTAGCAACCCGAGGTCCCCACACAACTTGCCCTTAAGGCCAAATCTGAGAATTCTGCGTAAAGGTGACACTCTCAGAAATACTTTCTCCCCAACATCAAACTGCAAAGGCCTACGCTTAGTGTTAGCATAGCTGTCCTGACGATCCTGTGCAGTCTTAATCCGTTTCTTGATCTGATCAACAACATCTGTTGCATGCTGGATTAACTTTGGTCCCTCAGCCTGTCTCTCCCCCACTTCTTCCCAAAAGAGTGGAGTGCAACAACGTCTCCCGTACAACGCCTCAAAAGGTGCCATCCCAATGCTAGTATGATAGTTGTTGTTGTACGCGAACTCGATCAATGGCAAATGATCCTTCCAGGCTGAACCAAAATCCATAACGCACGCTCGAATCATATCCTACAAAGTACGGATAGTGCGCTCTGACTGACCATCTGTCTCCGGATGATAGGCAGTACTCAAACTGAGAGTAGTGCCCATCGCACGCTGAACACTTCCCCAGAACCTAGAAGTAAACCTGGGGTCTCGATCGCTGACAATGCTCATAGGCACTCCATGAAGTCGAACGATCTCCTGAATGTACAACCGAGCCATATGATCCACATTGTACTCTCGGCTATAGGAAATGAAATGAGCAGACTTGGTGAGTCGATCCACCACAACCCAGATAGCATCACAGTTCCTCGAGGATACCGACAAATGGGTCACAAAATCCATCATGATAAACTCTCATTTCCACTCAGGATTTGGCAGACTGTGAAGCAAACCTCCAGGTCGTCGGTGCTCCGCCTTGACCTATTGACACACCAAACATCTCGAAACATACTGATACACACTGCATTTCATTCCCTTACACCAAAACCGAGTACGTAGATCCTTGTACATCTTGTTGCTCCCCAGATGAATACTCAACTTAGTGCGATGTGCCTGAGACAAAATCTCCTATCGCAACTCTGCATCCTCCGAAACCACAAGCCTACCAGACAAACACAGAAAACCATCTCACTGATAGTGAAATCTAGACGTACTACCCTCATTGGCCAGACGAGCCAAACGCTGGGTCTTCGAATCAGACATCTGAGCATCCCAAATCTGAGAATACAAAGCTGGCTCAGATAGTATCGCAAACATCTGGATACTCTGCATACCTTTCTTGTGCTTGAAGGTATACTCTGAACTCTGAAGAACAACAATATTCGATCGCACTGGACATCAAACAAGTTCGAAGTGCGGATAGTCGCACCTTGCGACTCAAGGCATCAGCAGTGAGATTAGCAGCTCCCGAATGGTACTTAATCTCGCAATCATAGTCCTTAAGCAAGTCCATCCAACGTCTCTGCCTCATGTTCAACTCTGCCTGAGTGAACAAATATTTGAGACTCTTGTGGTCGGTGAAGATCTCAAATTTCTCGCCATACAGATAATGACGCCAGATATTCAAAGCGAATACAATGGCTGCCAACTTCAAATCATGGACTGGATAATTGTCCTCGTGCAACTTCAACTGTCTAGAAGCATATGAAATCACATGCTCATTCTGAGTCAGGACACAACCTAACCCCTGAAGAGAAGCATCCGTGTAAACCACATACCCTCCAGATCCTGACGGTAATGCCAACACTGGCGCTGAAGTCAACCGTCGTCGAAGCTCACAAAAATTCTCCTCACACTCTGAGGACAACTCGAAATCAACACCCTTGCGGGTAAGCTGCGCCAATGGTCGGGCTAGCTGAGAGAAGTTCAGAATGAAACGACGATAATATCCTGCTAGACCCAAAAAACTACGGATCTCAGCGACTGTCGTCGGACGCGACCAATTAAGCACAACCTCAATCTTGTTCGGATCAACAGAAATCCCCTCCCTGGATATGATATGGCCAAGAAAGACCACTCGATCTATCCAGAACTCACACTTACTCAGTTTTGCGTACAACTGCTCATCCCGAAGAGTTTGCAGTACCAACCTCAAGTGAGAAACATGCTCGTTCGCATTACGCGAATACACCAGAATGTCGTCAATGAAGACCACAACAAACTTATCCAAGTACTCCCTGAAGACACGGTTCATCAGATCCATAAATATAGCCGACGCATTTGTCAATCCAAACTGCATCACTAGAAACTCGTAATGCCCATAGCGAGTGCGAAACGCCGTCTTGGCTACATCCTGATCTCGAACTCTCATCTGATGATACACAGATTGCAAGTCAATCTTGGAGTAAACCGAAGTACCCTGCAGCTGATCAAACAAGTCATAGATACGAGGCAAAGGATACTTGTTCTTCACAACAACTCGGTTCAACTGTCGATAGTCAATGCACAGCCGCATCGACCCATCCTTCTTCTTCACAAAAAGAACAGGAGCTCCCCAAGAAGATACACTAGGACGAATGTACCCCTTGTCCAAAAGATTCTGTAGCTGATTCTTCAACTCACGCATCTCTGACGGAGCCAGATGATACAATGCTCGAGAAATAGGAGAAGTACCCGGCATCAACTCTATGCCAAACTCGACTTCCCTAGCAGGAGGAAAACCTGGAATCTCATCCGAAAAAACATCAGGAAATTCATCTACCACTGGAATACTCTCTAACCCAATGCTCTCAGCGGAAAAATCAAATGCATAGATGAGGAAACTTTCCCCGCCAGACTCTAGAGCTCGACAGGCTCTCAAAGCTGATACGTCGCACTCCCTCACCATAGAAAAACCAGCTATCACTCCCATCCGAATGAAAGCGTACTAATATATGATAGCAGTCCACTGAAGCTCGATAGGTAGTCAGTATGTCGATCCCCAGAATACAATCGAAGTCATCCATCGCAAGAACCATGAGATTCGCTAACAGAATGTTACCCTCGAGCTCTAAAATGCAACCCATCACTAGACGCTTAGCCAAAGCAGATTGGCCCATCGGAGTAGAAATAGATACTACTACGTCTAGTAAAATGCATGATAACTTATGCCTCTTAACAAAACGTGCAAAAATGAAGGAATGAGATGCACCAGTGTCAATAAGTACAAGAGCAGGTATGCCATATAACAGAAATGTACATGCGATGACCTTCTCATTCTCCTCCACTGCCTGATCGTGCCTCAAGGCAAACACCTGGCCAGAAGCCCACGGCCTCAAGTGAGAACTCCCAGCAGGCTGTCCCTGTGACCTCTTCTGAATGGTGGCCTGAGAACCAGATCCTGAACCAGAGCCAGAACCGCCTCTCCCAGATAGTGGACAATCTCTCCGAAGATGACCCACCTCTCCACAATGGAAACAAGCTCTAGAAGCTCTACGACACTTGTCTGACGGATGGTTCTTCCCACAATGATCGCACTTCTATTTCTTCCCAAAACGGACAACACCAAAGGAACCAGAGGAAGAAGAAGTAGATTTAGACTTCTTGAAGGACTGAGCACGGGGACCCAAAGAACTCACAGGCCTAGACTGAAAGAAAGACCTGTTACACCGAATGTTATCCTCCGCCTGGTAACAACGGCTCACCAAACCATCGTAGGACATGTTATCACCGACCTCTACACCGTCATGAATCTCAGGTTTGAGACCCTGAAGGAACATATTGTACTTCATCTCTGAGCTGTCAGCAATCTAGGGGCAATAGGATAACAGATCAAAGAACTTCTGCTGATACTCGTCAATAGACATGGCTCCCTGACGCAGACTCAGTAGCTCACCTGCCTTCATCTGGCGGAGTGCAGGAGAAAAATACAGCTTTTGAAAAGCTGTACAGAACTCGGCCCAGATGGCCACTCCTCTTGCCGCAACGAACGGTGCAGAAGTAAACCTCCACCACCTACGGGCTCGCCCATCCAGAAGATATCCAAGCGTCTCCATCTTCTGCTCCTCAGTGCAGTGAAAAGTCTGAAAAGTCATCTCCATGCGGTCTAACCAGTTTTCCGCATCCTCCAGAGACTCGCCACCAACCAAGGTCTTCAGACCCATCTGCAAGAATCGGCGCATACTGAAACGCTGATCCTCATGGCGACGATGATGGAGCTCTCGATGACGCTCTCGGTCAGCATCGCCCCAACGTCCACCTACACTGCCATGGCTACTCTGATCGTCATGATCTGCCATCTACAAAAATTACCTCGCGGTTATCTTATGCAAAATAAATTCCCAAGAATACTATGCATGCTCTGATACCATAAATGTAGTGACCCTTACCTGGATCACCTACTAAACAGAACTTAGGCATGCAATTAACTTAATTAACAGAAAATCAGAATAAGATGCGGAATCAGTACAAATACTACAATCTCAAGGCAAGGAATCTTTAAGTAACCAAATAGTTATACAACCATATCAAATAACTGTATGAACCCAATACAAAAGAAACCCTAAGCGAAGCTCGAGCTGGCCAAACACTGCCTAGCCCCTCTTGGATCCACCCGCATCATCCAATCGCAAACCTTCCACATGGAATAGGGTGTCCAGAAACACAGAGTACGAGACATGAGCATAAAACGCTCAGCACGAGAGTATGAGTATACATACATGCAAAGTGAACTCCCTACAGACTCGAGGTCAAGGATCAAATAACAAAGACAGACCGGGCCCTGGTATGTAGCACACTGTGCCGTCGCTTCAGGAGGTGGCTCTCATACCAAAATACCAGTGGATATGCCGGACCCAAATCGATGGAAGTCCAACTACTAACAGGATAGGGTAAAACCCTACTATAGACATCTCGAACGAGATAGCTCAATATGCAAATGTATGCAGCATAAATCAATGACATATAAATCATGCAGTCACATAATACATGCATACTCAGTCAGGATATCTCGAACAGTACTTTCGTACCTCAAATGCTAAGCAAGCTCTACCAGCTCTATGTCCACGCCTATAGTACGCACTACACTGCCAAATGATACTACTATCATTATAGTGCTCTAAAAGCCTTAACTAAGCTATAGCATACTCCTAAATATTTTTAGGAAGCAAAAGCTATACCTTCGTCCGTCGTCAGCCCTTTGCTGTCATTGCCTCAAAACTAGACCACAGCTCCGCTGTGACGCCTGGATCGCTATGCCACTTCTGGATTCCCCACGGGATGCCTAGAATGCCCTAGATCTAAGCTGAAAGACTGAGGAATCGAGAGAGAAGAGGTGAATGATGCACTTCAAAATGAATCTCGGCCCTCCTATTTATAGACGGAGTTCGGGCCATCCGAACTGACTTCGGGCCATCCGAACACGAGCGGGCTGTCCGATCTAGACTTTGGGTCGTCCGAACCTGATATTACGTCATTGCTTACGTCAGCAAAATGACGTCATCCATGACGTCTATCGGCAGCACGTTCGGAGCATCCGAACCCTCTTCGGGCCGTCCGAACTACGACTTTGGAGCCTCCGAACTCGCCAACGAAGCCTCCAAACCCGACAACCCTCTAGCCATTATCGAGCGTTCTGAATCCATTTCCGACTCTTGTTAATCCATCTGGGACTTCCTTAATCTTGTTTATTCGATTAATCAACAATTACCCACTGAAACTGGGTACGGGCTACTACACTACACCTCAGCTAGTCTCCATGCAATGTTGAATGCAAAGGAATGAAAAAGGATCATTCTCAAAACATCTTTCATGTTCCTTGGAATATTGATTGTCATTTTCTCCAGAACGATACCGTTTGGGGCAATGTTTGCATTAGTCCTCAAGTGGCTCGGTATCTCTGTTCCACTTGTTCTTGTAGGTAGCTATGTTGGGTTCAAGAAACCCGCCGTCAAGGGTCCAGTAAATTTAAACAAAATTCCCAGGGAAATACCCGAGCAAGCATGGTTCATGAACCAAGTCTTAACGATATTGATAGGAGGCGCAGTCCCATTCTCTGTTGCATCCGTGGAGCTATTCTTCGTCATCACATCAATATGGTTACATAACTTCTATTGCAACTCAGTATCTCTCTTAATTTCATTCTTTCTCTTTATCGCCACCTGCGGCTCAAGCAGTATACTGAATTGCTACTTCCACCTCTGCAGAGGAGACAGCTTGTGGTGGTGGAGATCATTCTTTGCCTCGGGTTCATCTGCACTCTACTTCTTCCTTTATGCTGCATACTACTACACACGGTTCAAGTTCACAGAACCAGTACCCGCAGTTGTCTATTTCAGGTATGCTCTTGTTGGTTCATTTGCGTTATTTGTGCTCGCCGGCACGGCTGGTTTCTTGGCTTGTGTCTTATGGTTCACTAGTTCTATCCACTCGTGCCAAAATCGACAAAATGTAGAAGCATTTGGACGTAGAGATTGAAGCATCACTTGCAATTCAAAGATCTTACAACTTAGGTTTTTTCTTTTCTTTTTCCCCATGTATGAATTATTTGAATCTATTTATTCTTTTAAGTGATGTATTTAGCTTTTTTGATAAACAATCTATCGTGGCATATATGGCTATTGCCTACTAGGGACCTGGTAAGCCGTTGCGATCCAATAATGGAGTTTCTAATCAGAAAAACATTTTCCCCTCTAGATTAAAATCCATGCAAAAGCTCATGTAACGCATTCTTGTGATCCAATTTTGTAAGACAGATCTTCTACCATGAAAAAATATTATCTTTTTACGTCAAAATTACTGTTTTTTTATTTTAATTAATATAGATGGATTTGACTGGTCTAATAAATCTCTTACCCGAATCTCAAGAAAAAAATATTATTTTTTATTACAAAATTATTACTTTTACTGTTAGATATCTCAATCCGTATATACTATATAGATTCATTAGACTTTATTACAAGATCCCATAACCCTCGTAATTCATTTTGATCACAACGTATCTTATACATTGCAAAATATCTATCTATTTTTATTATAAAAATATGAATGATCGGTAAAATTTTTGCATTGTGTATTTACTATAATGTTTAAAAAAATATGAATGATTGGTATTAATTGCATGGGTATGGGTGGGAAAATGATTTAAAATTTAGGGTCAATTTTGAGATATTGAATTTATAAAAATCAATATGTTGCTTATTCATTTAATGAATGTATTTATTAATGGTTGTCATCATATTCTTACATTTCATTCTTTAAACAAAATAATGAGAAGAAAAGTATAAATATTTCTACTTTTTTTTCTTATTGATTATTTTTTTAATTTTCTAAATGAAATTCACTTACTTTGTGTACTATTAAAACTAGTACACTAAGCACATGCATTGCATGTGCACATAATATAATTTTATAAAAATAATAATTAAAAATTAAGATAGTGAGATAGTTGGGATAAGATGTGGGACTTTTTTAATCCTAAATTACATTTTTACATTTTAATCATTGAATATATTTGAAAGAATTATAAGGATAAATTTGGAAATCTATTAGAATGATCAAATTTAATTACTCTAATGGGTTTATCAATTATAATATAGTAAAGATATAAATAATAGATCATTTAAAACATTTTTTTTAACAATATTAACACTTCTACAAAAGTTATGTTTAATATAATATATGTATAGAGAAAATCACCACAAATGTTAAGTTTCATACTTTAATATATTAATTAATAAAAGCATGCTATATTAATTAGAAAGAAAAATAAAACAATATAATAATTTTGTGAACTCAATAAACAAAAAAATATGATTGGCTTCAACAAACCTTACTCCAAAATGGTGATCCCAAATTGTGGACTCATTATATATATATATATATATATATATATATATATATATATATATATAGTTTTCTTTTAATTTTTTTCCCTTCTTCCCGAAATATATGTATTTATAATTTTAGACTCTTTTTTGATAATGGTCGGTGTGGTTACTTAGCAGAGTTGTGTTATTTGTGAGTATCACTACTTGTGGATTGCTTATTTGAATAAGAAGCAAGATTCAATTATTAATTCACGCAATTGTCATTAAGAATTTTGCCCACTTCTTGTACTATCCTGTCACAGAAAGCTTGTCTATCATGGTATACCAGCTAGCGTAGTTTGCAGGCTATTACATTAGTATGAGAGTTTACCCAATGTGCATCGAAAGATAGCGACTACGGGTTTCTATGTCACAAAAAAAAAGTATTTCATCCGTGCAAGTATTAGTATTTTAATAAATAAAAATTGTAATTATTTTTAAGAATATGTTAAAAAAATATCGAGTTTCTAATTAATATACATTTAATATTGATTTAAGAATAGTCAATATACCAAACATTCGTAATGATACCTTTTTAAAAGTTCGAAAACGTAATATTATTAAAAAATATTTATATTTATTTAATATGATAAAGAGTAGTGAGAACTGAATACATAAAAGTAACACCAATCAAAATCATAACATAAATTAAATAAAATTATACATCAATATATACATTTAAGTGCAACATATATTTTGAAATGAGTCGATCATTACATTGGTTATGTTAAGCAAAACTTAAATTATCATTTATAGCATTTATGCGAATTTAAACATATTCATGGATAAAAAAAAGTTAACTAAATTGAAAATTAGTTATATCCGATCAAATTTTAGATAAAAAATGATAGATTATCATATATATCAATTATGAAAATTTTTACAGCAACAAAAAAATAACGAAAACTATGAAGTAATAATAACATTCTATTAAATTCAAATTTTGAAAAAAAAAAAACAATATGATACATTATAATATAACATTAGTGGAAATTTTCACATATACGCAAAACAAAAAAATTAAATGAAATTAAAAAGTATTGATAATATTCTATCAAATTTAAAATTTGAACAAAAAAATTTGTACAATATCATATATAACATTTATGAAATTTTTAACTTACATATAGACACAAAAATTTAACTGAAATTAAAAGTAGTGATAATATCCGATCAAATTTAAAATTTGGAATCGAAAATTGGTACATTGTCAGTACTTATCGAAATTTACACATATACATCGAATCAAAAAATTAGCAAAAATTTAAAACTTTTAATATCATCCGATCAAATTTAAATATTTAACTGAAAGTTGGTAAATTATTATATATATGATTTGTAGAAATTTTTACATATATGGACAAAAAAATTATTGAACTTTAAAAATACTGATTATATCCAGTCAATTTCAATATTTGAACCGAAAATTAGTATATTATCATAACATTTATACGAATTTTCCCATACATATATAAATATTATATATATCTATATATGAACACGAAAAAAATTAATTACAATTTAAAAATAGTGATCATATTAGATATATATGGATAAAATAAATTAACTGAGGTTAATTAAAATTAGTGATAACATCAATTAAATTTTAAATTTGAATCGAAAATTGATATATTAATATTATCATATATAATATTTATGAAAATTTCACACACACATAAAATACAATAGCTGAATTAAGGATTAGTGATAATATCGATCAAATTTCAAATTTTAAACCGTATATTGTTACAATACCATTTATATAATTATTTACTATTTTCTATTTAGCATTAATTTTTTTGAGGAACCTACTATGTATAGTTGACAAATCGAATTTTAAATTTGACATATCCAATAAAATATCATATTTTGGATCGAAAATTTTCATATGTATGTAAATATCAAAAACTTTCACACACACATATTTAAAATTAACTGAAATTAAATTAATAATACTTCAAATAATTATTTTAACTTTTATTGATAATATTTATTTAATTATTAAAATTCATAACGACTAATATGATTATTTATTACATATTTATATTCATTGTTATATAGTTGGTGATTATTTATTGATAATATTTATTATGTTGATCACTTGTGCAATATATTAATATTATTATTTTTAGTTTTATTTTAAAATAATATAATCATATTATAAATATATGATAAATAATTATGAATGTTTTTATTTTGAAAAAATATATAAATTATTGATAAACGAAAAATAAATAAAAAGTAATGAAATGTCAGAATCGATGCATATTTTTTAATTTATTTTTTATTTTCAAAATTTTTAATTCAAATTTTAATATGATTTTGAAAAGTTTTGAAAATAATTTTAGATTTTATAGATGAATATAATTAATGATAAAAATTATTTCCTTTTATAGTATATATGTTTTGACGAAAAATTACCATTTTTGACAAAAACTTTACTTATGTTATAAAATAAAGGAGAAACTAACCAAAGAATATGCAAAAAAAACAAGTAAATTCAATATATTAAATGTGTTATATGAGTAACCTATTTATAGGTACAAGAAACTGGAGATAAGATCAAATAAATTGATATGTTCACGATTCTATATCATCTCTTTGAGATTTGAATATAACTTTATGATAACTCAATCTTTGATTATCTTGACATCCATAATATTATAACACTCCCCCTTGGATGTCAATCGACGGATGTGACTCGTTAAAACCTTACTAAGAAAAACCCAATGGGATAAAAACCTAGCGAAGGAAAAAGAGTACAACATCCCTCGTTATTGCTAAACTGCCTCGTTAAAAACCTTGTCACGAAAAACCACTTGGAAAAAATCACAAACAAGGGAAAAAGAGTGCAGTTTGGATTAACTCCCCCTGTTGCGAACATCACTTGAAATCTCTAAGCCGCCGCATTCCGATCTTGTACACCAATTTCTCAAAAGTTGATGTGGGCAATGATTTTGTAAAAAGATCGGCCAGGTTATCACATGAGCGAATTTGTTGAACTTCAATATCACCTTTCTTTTGCAAATCATGGGTGAAAAAGAACTTGGGAGATATATGTTTTGTCCTATCGCCTTTGATATATCCATCTTTCAGTTGAGCAATACATGCCGCATTGTCTTCGTAGAGTATTGTCGCTATGTTTTTAGTAGAAGACAAGCCGCATTCCTCTTTAATATGATGAATCATTGATCTCAACCAGACACATTCTCGACTAGCTTCATGGATTGCAAGTATTTCTGCATGATTTGATGAGGTAGCGACCATGGTTTGCTTCGTAGATCTCCAGGATATAGCCGTTCTACCATAAGTAAATAAGTACCCAGTTTGTGATTTTCCTTTATGTGGATCAGATAGATACCCAGCATCTGCATAACCAACCAATTGCAAATTACAAGCATTAGAATAAAATAAACCCAAATCACGAGTGCCCTGAAGATATCTAAATAAATGTTTAATTCCATTCCAATGCCTTCGTGTAGGAGAAGAACTATATCTTGCCAACAAATTTACAGCAAATGCTATGTCTGGTCTGGTGCTATTAGCAAGGTACATCAATGCACCAATTGTACTAAGATATGGTACTTCTGGACCAAGTAGTTCTTCTTGCTCATCACGAGGTCGAAAAATATCCTTTTCCACATCAAGGGATCGAACAACCATGGGTGAACTCAATGAATGGGCTTTATCCATATAAAATCGCTTCAACACTTTTTCTGTATATGTGGATTGATGGACTAAAATTCAATCCGTCAGATGTTCAATTTGTAAACCAAGACAAAATTTTGTTTTGCCTAAATCTTTCATCTCAAATTCCCTTTTCAAGACATCAACTGTCTTTTCAAGTTCTTCGGGACTTCCAATGATATTTAAATCATCGACATATACAACAATAATGACAAAATTTGATCCATTCTTTTGAATAAAAACACATGGGCAAATTGGATCATTTTTGTAGCCTTCTTTCAACAAATAGTCGCTAAGTCTCTTGTACCACATGCGCCCAGATTGTTTTAGTCCATACAAGGATCTTTGTAGTTTAATGGAGCAAACATTTGCAAAATTTGAAGCAAATGCTTCTGATATCTTAAATCCTTCAGGGATTTTCATGTAAATATCATTATCAAGTTTTCCGTATAAGTATGCAGTAACAACATCCATAAGACGCATTTCAAGTCTTTCTTGTGCGGCCATGCCAAGAAGATATCGGAATGTAATTGCATCCATCACAGGAGAGTACATCTCTTCATAATCAATGCCGGGTCTTTGAGAAAAACCTTGTGCTACTAATCGAGATTTATATCTAGTCACTTCGTTTTTCTCATTTCGTTTTCGTACAAAAACCCATTTACAACCCACGGGAATTACCCCTTTTGGTGTTTGGACAACAGGTCCCAAAACCTCACGTTTTGCTAGTGAGTTTAACTCTTCTTGTATTGCCTTTTTCCAATTTGGCCAATCATGTCTATTACGACATTCAGTAACAGATTTAGGATCTAGATCATCATCTTCATTAACAACATCAAATGCCATGGCATATGCAAACTTATTGTCGACAATAATTTTTGCTCGATTTAATCGTTTCCCCGTTTTGACATAATTTATCGAGATCTCTTCATTGTCAAGTACTTGAACTTCATTGGGGATTTGATGATCAACTTTTTCAGAGTTATCAATCAATGAATCAGATATCTCAATATGTTGATTCATATTATTTGCTCCTTTTCTTTTTCGTGGATTTTTGTCTTTGGACCCAATTGGTCTACCATACTTGAGTCGAGCAATTGACTCATCATTTGATGTTTCTTTGGGAACATCAATATGTGCTTGAGCATTAGCAGCCGATAAGTATGACTTAGTCACCCTTTTCACATCACTAAATGCATCAGGTAATTTATTTGCAATATTTTGCAAGTGGACTATTCTTTGAACTTCAAGTTCACATTCACTTGTCCGATGATCAAATTGATGTAGTGATGCATTTCAAGTTAATTCACTTGGTGATCTCATATTTTCTCCCCCTAATGTTGAAAATTTTGTTTCATCAAAATGACAATCGGCAAATCGTGTCGTGAAAATATCTCCCGTCGTGGGCTCTAAATATTTGATAATCGATGGAGAATCATATCCAACATATATTCCCAATCTCCTTTGAGGACCCATTTTAGTGCGTTGTGGTGGACTAATTGGAACATACACCGCATACCCAAAAATTCTTATATGGGAAATATTAGGCTCTTGGCCAAAAACTAATTGTAAAGGGGAGAATTCATGATAACTAGTAGGTCTGATACGTATAAGTGTTGCTGCATGCAAAATAACATGTCCCCAAACTAACGTGGGGAGTTTCGTTCTCATCATTAATGATCTAGCTATTAATTTGAGACGTTTAATCAATGACTCAGCGAGACCATTTTGTGTATGAACATGAGCAACAGAATGTTCAACAATTATCCCAATTGATATGCAATAGTCATTAAAAGTTTGGGATGTGAATTCACCGGCATTATCAAGACGAATCCTCTTAATAGGATATTCTGGGAATTGTGCTCTTAATCAAATTATTTGAGCCAATAATCTAGCAAACGCTAAGTTGCGAGATGATAGTAAACATACATGTGACCATCTTGTTGATGCATCAATCAAAACCATAAAATATCTAAATGGTCCACATGATGGGTGAATTGGTCCACAAATATCACCTTGTATTCTTTCCAAAAATGTAGGTGATTCAATACCAACTTTAGTCGGTGAAGGCCTAATAATTAATTTGCCTTGAGAACATGCATCACATGAGAATTCTTTAAAATTTAGAACCTTCTTGTTCTTTAATTGATGCCCATGTGAATTCTCTATAATTTTTCGCATCATTGTAGAACCAGGATGTCCCAAACGGTTATGCCAAGTCATAAACGTATTCATATCAATGACTTTTTGGTCAACTGTGGCATTGATCTCTACTACATTTATTTTTGTGTAGTATAAGCCAGAAGTAAATGTCGGTAATTTTTCAACAATGTATTTATTTTCCGACATTTTTTTCGTAATAAAAAGATATTCTTTTCCTTCTTGGCTTACAGTCTCAATATGATATCCATTCCGTCGGATATCTTGAAAGCTCAATAAATTTCTTTGAGACTTAGGAGAGAATAATGCATTATTGATAATAAAATTTGTCCCTTCATGTAATATAATATTTGCTCTTCCGGAGCCTTCAATAATGTTTTTACTACCACAAATTGTGTTGACATTACTTTTTTTCATTTGCAAATATGAGAAATATTTATCTTTCTTAAATATAGAATGCGTTGTCGCACTATCAACAAGACATAAATCTCCATCATTGACTTCATGTCCAAAGTCCATATTCTATTCAAAATAATAAAATTAATAAGAATAAGAAAATATTCATAATAAAGACAATATGAAATAAATAACTTTTATTCATAATAAAAACAATTAAACCAACTTAATATTGTTTCAAATAAAAATAACTCAAAAATATTACACTTAAATAAATCAAAACATATAACTAAACGATAGATAAAATATTTAATAATTCTGCACGCTGCCATCTCCAATCAAATGATCAATTCTCTCATCCGGGTCTTCAAAGAAATCGGAGACATCGAAAGGTGCCGAGAAAGATGGAACTTGGCTTAAATCTTCACCTCGATAAATAAAATTGGTCTCTGTATCCTTTGCCTTCTCTTTTGATGCTTGATAGAGATCAACAAGGTGTTTGGGCGTACGACAATTTTGATACCAATGCCCTTTTATTCCACATCTATAGCACTCATTTTCTGATTTCTTTGGCTTATTATTTTGATCACTTTCAACTTTCTTTCCTTGGTCATTACCCCATTTTTGGTAATTTGTATTCTTTTGATTGCTATGACTATAGTCACGTGGCTCTTCATGCCCACGACTATACGGATGAAAGTGTCCTCGACGGCCCTCATGGCCACGACCACGTCCATAACCATGACCATGACCACGACCACGACCAAATTCGGTCTTATTTTGTTTCCTCTTTTCATCATGCATTGCCGCATTCACTTCAGGGAATGGGTTGGCTCCAGTGGGATGGATTTCATGATTTTTCATCAATAATTCATTATTTTGCTCAGCCACAAGCAAACATGAAATCAATTCAGAATACTTTTTGAAGCCTTTCTCTCTATACTGCTGTTGCGGGATTACATTAGAGGCATGAAACGTGGAATACGTTTTTTCCAACAAATCATCATCAGTTATTTTCTCTCCACACAATTTCAATTGTGAACTGATGCGAAATAATGCAGAATTATATTCACTTACAGACTTAAAATCTTGTAAGCGCAAATGCATCCAGTCATAGCGTGCTTTTGAGAGAATCACGGTCTTTTGATGGCTATATCTCTCTTTCAAATTATTTCATAGATCAAGCGGATCTTTTATCGTCAAATACTCAATTTTCAAACCATCATGAAGATGGTGACGAAGGAATATCATAGCCTTTGCGCGATTTTTCGGTGATTCATTATTTTCATCTTTGATTGTATTTCCAATACCCATAGCATCTAGATGTATTTCAGCATCTAGTATTCAAGAGAGATAATTCTTGCCGGAGATATCAAGAGCGGCAAATTCAAGCTTTGAGATATTAGACATGATGAAATCTAAAAAAAAAAATTAAGAATCATATAATATTCATCAATAAATGATAAAATAAATTCGAACATATATTTAAGATGATAATTCATGAAATAGACATAATTTAATAAAACAAACAAAATAATATGAGTTGTATTCATATATATGTTATGCTCATGCGTATGCGTAGATTTAATAAATCAAATCACCAATCAAAATGCTAAAATCTGATAATGATGTATAATCAAGTAGCCATGCTTTTAATTCAATGAATTTAACAAAACAAAGAAAACATGAATTAATGGAAGACATCCACGTAAGTTAACATATGCAATTTAACAAATAAAAAGAAGATGATGAACTAGTCACGTGTCGCGAATGAGAAAAGCAAGCATTAAAAATTCACGAAGTGAACGATGAGATGCGTCTACTTTTCACGGTGATTTTTGTTAAAAGTGATAGCAAATCGTGCTGATAACGTGTTATCAAATAAAGGAGAAACTAACCAAAGAATATGCAAAGAAAACAAGTAAATTCAATATATTGAATGTGTTACATGAGTGACCTATTTATAGGTACAAGAAACTAGAGATAAGATCAAATAAATTGATATGATCACAATTACTTATATATATATATATATATATATATATATATATTGAATTTTTTTTTTGGAAAAATAGATTGAATTTGTGCGTTTTTAATACACGTTTTGCATAAAAATAAAAAAATAAAAAAAGAAGCCGCAAATAACTCTAGGAAAGTGTATCAATCAAAAAAAGATATGCATCTCCCAGTTTTTCTGAGGATTCTTGCTGATCTTTCAGTTTCCTCTTCTCTCCTATTCCACAATCCTTCTAGGTTGCGTTTGGATTGAAGTATTTCAAATCCATGGATTTCGATTATAATTTTAGTGTTAACCATGAAACATAGAGAAATCTCAAATTCATAGCTTAATTATTTACAAATTACTTAGATGGATTAAAAAAGATTCTAAATCACCATTTTATTGGATGAACTTAAAATCCATCCTAACTACCATGAATTACCATATAAACATAAAAGAAGTGGATTTGATGTTTGTGATGCTACTTCTCTAAACAACAAAAATGCATTTGAAATCCATTGATTTGAAATACTTTCATCCAAGCGGAGCCCTATAGTATACACACACAGAGACTTTCTTGAATCTTTGATCATCTTCTTGACATTTTAATGGAATGGATAATGGATTTCATTGAGAAAATGCCCAGGGCGGTTTGGATGTACTTCCATGTCTTCGCATATGGCTGCATCATGCTTACTTTTCACATCTCAAATCTTCCTGGCCAAAGATTTCGCCAACGGTGATCCTCTGACGGTGGAAGTGCAGATATTGACCTCAGCGAAAACTCGGTTTTCATATTCCTACTATTCTCTCCCTTATTGCATACCAAAGAAAATTGTAGACGACAGGGAGGACGACCTGAAGAAATTTCTTCGCCTTGCCATCTCTCCCTATGAGTTCAAGATTGGAGAACCAAAAATGTGCCATGTTGTTTGTCGCACCATCCTTAATGCCAAAGATGTGAAGGAGTTGAAAAAGAGGATTGATCGCCAATACCGGGTGAACATGGTATTGGATAATCTCCCTCTAGTACTTGTGCCTGCATACAACAGATCATCTTATCATCATGGTTTTCCGGTTGGAGTGAAAGTGCAGTATGGTGGAAAACTGGAGCAAAAGTATTTTATCAACAACCATTTGGCATTCACTGTCAAGTATCACAAGGATGAAGAAACTGGTGTGACTAGGATTGTAGGATTTGAAGCCAAACCATTCAGTATAGAGCATGGATATGAGTGTAAGAATGAGAAATTGAGGATGAAAAACTGCACTCTAAGTACTGCCAATGATTCCCAACTACAAGTTGAAGATGACAAGGAAATTATTTTCACCTACGATGTAGAGTTTCAGGAGAGTGGGATCAAATGGGCTTCTAGAGCAGATGCTTATCTTTATATGCTTGATGATGATATGATTCATTGTTTATCAGTCATGATTTCGATGATTGTTGTTACTCTTCACTTGTTAATGCTGGCGGCTATTATTACGCCTTGTGACATCTCCAAGGACGACCAAATGGAAGAAGAAGAAGAAGAAGAAGAAGAAGAAGAAGAAGAAGAGAAGGAGGAGGAACAAGAAGAAGAAGAGAAAGAAGAAGAAATTGGATGGATATTAGTTCTTGAGGACATTTTAAGGCCTCCTACAAACTCAGATTTGTTGTGTGTTTATGCTGGCACCGGTGTTTAGATTTTTGGGATGATTCTATTTACGATGATCTTTGCTGCACTTGAATTTCTTTCTCCTACAAACCGAGGGGAAACGATGACAATTTTGCTATCTCTCTGGGCATTCATGGGCCTGTTTGGAGGCTACACCTCAGCTAGTCTCCATAAAATGTTGAATGCAAAGGAATGGAGAAGGATCATTCTCAAAACATCTTTCTTGTTCCCTGGAATATTGTTTGTCATTTTCTTCATCTTGACTGCTCTAAGTTGGGGAGAGGAATCATCCAGAGCCATAACGTTTGGGGCAATGTTTGCATTAGTCATCAAGTGGCTCGGTGTCTCTGTTCCACTTGTTCTTGTAGGTAGCTATGTTGGGTTCAAGAAACCCGCCATCAAGGTTCCAGTAAAAATCAATGAAATTCCAAGGGAAATACCCGAGCAAGCATGGTTCGTGAACCCAATCTTAACAATATTAATAGGTGGCGCAATCCCATTCTTTGTTGCATCCGTGGAGCTATTCTTCGTCATCACATCAATCTGGTTACATAACTTCTATTGCAACTTAGTATTCCTCTTAGTGGCATTCCTCCTCTTTATCGTCACCTGCGGCTCAAGCAGTATATTGCATTGCTACTTCCACATTTGCAGAGGAGACAAATTGTGGTGGTGGAGATCATTCTTCGCCTCGGGTTCATCTGCACTCTACTTCTTCCTTTATGCTGCGTACTACTACACACGGTTCAAGTTCACAGAACCAGTACCCGCAGTTGTCTATTTCAGGTATGCTCTTGTTGGTTCATTGGCGATATTTGTGCTCGCCGGCACGGCTAGTTTCTTGGCTTGTGTCTGGTTCACTAGGACTCTACGCGTGCCAAGATCGACTAAATGTCAAAGCATTTGGAAGTAGAGTTTGAAGCATCACTTGCAATTCAAAGATCTTACAAGTTACAATTTGGGTTTTCTTTTCTTTTTTTCCCATGTATTAATTAGTTGAAGTGCAAATTGCTCAAAAATCCCCAATACAAACATGTTTTGCTCTGCACTCCCTAGCCAGTTTTTTGTACCACAATTTTTGTTAAGTTGTACCACATCTTGTATGGTTTTGTACCACATCTTATATTGTTTTGTACCACATTTTATGACTAGGGACCCCAAAGCAAAACATGTTTGCATTTGGGGATTTTTGAGCAAATTGCCCTTAGTTGAATCTCTTTAAGTGATGGTTTTAGCTTTTTTGATAAACAATCTATCGTGGCATATATGGGCTATTGCCTACTAGGGACCTGGTAAGCGGTAAGCCGATGCGATCCAATAATGGAGTTTCTAATAAGAAAAAATATTTTCTCGTGGATTAAAATCTATGCAAAAGCACTTGTAAAGCATTCTCGTGATCCAATTTTTTTGTGAGAAAGTTCTTTTATCAAGAAAAAATATTATATTTTTATGTCAAAAATACTATTTTTTATTTTAAATATAGATGAATTCGACTGGTCTAATGAATATCCTAACCGAACCTCAAGAGAAAATATTACTTTTCATGACAAAATTATTACTTTTTTCTTTGGATATCTCAATTCGTATATACTATATAGATTCATGAAACTTTATCACAAGATCTCATAACCCTCATAATTCATTGATCACAACATATTTTATACATTGCAAAATCTTTACACAAAAATCCAATGAGACAATGTCATGGGTCTATGTTGAATCCGACATTTTGGTGATAACAAACAACAACTCATTGTATAGGAATGTGCTGCCAATCTTTTGTATTTCAGGAATCTACTACAACTCCTACCGCAACCGTCTAAATCCTTCAAGTTATCTACCGGAAGCTTGTCAACCGCCTTTGTCTCTCGACCGGTTGCAGTGACAAGCCTATCGACTGGTTATTCAAACCAGCAGAGGATAAATCTATCTACCGGTAGAATGCCAACTGCTTATCAAGATATCTCAAGACAAATACTTGTGACAAGACGTTCATTGCAAGATCTTTTATCAAAAGAAGAACCGGCGTATCAGAAGATCTGTTGACTCTTGCATCGAGACAACAGGTTGCACTAAAATGGCAAAAACGCAGAATGACTACAGATAAAGCATTCGACCGTTTATACCAGTTTTGGACCCTGGAAGTTGTCTGCATTTAAAGAAGTGTACGATCTTCATGCAGAATCATCAATGCATTTATGAAGCATTAAATGTGCATTCAATGCAGCATCAGAACGTTCAAAATAAAGACGTTGATGATTGACCTATATAAAGGGAAGATTGCTCAAGAAGTGACAAGAAGGAGCAGACAAGCAACACGAAAAATCTCAATCAACTCAATCACTTGAATACTATCAGAAGTCCTCATCTGATATACTGAAGCAATACTTGAGCACTCTTACAAGATCATTCACTTGCTGCTCAAATAAACCCTCGCCTACAGTTTACATATCTAATCTTCAAGGATCATCCTAGGGTTTCCAAGCCTCTCGACCGCTCTGCAGTTTGAGAAGCTCAACCGGACTGTATTCATTATTGAAGAGACTTGAAGCTACTCTGAAAGCTTCCACCAATCTGATAAGAACTGAGAATCTTATCTGTGTAAATCTAGGAGTTTCGGATTAGGCATTGGATAAGTCCTAAGTCTGAAGTGAGTGTATTGCAAGACGTTGTAATAACCAAAGTCTTCTAGTGAATTCCTTCCTAAGTGGAAGAAGGGGAGACGTAGAAGGATTAAGCCTTCGAACTTCCATAAATCGTGCCTTAGTCTTTACTGCATATTTATCTTATATATTGCTCATACATCGTGTTATAACTTGCTTTTGCATCACTAAAACCTCTGAACTATTTCCGCACTATTTAAGTTGTTCAAACCGTTTTAGAAGTTGAGAAAACAGATTAAGTGAACTAAACTTCACTTGATCATTTTGAAAAGAAAGAAAATAAGTTTCAGAGTGTATTCACCCCCCTCTATCCTCTGAACCGATCCCAACAGTCTATTTGTGGGACGAATATCTTATTTGACTCGACCCATAAAAAAATAACTTTTTATGCCAATAAAATTATTTTTTATTGTATATATGAGTCGAGTCAAGTCGATATTTTTTTACAGGTATAACTCGGTAACATCGTCTAAAAAAATCATCAAAATATTATTATTTTTAATACAATTACATATACACACACTGATTCATATATATAATCTTCTCTTCTTTAAATTGTATTTCATTTTTTTGAATATATGACGATTATAAAAATTCAAAATTTTTGAAAATTTAATATTCAGAATGGTAGAAACAGTATATAACGATTAAAAAGATCAAATCTTGCCTGTGTCAATTTAATTTCTCATTTGATAATAATTCCAAATTTAAAATGAAATCTCGACTTCTCATTTTAATGAGTTTTAAAATTCTGAAATAAAAAGAAAAGAAAAGAAAAAGTAATAAAAAAAAATCAAATCTTACGACTTATTATTCAGAAATATAAATACCACAGAATATAAGTTGAGAATCACGAGTGAGAAGAAAGAAAGGCAGCTCGTCTTCTCCACGTCAACCATAAACCCTAGCCACATTTCTGATTTCAGTGCAATTACAATACCTAATTATGCAATGTTATTCGTTGATTTGCTACCGTAAGCTGTTGAGTTCTCAACCATGACTGTCCCTTCGATGTTCATTCAGAAAAGTTTGAAGTTCAAGCTCAGTGCCATGTCTATGGCGACTCGCACACACTCCCGCCGTCTTTTGGTTCCCGGGTTTTACAATTTGCAGTCATACAGTTTTCTTGCGCGAAAAGGCGTCTCCTTTGCTGCTTTTTCTCCTGTTTCAATTGTATTGATGCGGCATAGAAATGTTTCTTCTATTGCTGCTGCTACTTCGTTCCCTTCTTCTTCGTTTTCTTTTCCGTATACTTATCAGCGGAGTTTGGGATACGGGAGGTTTGCTTACGATGAATACCCGTCCGAGGAGGAATCCGACCGTGAATTCAGTTCGTCTTCTAAGCAACAGGTGCTGGGTAATTTGACTTGTGTAGCTTTTTATGGGATTTTGTATATTTAATTTATTCCTCACTGAGAAAGCTAGATGATTTTGATTCCTGTGCTCATTTTTTCGTTTGAGCATGTGTTAGCTTTGGAGATAACATGAGCACTGGACATGAAATCAGAACGTTAATTTATTATACATTGTGTTCAAATTGGAATTCATGCAATAGGGATTCCTCTTTTTAGTGGGCTCAGTTTGTTAGTTTTTTGTTTTCACCCATTTTTGACTATTTTCTTTTATTAATCTAATACTGCCAGGGTGATTCGACTCCTGATAACGTTGAAGAGTGGAGGTGGAAGTTAACCATGCTTATGCGCAACAAAGGTGAGCAAGAAGTTGTGTCCAGGGATAAAAAAGACCGACGAGATTTTGATCAGCTTTCGACATTGGCAACCAGAATGGGATTGCACAGGTACATTCGTACATGAAGTTTTGCCTAACTTACGTTAATTCTTTTATATTCCTTTGCGGTTGTTTATGTCATCTCCATTTGCAGTGGTCGGTATGAAAAAGTAGTTGTATTTAGTAAACTCCCATTGCCAAACTACAGATCAGATTTGGATGAGAAGCGACCTCAGAGGGAGGTATTATCTTAGTTGTATCAGCTCTCTTTTTGTGTGTTGTATTATTCTAATTCTGTTGATTGTCGAATAGAAATGGATTGCTCCAAGTGGTTTTAATATCCATCAAGTTTACATTTCTAGATATGATGACAATGTGTTTGGCAAATGCTTAAAATTTCTCAACTTTTGATATCTTTACTGCATTAGTTTCGTCTTGTTGATTTGGATATTTCCTACATATCCCTAGGTGATGCTACCTATTGGTTTGCAAAGACGGGTAGAGTCTCATCTTAGAGCGCATCTTTCTAGAAAAGCTACGACGGAGCATGATACCTTTTTGACATCAAGTGCAGCTCGCAACCTTTCACTTGATGGACTATATGAGCCTGAGTCCTCCACCCAGAATGTTATAGCTGAGACTATTGTCAGGCGAAGGAGCTTGCAAATGCAGGATAAACAGAAAGACTGGCAAGTTAGTGTTTCACAGATGTAAATGACTGTTAGTAGTGCTGATTAATCTTTGCGTTTACTGTGACGTCTTATCCTCTAAATGCCATTGTAGTTTTACATGTGAATTCACTTGTAGATATTGATTGCATTCTTGATATCTGGATGTGACTTATTTTCCTGTAGTCTGCTCTATATCACGGTTCTCATTTCCTTTGGGTTCCAATATTTTTTATTTGCTGCTGAAAAAGAAACAGTTGATATGTTCTCGATCCTCTTCAATTTCTTGTGCTGGAGATTGAAACTATCCTGAAATGATGCAATCATGCCTTTTTCCACCAGTAGCCAAATAGATAAATAATTAGGCTGCGTTTACTTGCCTTGATAAATGAAGGATTACATAATTAATACCGACTAATCCTATGTTTACTTGAAAAATTGAAAATGAGTATAAATCTTTCGGCCAGTTAATCATAGGATTCACAGATGATTTTTAGTCCTAAATTTTTCATGGGAGTATAAATCTTTACAAGGTGAGAGAGTCAAATTTTTTTAATCCATCCAACTAAACATATTATTATTTATCCATAACCACTTTATATCCTATCAAATTATCTTAATAATCATGCTTTAATCTATCATTGCTCAATCCCATCATTTAAAGTAAACGCAGCCTTAGGAGACATATTTGTAATCAAGTATGGCTGATGAGGTTTTCGGAAGATGGATATAAGCATGTATGATTGATGAATTGCTGAACGAAGTATATTACTTCTAAACATTTGAAAAATGTGATTTTTTATTTTATTTTAATGATTATTATTTTCTGCTATAAAGGAGTCTCCAGAAGGCCAGAAGATGCAAGAATTTAGACGAAGCCTTCCATCGTATAAAGAGCGAAACAAGTTACTGAATGTCGTGTCCCAGAATCAGGTTTCATTGTATTGTTTAAATTATTATTCTCGCAGAAATTTTTTTATGTTTTGTATTTTCGACTCTTTTAAATTTTACTTCAGATTGTCATTTGAGTTTTATTAGAGGGATTACAATGTTCTCCGAGTTTTGGATAATCTTTATTTATATTATGGTCGTACATTATTTCAGTGACGTGATGGTCATTATTCAAGATATTTGAACGGTTTTGGTATCGTCTGATAAATTCTAGGATGAATTTTCCTTCTTCCTGTTTTCTTCTGTGTTTGCTGTAGAAGATCCTAAGACATTGACTGCTAAATGAAACTAGGTATTTTGGCAAGGCAACTAAAAAAAATTTAAGTGGCTGTGACGAACTACATAAATGCAAAATTATTGTTCATTAGGATTTTCGCCAAAGCAACTCTTCAGAATTTTGTAAGCTGAGGATACGAATTACCAAAAAAACCGAATGATTTTTAATCACCAAATACATCCTTAAAAATCATAGTTGACCACGGTATTTCATTTCAGACATCCTTTTCTACCCCAGCAACTCCAACAAGATTTATACCATAGACAGTAACCGTTTCCCGTAGGGGGTGGGAAAGTTGGTTGTGCAGGCACTGCTTGGTGTTTTTTACTGTGATGTCTTGCGTGTGAGGAGAAAGGGTAATAGTTTTGATGGTCATGGCGGCATCACTAAAACTGGTACCTGGTATCAAACCTATACCAATGTTTTTCACTGATTGGGTAAGCTTCTGACCCTTTCAGAGCTGGATGATGAACCAGTTCTTTTAGTTAAAAGTTTCTGAAATCAGGCTTGTGCAGAACTTTGTGATCAAATTACATAGGGAAGTTGCATGTGAGTCATGCTATTTAACCGTAATACTAACAAGTTGCAAAAACTCGTGATCTAATATTTATAGGTAAGATTTTTTTCCCTAGCATCTGTATTCCACAATTCGTCTATGTTCAGTGGTTTCTACGTCATTTCAAGTTCTCAATGGTTGAGAGACCACTCTTTAGGGGGAAAGTGCTGGTTATATTTATTAATTTACTGCCCGTAACTTCCATGTGTTTGGAAACTGATGATTCTCTGTAAAGTTAGTTTTGTGTGATATAAGGTTTTCCATATTTTTATTTTATTATTTAATCAGCTATAGACAATTTTGAAAAATTTTATGTATTAAGTCACCAATTACAGGCCGTGTCATACAAATGACCTTGACTGACATTATGTTTGTTAGGTGGTAGTTGTCTCTGGTGAAACTGGCTGCGGGAAAACTACACAACTCCCTCAATACATCTTAGAGTCAGAAATTGATGCTGCTCGGGGAGCTGCATGCAGTATTATCTGCACCCAACCAAGAAGAATATCTGCTATTGCTGTGTCTGAAAGGGTTGCAGCCGAACGTGGTGAGAAGATAGGAGAATCTGTAAGGCTTTTGCCTATTGCTGCTTAACATTATTCTTTTGATAAGTTCTCTACTGGATATATAGTAAACACCTTATTTTCTGGGTTATACTGTTTGAAGGTTGGTTACAAAGTGCGGCTGGAGGGAATGAGGGGTAGAGATACTCGTCTCCTTTTTTGTACTACCGGAATCCTTTTAAGGAGATTATTGGTTGACCGAAATTTGAAAGGTGTAACTCATGTTATTGTTGATGAGATTCATGAGCGCGGAATGAATGAAGGTATGCCATTGCCTGGTAACTGTTAATTTCAATAAATATGTTTCCTGCATTCTTGCTTTTAGTATCATCTGCCTTTCATTGCAGACTTCCTTCTAATTGTCCTGAAGGATCTTCTTCCTCGTCGACCTGAGCTGAGACTGATTTTGATGAGTGCAACCCTGAATGCTGATCTTTTTTCTTCCTTTTTTGGTGGTGCTCCTATGATTCACATTCCGGTAGGTTCGAACAACTCTTGTTTACTTTATTGCATGATGTCATACTCTGCATGGTCTTAATGCCCCCTAAATGGGAGACCATAAAATTTTGAAAATGCTTTGATTTAAAATGGCCTCCTCCTTTTTGTGTAGATCTTATGTTCTCTTCCTCATTGTGATTTTAACCCCACATGTAATTTTCTGCCTTTCTTTATTTATTACCTCTTTTACGATCGATCCGATTGATCATTCTGTTTTCACTGTAACTTGGGCCTGATAACCAGGGATTCACGTATCCTGTTCGGAGTCATTTCCTGGAAAATATTCTAGAAATGACTGGCTACAGGTTGACACCATATAATCAAATTGATAATTATGGTCAAGAAAAGATGTGGAAAATGCAGAAGCAGGCTGTTAGGAAGCGGAAAACTCAGATAGCTTCAGCTGTTGAGGTAAAAGTTTTGTACAATCAATTTTTGGTTGTTTGTTTTGTAGTTAAAATTATATTATTTAATTTTCCTCATCCTTGAAATTTCAGGAAGCTCTTGTTGCTGCTGATTATAAGGAGCATAATTATAGAATTCAGGAGTCTCTCTCTTGCTGGAATCCAGATTCTGTTGGCTTTAATCTCATTGAGCATGTGCTTTGTCATATTTGTCGAAACGAAAGACCTGGTGCTGTGCTGGTATTTATGACTGGTTGGGATGACATAAATTCTTTGAAAAATCAGCTTCAAGCCCATCCACTTTTTGGAGATCCAAGTAGAGTTCTATTGCTTGCATGCCATGGTTCCATGGCCAGTGCAGAGCAGGTGAAATGGGCGTTTTTTACTTTCCCATTTGCATGTTGGTATATTGCCACTTCCAGCATTGCCATGCTTTCATTGCACAGTATCTGCCAAGTTACATAAAAGTATAATTTCATATTTGAATTCCATTTAAGGAAAAGGTAATTTCACTCTTAAAGTATAATGTAATATCGGTACCACCTTGCAGTGTTTTGTTTCCCCCACTGCATAAAAGTTGCATATAAGACATTTTGAATAAGGAAATTGTGCATTCATACAAGGCACCTATTGATTCACTGATGCAAAGTTTATTAGGATCCAGTGTGGAACAGGAAAAATAATTGTTATAGTAAATTGCCACACGATGAGTGTGATCTAAAGGCCTATCTTCTTGCTTGTTTCTTTTGAGAACACACTGATAGGAAGCTCCTCTTCCCCCGATCAATAATTTTTTGTATCCTTTGATAAATTTTTCCCTTTTTTCAATCGGAAAACAGAAATTGATTTTTGAAAGACCCGAGGATGGAGTTCGGAAGATTGTTCTTGCAACAAACATGGCAGAAACAAGTATCACCATAAATGATGTAGTTTATGTGGTTGATTGTGGTAAAGCTAAAGAGACATCATATGATGCAATAAATAACACTCCATGTTTGCTTCCTTCATGGATCTCAAAGGCTTCTGCTCGCCAAGTAAGATTGTGATAAATATTTTAACTTCATCAGACAATATTGGATAATTCATCTTTGCAAAGTGTTACTAATCTTACTTTTAATCAGAGGAAAGGCAGAGCGGGTCGTGTTCAACCAGGCGAGTGTTTCCATCTTTACCCTAGATGTGTGTACGATGTCTTTGCGGATTATCAACTGCCAGAACTTCTGAGAACTCCTTTACAGTCTCTCTGCTTGCAAATCAAGAGCCTGCAACTTGGAAGTATTTCAGACTTCCTATCTAAAGCCCTGCAACCACCTGAACCTTTGTCTGTAAGCTAAATGAAACACATAAATAACATGTGACTCACCCTATCATACATGGCCTTTTCATTCAGTTATGCTCGATCTTCCTTTATTGGCTTATCTTTTCTGGGTCTCAGGTCCAAAACGCCATCCAGTATTTAAAGATAATTGGTGCTTTAGATGAAAATGAAAACCTTACAGTGCTGGGTAACCATCAAACTCTGATATTTTTTCCTTGAATATTTGAAAGTTTTGAAAGAATGTTTGAAGTGATAAATTGACAATGATACATTTGTTCACTTCCAGGACGGAACCTGTCCATGCTTCCAGTTGAGCCAAAGCTTGGGAAAATGCTCATATATGGTGCTATTTTCAATTGCTTAGATCCAATAATGACAATTGTTGCTGGCTTAAGTGTCAGAGATCCATTCTTGATGCCATTCGATAAGAAGGATGTAAGTGAGATATTTGTTGTCTTGAGTGGTTTTTATGATTGGGGTGTGAATGGCTTTCTCCTACCTACTACATTAAAATCAAATATCATTGGACCAAAGGACAAGAACTGAACTTTATACCAAAATTAACTTCTAGGATATTTTGGAAAAAACCAAAAAAACCATTGACGAAAAGTTTTATCTAAAACATCCATTTGCTAAATTTTTATGTCAAAAGGTCCTTTTGGTTAAAAGAGAGAATTTTCCTTCAAGATCACCTTTGCATATTTAACATATAATTGTTGTAGATAACACAAATTTTAATAGAAAGTTATATTTGAAATAAAATTTTATTAGTTAAATATAAAAGAAGTTTGGTTTTATTCTAAGAAATAAAATATTTGAGATGATTATGTATATCTATGTATCGTTTCAAATCTAAAAATGTTATTTTTAGTTAATATTTATCTTATATATTTTAAATGAAACTTACTAAACATTATATTTTAAAGTTTAATTTAATTTAAAACTAAATTATTTTCGTCAGTGAATGTTAATCTGTTCCCGAATCAATGCCTTTATATGTGTTAGGTTAGTAGTAAATATATTAACTGCCACACTGGAAGGGCTTATATATATGAATCAGTAGAGTGCCATAAATGTTGATTTTACTATCTACATTGTAGTCTCTCTTGTTTTAAGTCTTAGGCATTTGGACTTAATATGATGGGAGATAAATGGGAATTAGTCTTATTACTTATTCTCATGGAGGGCTAGGTTCTTTAGTGGGAGTGTGTCTGGTCTCTTCGTAGTCTGAAGGACTCCACTGTGGGGAATTGTTTTCCTTTCATATGAATATACACTTTTTCAGAATTTCAGTATATAATTTTGTCATCGTCCATTGATCTGCAAGCATCCGAAAGAAATTGACTGTGAACATCCAACATTAGCATAAGTATTTTATGATTCCGTTGGTTTTTGCTTAATATTAGCCAATCCTGAATCCTTGTTTCTGTGGATTCATTGTTTGTTTATATTTTTCACATGTAAATACTGAAAATAAAGATTGATGTCTGCCAATTGATTTGTTCCATCACTCTTGTCACTTGTGCGTTCAAACTTATCTGTTCATGCTGCATGATGTTTTCTCCTCATTATTCTGGTATAGAATGTTAAAATAATGTTTTTTTATTCAATGTGAATATTTCTTGGTTTCCTGGCAATCTGGTATTTAACTTTTATTCTAGTGGACATCCTTTACACCCTTATCTTATATGCTTCCTCGTCAAAGATCACTTTCCATTACTTGAGAATTTTCTCCAAGGTTGAAAAAAATTTCCTTAAGTGATTTATTTTCTTGTACCACAGCTGGCTGAGTCTGCAAAGGCGCAGTTTTCTGCACGTGACTACAGTGACCATCTATGTCTGGTGAGGGCTTATGACGGTTGGAAAGATGCTGAAAAAGAGCGATCTGGATATGAGTACTGTTGGAAAAATTTTCTTTCTGCACAGACTCTAAGAGCCATTGATTCTCTTAGGAAGCAGTTTTTTTATCTTCTTAAAGACACCGGTTTAATTGAAAGTGAAGAGAGTTGCAACTCATTGAGTGGTGATGAACATATCATCCGTGCAGTTATATGTGCTGGCCTGTTCCCTGCAGTAAGCTTTGTGGTGGTGAGTTACTTGGCTATATATTGTATTTCTCTATTTTGGTTACTGAGGTTCAGGCCTCAATTCTCTTCCCCTAAAATTTGGTATCCACTTGGTGAATGGATGCACGATTTTCTTCCACACATCATTTCTTCTGAAACAAGGGTCCTAATGTAAGCACAAGAAGTAATTTTCCTGTTGAAATTGTTTTGATCCATATTGTTTCAGTACGATGGATTATAACATTCCTTGATACCGTTAGACTGGTTTTTCATTGTCCATATTTTGGAAACTTATCGAAATATGTTTATACAGAACAAGGAGAAGTCGATATTATTAAAAACAATGGAGGATGGTGCAGTTCTTTTGCATTCGGTGAGATACTTGAGCTACTTTTCAAATGCTTTGGTGAAAATATGGTTTTGTTGATTATGTTTTGTGTTCATCATGGATTAAAACATCGCTCTTTTCTGGTCAGAATTCTGTGAATGCCCAGGAAAGCAAAATTCCATTCCCGTGGCTTGTTTTCAATGAAAAAGTAAAAGTTAATGCAGTGTTCCTTCGTGATTCAACCGGAGTATCTGATTCGGCAGTTCTCTTATTTGGAGGAAATATCTCCAGAGGGGAATTAGTAAGTTTATTCTTCCCTCGTCCCCTGAAATTGCATTTTTTTGTTTTGCATTTTTATGTTTCCTAGAAGTCTTTGCCTTTGAAGCCACTCATTGTAGTAAATCTTTCCTTTTTCCCGTTATCTGATAGGATGGCCATATGAAAATGCTGGATGGATATCTGGAGTTTTTCATGAAGCCTGAGTTGGCTGATACATATCTGAGATTGAATAGTGAGCTCAATGAATTTGTTCAGAAAAAGGTTAATATTTCAGTTCTCCTGTTGAAGCAAAATTTTCGAATTCTGTTGTCTCTATTCACTTTCCATCGGTTAGCTTATTTTATGTTGTGAGCTAAAGATGTGGATTGATGTGCGATAACGTAATTTTCTTTGTTTGGGTGCCAATTGTTTTTCCCTTTCTGCTTATGCAGCTCTTAAAAAAAAAATTGGACATACAGAGTTATAATGACCTTCTATCAGCAGTTGGATTATTGGTCTCACAGGACAAGTGTGAAGGAAGATTTGTGTTTGGGCGTCAGATTTCAGCATCGCCCAAAAAGAAATCAAAAGAAACTCGAGATTTAGGAAGTGGTGGTGATAATGCGAAATCTCACCTCCAAACATTGCTTGTTCGGGCTGGACATCAGCCACCGACCTATAAAAGTACGCAACTGAAGAATAACAGGTTCAGATCCACTGTTGTATTCAATGGACTAGATTTTGTTGGCCAGCCTTGTGGTAGCAAGAAAGAGGCGGAACAAGATGCTGCTGGTGAGGCTCTGAGATGGTTTACTGGTGAGAGCCAATCATCTCAAGAGACTATAGATTATATGTCTACCCTTCTGAAGAAAAGCAAGAAGAAACAACAGACTATTGCTACTAGGTGGAGGTAATTTCTTGGAAACCATTTTGGTGCACTTGAATCATCAGTATCTCACACCTAGAAACGCACGAGCGCCGTTCACTGATTGATCATTGGATATATATGCTCTAAGATTGGAGGGCTGCAAGTAAGTTTCATGCAATTTCAGATCCCATTTGGGAAAATGAAACACCACAGTTGGAAGGACAACCTGTATTTCATTGTTTGCATGGAATGAGACCAGCAAGTGTGGTCACTGAACACGCATCCGCTATCAAAGAAAATTGCTAGAATTGCCAGCTTCGTATGGATACTTGCCAAGTGAGAACAAAAATACTGAGGTGACTCGAAAATATTTCAAGCATTTTTCAAGCAGAGAAAGTCCAGCCACCCTGCTGGAGTGCCTGGTGATTTCGAGCTTCATTTTCGCAGGTACTTTTTAGTTTTAAAATCTTTTTAGCTAAAGAAGGAAGCTGCTGTATATTTTTACAATACATATCAATACACTATTATGGTAGACTGAGGCACTGAGCTAGGGTAGAAAAAATGTACAGTGTGGTGCACTTGTGTAATTTAGATTTAGATTTCTGGGTTGAAAATTTAATGGAACATCTTAAAAGCAGCAATCTTGGAATAAAACTTGGAGTTGGTTCGATTATCTCTAATCATTCAGTAATGTGTACAAAATAACATTTCTTGTATATAATTTCTAACATTGGTATCAAGAAAATTAAAGTACTGAATCAAATCATTAATGGAGCTGTATATATTACTTGAAATTTAAATAATATGTAATTATCAAATTGATATTCAAATAGTTGGTGCTCAATTCGGGAAAATTATCAAAATGATTTTGGTCAGATTTATTTATTTTTTAGAAATGACACTTTCATGTGTATTTGAATATACTCAAATACATTTTAGAATGTTATTTTACACATGAATATATTCAAATACATTTTAGAATGCTATTTTTAAAATGAAATTTGATCAAGATTAATCACTTATATTTTCCCGCTCACGCTCACAATCGCAATTAATATATATAATTTTAGACCAAATGCTTCATATATTAGATTAAGGGTTATATACTTTTTTTTTTGAAGTGGGTTATATACTTATTTTAGATTTAGACAATAACTGGATCCTATAAATTCGCGTACGGACAACGAAATTGATAGGATAGGATTTTTTTTTTCTTTTGGTTAACACCAAAGATTGCATTAACAATGCACGAGATCAAGTTTAACAACCTACGAGCAAGTACATGTTCATATAATTTATAGCTAATATGATACCAAAATTTCAAATATGAGACAAGATCTTAAACAAGGCTCGTACACCAAAGAGTCATTTCAAATATGAGAAGAGATCTTGAATCAAGGCTCGTAAATACAATTCAAATTCAAGTAGATAGAAACAAAAGTTTACTACAAAAATATATGCATTCAAGTCACTTCTACTTGTTGGATGGAAAACAGAAGTAAAATCGGAGAACTTAAGAATTAGGATACGAACACTAATACACTATATATCAACTACTAGGTGAGGACTCGTTTACAACGAACCCAAAATGCAGTGCCGCCACTTCTTCCTCGAGCTACGGCTATTTCCTCATCCACATAGAACCAAATGAAGAAAGGGTCCTTGGTGTTCGGCTCCCTCTCATCTTTCCCTTTGAAACTGATCTCGAACGGGCTTAAAGGTCCAATCTTGATTCGAATCCGCTCGAATACGAATGCCAGTATCCGCTTATTCCATGACAATCTACCTTCAAACGTCAAGCTCCCCACACCACCAAGATACACTCCATTTTCAATCCTCTTTCCCTACAATACATGCACCGATGTAATCGAACATTAGCTGTATCGCGTAAATGAAGTAAAAATATGTGTGTCGGGGGTACAAAGAATGGTTTGTGAACTGTGATCATATAGTAACATCTAACACCATCCTCTGATTTCATGTTTCATATAGTACTATACCTTTTCACTGTTGTATAATGACTTGGTGCTATCTACAACACACTAGACACAGTTCGATATATCGAAATATAAACCAATGATCCATGAATACATGATTTGCAGAGCAATCTTACAACCTTACAAAGCATTCCAAATCCTTTGTTTCCAAATTCCAATGAAACTTAATATCATTGCTACATAAATTAGAGGAAGTAGCTTACAGTTGCATCAAACCTCTGAATGGCTGTGATGGGGAAATATTTACCGCTTTCCAATCCTTTCTGCAAACTAAGGTAACCCATTATTGTATGAACAAAATTAAAGCATAAAAAAGGAAATGGAACGATATTTTAGTCAGAAATTTCAACGCAAACTTGCTTCTGCAGTGAACACAAGCATCCAAGTTCTTCCAGGTGATTCGTATCCTCCGAGTGTTTCAAGAAAAGCCGAGGGATCGAATTTCGCCTTTTCGATCTCTGAAAAGGCAGAAAGAACTCCGTTGGCTGGGACTTTTCTTGTTTTGGCCGCATTTTTAAGCACTTTCACAGACTCTTCAGCAAGTAACTCCTGCGCTATGACCCAAAAGCATACGATTTAACTAAAGAATAAATTTTTTTTCCTTCAGAGAATAAATGATCGTAAATTCACTTAATTATTGATACCTTGGTGGGTTTTTCTTGATCTTCTTGAACAACCGATGGTACGGCGGAATCAGGAGCAGCTCCAGTACCGATCTTGGGTGTGGAAACTCTGAGAGGAGTTTTGATTCCCAGGAGAGGATGAAATGAAGTGAAATCGGAAAAGGGTACGCGAATTTGTTGAATTTGAAGATTCCGGTTTGAAGAAAATGTGAGAGAAGATTGAATTCGAAGTGTAGCGGGAACCACAGACGGAGAAGAAGCAGCCATTTTTAGTGGCAAACTGAGGAACTCGAAGAATTATCCGCCAACACTTCTAATATCATTTTCTTTCTTGGGGCCCTCAAACTCTTCGAATTATTTCATTATAATCCAATCCCTAAGCTCGATTATTATTATTATTTTAAAAAAAAAACACGTATTTTTTGGTGTACGACTTGAAATTCAACATAGTTTAAATAGCATAAAAGAGTGTTTTATATTTACAATCAGTAAATAAAATAATTCTTGGCCTTTTGGCTAAAAAAAATCAGATTTTTGTGTTTCTTAAATCGAGATTTTGTGTTAATTTTTTGTTAAAATTCAAAAGCTCGTCGTATTGAATTTTGATTATCCAAAGTGATTATAGTAAAAAATTTAAAATCATTCACTAATTTATCAAACACTAACTACTTGATTTTCAGTCTTTTACTTTTGTTTTCGAACACCAAGTAATTCTGATTTTTCTCAACTTTATCGTAATTTATAAATTTAATCACGTTTACAAAAACTTATTTTTTTGCAAATACTCCCTAAGTATTATTCTCACAGGTGATGATTTATTTATTTCTAATCATACGTTTTATCTACTGAATAGCTAAGACGATCATTCATTGTTTAATTCGAACTTAATCTAGATACTCAGTTTAATTTATCTTCCTTCTATGGTTTTTATTGTTTATTATATAACTCATCTTCATAATTCATAAATTCAATTGTTAAACAATGACTTGATAAAAAACCAACCATAAAAGTTCTTTATAATCAAAACCAACATATGAAAAGAAAAGAGGGAAGATGTTGAATTGAGTAACAAGCTTACATGTTCATCACAAGTTTGTAGAGAACTCATTTATTTCTCAACATGTTCCGTGAACATACATACCAAAACCAAACATAAAGGACAGTTAAACAGAAACAAAAACATGGATTCCTAAATCTTATTGTTATGCAGAAAGCTGAAAACTAGTGCTGCTTCATACTCTAATTATTCCTCCTCAGAAGCTTCTGAAACCAGTAAGCAGACAACTTGGGATACCTCTTCAATGTCTTGAAATCGACGTACACGATCCCAAACCGAGACGTGTATCCCAATCTCCACTCGAAGTTGTCGAGCAACGTCCACTGGAAGTAGCCTATAACATTGGCTCCATCTTGGATTGCCTTCTTCAGTTGAGCTAGGTAGCTTCTGTAGTAGTCAATCCTTAACTTGTCGTTTAAGCCCTTCGGAAGAGTCACTTCGCCTGGTTGATCCATCCCTATCGAATCCAAATCGAGTTAACTCACATGAGTATCAACAATTATGTTAGCAACAAGATATCAATCAAATTGTTTATATATGTACCATTTTCAGCCAGAATCATTGTGGGATTTCCGTAGTGTTCTTTGATGTACGTCACGGCTTTGTATAGACCCCATGGCACAATGTAAAGCCAGTATGAGTGTGCCTGCATACATACATATATTCAAACCAGTTGCTAAACTTTATAATTCAAGCAAGAATGTATTGGTCTTTGTTCACGAGGAACCTACCCTAGGACCGATTGGGACTCCATTGCGGTCATCTGCCAAATATTCAAGCCTAAAGTTAGTTGCTTCATGATGAATGCTCAAGTTTTAAGCCGAAAAGAGACGAAAGACAAGTTTCTTACAAGCAAATCCACAGTTCCAATCTTGCTGGTAGCCCAAGTTCTTAGGATTGGCCTGGTGAGCGTCATACATATAGTAAGCAGTGTACTGATTTATGCCAACGAAATCGAATGATCCCTTCACCATATACACCTCTTCCTTTGTGAATTTCGGAAGCCTTTTCCCAACAATGTTCTGCATTGTTTTTGGATACTCACCATACACCAGAGGATGCAAGAACCTATAAAGAAACGTCATTGTCGAAACATGAAACACTAATACAAGAATCCAATTACTGATATGAAAAAATCCAAATATAGTCTGAAAAAGAGTTGCTTTTCTGGTAGCTGGTATCATATAATCCTGAAAACAGAACAATACCATCCAATATGAAAGTCTCTTGCCCTTTGAGCAGCATAATTGTCGGCCTTCGATTTTGTAAGAGGTTCATACCAAACAAAATCCAATAGGATCCCTATCCTCCCCTTCTGTAGTTTCTGCAATTGCATTTTCATACAAAAATATACTCAGCTCTGATTCTCCAAAATGTAAAGTAAGCAATAAATAAAAAACGTGAACATATATTTTACTTGATACTTCTCGCGGTATCTCTTAGCCGCGGCTCCATGAGAAAGTATCATGTTATGAGCAACAATATAAGGCTCAGTAGACGAGTCACCCTCCGTGCAGTTTCCAAACGCTTTCGAGCACCTTCCAGGTGCGAAAAACCCGTTATCGTACCCGAGTGCAGCCACCACCCTAGGTTCATTAAACGTCTGCCAATTCTTGACTCGGTCACCAAATGTCTTGAAACAGAAGTCAGCATAATCAGCAAAATCTTCCCTGTCAAGTTCAAACAACATCATTCGATCATCAGAGTTCGTTATGTAGCCGTTGTAGGCTTCAGATGACGACGAATACTTACACTACTTGGCGTCCCAACCACCCCTTGTACCTATCCTCAAGTGCTTGTGGAAGATCATAGTGATTAAGATTAGCATATGGGGTGATACCTGTAAAATATAACATGAATATCAAACATAATACATATTGTATAATTTCATTAATTAAGTGAAGTTTGAGTATTCACCTTTATGGAGCATATAATCTATCAACCTGTTATAGTAATCTACTCCCAACTTATTTACTCTTCCAGTTCCATCTGCATTGGTGTAACATAATAAATTTTTTTTACAAAAAAGATTCAATTATTTAATACATTTTTGTTTGGATATATAGAAATGATAATTTATTGAGAAGAATTGCTACTATATAAATAACCTGGGAATATTCTTGACCATGAAATAGAAAAGCGGTAAGCATCAAAGTTGAGTCTTGCCATAAGATCAATGTCCTCCTGTGTAATAACCAACCACAAATATTTCATTAGAAATCTTCTGTAACATTTCGAATAACAATCCGTGCATCGCCCAGACATAAATTTGTTATTCACGTTTTGTCACGTTACCACTATCAACATTAATATTACTGGTACAATTGAAGTACTACTGGATATCTTAGGAGTAATATGTCATCCATCAATTCATAGATAAAAATTAAACAATCCATTTAATTTCTAATTTTAATTTACTCAGTATCTCTTCAAGGTGATAAGAGAAATTCCTTATTTAACTCAAATTTTTTTTTTATAAAAAAATTAACCTCTCATATCTCCTTTAACCTTCTCCGGGGAAAAATTCTAATCAAAAAAATTTTAAAAAGAAACTTTCTTAAAGCTGCATCTATGATAAAGTGAAAGCTTATAAGTGAAGCTCAAAACATGCTTGTTTTTCAACGATTCTTCAAAATTATTTAATCATTATATTTATTCATTATTGTATATAAATTTAAAAAACCTATTTCTTAACTCAAAATAAGTAAGATTCTTCAAAAGAACTTGAACTTTTTATCACTTAAATAAATAATGATGCTGAATGTTATTAATTATTATAATAGATGATGTGTGTGGATAACCTCATACAATAACAATATATTTTTTAAATAAATAAAAATATTATTACAAAGCATCAGAACATTAATAAAATAATAATGATAAAGGTTAACCTACCTATATATTAATTGTAAAATCTTATAAAAAAACCATTTTTAATATTTTTAATTTAACTCTTAATACAATCTCTGTTTTATAAAAAAAAAAATTAAAATGACTTAAACATTAAAAAAAATTGATTTACACTAAACGCACGCCGATTATTATTAGTGGCCCAAAAATTGGATCGTAATAATTTGTACAATATCTTTCATAGGTCCACAATCAGTCCATCCATCCAAAAGAGGTGTCAGTACGTGCCCCACAACTTGTCACAAATTATTGTCACTATCCAAAATAATATCCTCACAAATTCTAATCACGTAATTTGAATCAAATATTCAAAAAATATATATTAACTAAATATTCAAATTTTAAACACAATAAAATTGAGGCCTTGAGATCCTTTAGTCTCAGTCAATTCCCGCGCTCGTAGTTTTTTTAATTTATTTATGTAAATTTAGATATTTTTTTCGTAATTCTTCTGTTCGAAATATGCTCGAAATAAGAACGTTTCGAGTTCACGTTCAAGTCTGAAACATACTTAATATGATTCTTATTTAGATCAAAATTGTATTTGTTATTTAGATCAAAAGTGTATTTGTTATCTTAAAAAAAATTAACGCAATATTAATAATTGAAGCAACTCACTTTGTATTTGTGATACTGATCCACCGACACCTCTCCCGTAGCATTATTCGGCTCGCGACCTGTATAAAATTCCACCAATTTTTCTTTCAAAGAAATAATATTATAAGGTCTAATTAATTATAATATTTGAAAACTATATGATTGGCAACCCCCAAATATAAGAGCCATTTCATGAGAATTAAAACGTATTGAAACACCTCACATTTTTTTTATTTTGAACTAAAACTTTCGTGCGAACATCTTATATACAAAAAAAACAAAAACGGAAAAGTAACATAACACTCCAACACTAATAAAATGACATAAATCTTTCTCAATAGACGAGTGTTCTTCGAATAAATTTTTTTTAAAAAAAATTATAATAATAACAACAACAACAACGAAATGATTGGAGTACTGGCCTGGAGCTTTGATGAAAGTATCCCAAATGCTGGGTCCTCGGCCATCTTTGCTGGCCATGCCTTCGACCTGGTAAGCCGAACCGGCCGTCCCGAACACGAACCCTTTTGCGAAGCTGCTCCGGCTCAGCCCGCCCGTGTCCGGTACCTGGCCCCCGTAGCAACATTCATGACTAAAAGTAGCAACAATTAATATAAGCAACAAAAGCACACAATTACTACTTTTCTGAATTATCATTTCTATGTAGTGAGTGGAGTGTCAAATGTTAAGTGTGAGGGGTTTTATTTATAGACTAGTCTATAGTGAAGAAGGTACACTATGTTATGAAATTCCAGGAAATTCGATCCGGTCCATACTAAAAGTTTGGTACAATGTACAACAATGGATATGGTGGGATTAATTAACTTCAGATATTGTCAATAAAGAGAGTCAAAACATTTTAATTTACCGTCAAATTAATTTATATTTTCCCTTTTTGGACGACTTACTGTTGGAACTTGGAATCAATCCTTTTTCTTTTTTTTTTTTTTTTATCATTTCAGTAAATCATAATTTAGTTTAATGGAAAAAAATAAAATAAAATAAAACGTCTTACTTGTTGTTTTATCAAAAATTATATTTATATGCGTAAATTTCAGTGTCATATGTCAATCCGTCAACCTAACAAAAACAATTCCATCCTTGATGTTTGCCTTAATTAAGTTATATAGAATTATTAATTATTATGTTTTTGCTCAAATATTATGTTTATATATATATATATATGACGAGTCAAATGGGTAGATAATTTGTTTTTTTAAGTAACAAAATTATTATATTATATATAATATAATTGTGACATATGAACCGTTTTAATGACGAATGAACGGGCGTATTGGGAAATGTGGCGCCAACGATCTAATCTAATCTCTTCTGAAATCTGACTTGGTTCTGTTATTTTCTTGAGATTGTGATTTGTGTGCTCGCGCATTTTAATTAATTTATTGCCTAGATTTTATTACGTCAAATTTCAATAATATTAAAGTTTGTTATATTTTCGTGGCAAATTAAATCAATTTATCAAAATTTGTTTTAATCACAATAAGAATTATTGATATTTATATTTATAATACCTAAATTCTTGTTGTTGGATAATTATCTCTTAAATTAAAAATTATATTCGAATAGTTCCATTTGGTACGATTTTTATTAATCTATATATAATTTAGCTTATCCAATCACACGTTCTTCTCGTCAAATTATTTATCAATCTGTTAATTATTTATTTTATATCAATCAAATCATTAATTATTTATTTTACATAAATAAAATTATTTAATTTAAATTACTATATTACTTTTTAAAATAATATTATTCATATTTTATTTATTATTAAAAATACAAAATAGTAATTTATCATTTTTATATAAAATTTAATAAATCAAATCAAATACTATATTCACTATCATTTCTTTTTTTTTTTATTATATATATTACATTACTCATCTATATATTATTTATCATATCACTCAAACCAAACGAAACAAATTGTACTGATAATCATTTATTCGAGGATGAACTTTTATGATGACTTACAAATTACAATCAATAAGTGGTTCTATTTTTTTTTTTTTGGGGGCAATAAGTGCTTCTATTTCGGACATATATATAATACTTTTTAAAAACAATATTCCACTGTCAGAATTATATAGGATTCATTTTAAATATTAGTTCAATTTTTACATTTATGATTTGAGATTTTTCTTGTCTTATGACTAATAATATACCGCTCTTTAAAAAGTACTATCAGAAAAGTGAAATTATTTTTTTGAATAAATTAAATTAAATAAAGATAAATAAGAAGTTTGTTGGTAAAATTTGTTTTTCTCAACATTTTCTAATTGCTGTAAAAAGTTAAACAAGTTTGTATTTTTGAGATGGGATAAGTATATATACGTACAGTTACTCCGTCTCAATTATATAGCCACATTTTTTTGTCCCAAACCTATATGCATGGTTGTATCATTTTTAACAATTTTTGATTTTTTTTACTAATTAATATATACTTTGATTGACTTAGAACTTTCGAAAAACGTGCGTGTAACTATTTTTTGAATGAATTAAATATGAATAAAATAAAAATTTTGTATGTAAATTTGTTTTTTCAATATTTTTTTTAATTTATGTGTGAAAAGTTTTATTTAATTGAGACGGAAAGTAATATAATTTACTGTGAAAATCAAATCCATCGGTTTCGTCACGTATTTGATTTTTAGCATATCTTTTATTATGTTGGAATATACTATCATAGATTTTTTTTTAGGAATATGAAAGTTAAATTTAAGGTTCATATAGTTGGGAAATAAAATGAAAAATAGATAATTAATACTTTTTTGTTTTAAAAATGAGAAAATGTTTCCCAAAAAAATATTGAACGAACAAAGCCTTATATTTAAAATTCTTTTTTTTTTTATAAAAACTTGTAATTTTAATTTTTGTTCATTAACAATCGTCCATCATTAGTCTTATCAACCAAAATAGAAATTCACCATTTGTTCACACAAAGAGAAATGTGAGAAAGCACCAAAAAAGCTAAGTGATGGACTACCAAGTTAGCCAATCTACAAACGAGTAAAAATTGAATCACCAAGTCCAATAAGACGGTTTTTGAGTTAAAACAAAACCTTATTTATAATTATTAAGATGTATAAATTTTAATATTTCAAAAAAACAAAAAATATATATAACTTAATTTTTAATAATAATAGTAATTACTTACAAAAAGGAGTTGGTCAAAAGTCAAAACATACAATATATTTTGGATCTTAGGTTCTAAATGTATATATTAAATATCACGTGTCACTCTTGAGTGGTCTTCTTATTACAGTTTCATGTATTTTTCTTTGTGATATAAATTCATCTATTTATATTTATAATAAAAAAATAATATTTTTGACATAAAAAAATTATTTATGATTGATCTAAACCGGACATTCGTCTAAAAAAAATTAACTTGTGAGATCATCTCGGATGAGTTTTTGTATTTTATGATAATAAAAAGTAATACAATTGTTTAAGCTTGTGTTTAGGTTTGTAAGGTTTGGACAGTATGAAATCACAGAAATACCAGAAAACTTTTCGAGTGTGTGTTATCTTTCAGTGTTGTTAACACTTCACGATAACACTATGCAGCAGAATAATTAACTAACAGTAAAAGTAAATAACACACAGATATTTATGCACAAGTACTAAGTACTTGTACTATGCCTCATGACGAAATAATCACTAGAAAATTAAATCAGTTTACAAAAAACCAACTAGCGATTGTTTTATGAAAAACTACTTTTCTCAACAGATTGAAAAAATAAACGGCTTCCTAAAAACTAGTAAAAACTAGAATAATAAATCAATAGAAAGTTCTAAACCGAAAAACGAAAACCAAAGAAACACTTTCTGAACAACACTTTACTCGTGTGTTCTTCAGTGTTTCCAACACTACTCGGCAACACAACGTAGCAGTAGTATCTCTTCAGAAATTCTTCAATGATCGAACTTCAATACTCTAGAATTTCTACAGTACTTTCTCTATGTATTTTGCTCTCTATGTTTCACTCTCTTGATCTCTCTATCTCATTGTTGTCGTCTCTCTCGGTCCAAGCACTCCTATAAATAGATCTTCAATATATTTTCATAAATAAGAACCTACAAAGCATGGAAACAATATATCATCAGAATCAAATATTTCGAATCAAGATATAACTGATATTACCAATTTTAACACTTGTTCTAAGAAAGGCAAAACTATAAATATAGAAATTGAATGCAATAAGGAAATAATTTAAAAGACATGTGCACAACATGTTCTTTCAAACTCCCCCTTTTTGCCTTCCTAGACAAAACACACATAAGTACATTTAGTTGCATAAGACGTTCTTTTAAACTCTCCCTTTTTGCCTTTTTGGACAAAACACACATAAGTGCAAATAATTCCCCCTATCTTATGCAACTAAAGCTCCCCCTGAATTTAATCATCTGAGAACATAGTGTTGTATGGTCGTGTTGGCCACACCAACTCTCAACACTTACTAGATCAGAGTAGCAAATAGTTTAATATCATATCAGAGAGTAATAAGGAGCACAATAATAAGGAGCACAACCTAATCAACTCAGAAAAATATTACTAACTCAGAGCAAAATAAGATAAAAAATCCTAAAACCAATTATGATCAACTACATCTAATCATCTGCATCTTCAGCTTGCTCAGCACTTGACTCTACTCCCCCTTTTTGTCCAAAGGGCCTTGGTAGTCCAAGTTTAGTCCTGTACTCAGCCATTAAGGCTTCATAGTACTCCAGATCAGCTTTGGCTTGTGCAATTTTCAATTCAGCATGAGCCATTTGAGCACGAATTGCAGTAGAATTCAACATAATTACAACAGTGTTGTGAATAGTCATAGGTTGAACAAACTCAGTGTTGGCGACACTGGGTACAGCACCAGTCCATGGTAGATCAATCATCCTATTTCCTATCAGCAAACTAGGTGCGATCTTGATAAGCTCATCTCCTCCAATCAATTCTTCATCATCCTCTTTCGTGAAGCCTTGAGATTCCAGCATACCATAGATCAATGAAGGAAATGGAAACTTAGTTGCTTTCCAAACACCTTCTCGAAAGGTCATAATATTTTCAAAAACCAAATTACCAAAGTCCAAAGGAGCTTGAGTACCAATGGAAAACAGCGCAAGGGCTTGTGGCTTAGTTACCACTGTTGTATTGGTAGATGGTGTCCAATTCCTGATCGCAATTTTGTGAAGCACAGAAAAGAAAGAAGTAAGCTTTAGTGGAAATTTTTGAACCATTCCTCCAGTGATCACTTTAGTGACTTGATCAATATCCTCAGTAACTACATCATCATCGATATCAGGAGTATTGTAGTGCTCATTGATCAAAACAGGAGTAAAATCATACACCTTTCCTCGGATGTACACTCTTCCAAACTTAAATGATTCTTCATCTCCAGTCTTAATGTTCAGATTGCAGTAAAATTCTAACACAGCTCTTCTTGAAAATGATCCGGCAGTGGTGATAGTAGAAAATAAATTCTGCTGTTTCAAGAAAGTCACCAAGTTTTGCTTTTTGAAGGACACTTCATCAATATTTCTTTCTTCCCAACAGTCTTTTCCAGACAGAGCTTCCCATTCATCAGCAGATTCCTTTGAATAAAACTGAATATTGTATGCCTTAGCAGGATCAATATCAGAGTCAGATTCAGCAGCAGTGTTCTTATCAGTATTGGCAACACTGTCATCAGCAACTTGTTCCTCAGAACTTCCAGAACCATCAGAAGCAGTATCCTCATAATCTTCTTCCTCAGAAATCGAAGAAGATGAACTATCAGACTCCTGGGGCCGGTTATTCTCAAACTCTTGCATCATTTCAGAGTCTGGTTCATCACCATCTGATGGAACTTGTGATGGTGCAACTGGTTTAGCCTTGGTTTTCTGAATATTCGCCATGAAAGAGGCCAGTGAAATTTCCTCATCAGTAGAAGTTGGAGCCTCTGTAGTTGTCTTTGTGGTATCATCAACAACAGCAGTACTAGATGGCTCTTTCTCAGTAGAAACCACATCAGTAGAAATTTCATCAGAAGAATCATCACCACTAGATGAAACTCCTTTATTTGATTTGGTCTTTTCAGCACCAGAGGTTTTTGTCCTAGCAACCACCTCAAAATTTTGATCCGCAGAATCATCTCCAGATGAGAAATCTGGATCATCCAAAATAGGACGTGAAGTCTCCCCCTTACCATAAAATCTCTTATTGGTAGTGAAATCGGGGTTGAAGCCCGCTTGGCGCTTTGACCTTCTTGCTATTGGCTGTGTTGGGAACACACGATTCAACACTGAGAAATCAGGAGGATTCTCAAGGTCGATTTCGTTCCCGGGTTCTCTTGGAGCAATTTCTGCCAACGATGTAGGTTGAATGGCAACATGTACAATCGAGAGAATAGGATCAGAAGATAGCTCCGAAGGCTTGTCTTCTTCTTGATAAACCATCTCCGATCGTATATCATGCGAATCGAAAGCTTTGCCTGCCATTATAAACAATTTAGAAAGTAAGGGTTTCAGAGAATTTTTGCGGAGAGAGTTAGAAAAAGGTTGAAGACGATAAGATCAATTTCTACAGTGCTTAGAAATTTATAGGGATAAGGGGTTCAAACGGTAAAAAAATCAAAAGCCCCTATCTATCATATCAGACTAGAATCTCCCCCTAACGGTAACAAAACTTCAACGGGTAAAAAAAATCTCTCTAATTAAGGAAATTAAATTTGATTAATTAAGGATACCCTGAAACTCTCACTTAAGAATATATCAATATTCCCCAAAAATAAATAACTCCACATCGAGTTTTAACGCCACTGAAACATATTCAATCTCAATCAATTCAATTTTCAGCAAATTGGGCAATTTTTCCAATTTTTGTTCGTCTTTGAACTTTTAACCCTGAGCACGATATGATCACTATAAATGCAAAATGCATGACCTAATTTATGTCTAAAATAGAATGTAATGATATTAGATCAAAAATGATGCATGCAAAGTATGTGCAGCACGTGTTAAGCACCAGTATTGGCAACACTTCCCAACAACACTGTAGTCTTCAAAATACTTTTGAATTTGTCACACTTCCAGAGCCATGTGTTTCTTATTTTTATTTTGATTCAGAAGTGGTAGCCTGTACACTAAAAGAACGGTCTTCATTGGACTCTCTTAGGTAGCTTTTTCCAATTTTCTTCCAATTTTAGTTTGACTTTCAAGACATTGGTCACTGAAATTTTATCAAACCATGCTTTTCAATTTTTTTTTTAAAACCACTTTTCACATGGGACAAGATCATGGAATACACGAACATCCTTCAACTACTTTGTGGTTTAAAGCATATTTTAATGGCAAGTGTGATCTGAAAATAACTTTGACAGAAGAACTACAAAGTGTCAGTCAGTATTATCAAACAGTGAAAAACATAGAACAATATGAATATGCAGTATGCCTAAAGTCCTAAAAATGCTCATGCATATTTGGTGTTGTCCGTCAGTGTTGGCAATACTTAAGGACAGCAATCGTGAATGCTTATAAAGAACACATGTTGAGAGATTTCCTAAGACTGGAGAATCTCTCAAAGTTTAATGCTTTTGTAAAAACGGCCAGTTGGTTATTGGTCCCAACAAACTCCATTTGGATCATGTCCTCTTCAACCAAATCTCAAATGAAGTGATGTCTTATGTCAATATGTTTAGTTTGAGAGTGTTGTACTGGGTTTTTTGATATATCTATAGCACTTGAGTTATCACAGTACACAATTGGTGTTTCACTTTTAAGACCATAGTTTTGTAGCATTTGATTCATCCAAATTAATTGAGAACAACAACTTCCCGCTGCCACATATTCGGATTCAGCAGTGGAAAGTAACACACAGTTCTGCTTCCTACTATACCATGAAACCAAGTTGTTACCCAAATAAAAACAACCACCCGTGGTGCTTTTCCTCTCATCAACATCTCCTGCCCAATCAGCATCACTATAGCCTACCAAATTAGTATTGGTTTCTTCAGTGTACCATAACCCTAAGTCTAAAGTGCCTGCAACATACTTCAAAATTTGTTTTACAGCTTTCATATGTGTGACTTTAGGATCAGATTGATATCGGGCACACAAAAACACACTGAACATAATATCAGGTCGACTTGCACTTAGATACAGCAGACTTCCAATTATGCTTCTGTACAAAGTGTTGTCAACACTGTCAGCAACACTGTCTTTGCACAGTTTTTCATTAGTTTCCATTGGTGTTTTCATATGTTTAACATGATCAGTACAAAACATTTTCACCAAATTCTTAGCATATTTGCTTTGACACAAAAAGATTCAATCACTCATTTGTTTCACTTGTAATCCTAGAAAGTAATTCAACTCACCTACCATGCTCATTTCAAAGGTAGCAGTCATGCTTTCAACAAAATCATTTACAAGTTTTTGAGATAAAGCACAGAAAATTATGTCATCAACATAGATTTGACAGATAAGAATGTTACCTTGTACTTTTTGAACAAAAATTATTTTATCTACCTCACCTCTTTTGAATCCAATGTCAAGCAAATACTCCGTGAGCCTTCCATACCAAGCACGAGGTGCTTGTTTCAATCCATATAAGGCCTTCTTCAATTTATAAACATGATGAAGATGATGTGGATCTTCGAATCCCTTAGGCTGTCTTACATAAACTTCTTCACTCAAAATTCCATTCAAAAATGCGCTTTTTACATCCATTTGAAAAATTTTCATTTTCATGTTACATGCAATAGCCAACAATAATCTAATAGATTCTATTCGGGCTACAGGAGCGAAGGTTTCATCAAAGTCCACCCCCTCAACTTGTGTATACCCTTGAGCTACCAACCTCGCCTTATTCCTCACAATATTTCCTGATCATCAGTTTTGTTCTTGAAAATCCAATTTGTTCCAATGATATTACTATGATCAGGTGGAGAAACTAAGATCCACACATCATTCATAACAAATTGTTCAAGTTCATCATGCATAGCATTGACCCAAAACTCGTCTTTTAAAGCCTCACCAACATTTTTTGGTTCAATACTAGACACAAAGCAAAAATGTCTTACCTGAGAGTATGCGGAAGTCATGCACACTAACCCACTCATCCTTCGATAATCAACTTTTTCCTTTCTTCGGGTCTGCATCCTTCCTTGTGCATCTCCTATGATTTGTGAAGTAGGATGGTTTTTCTGAATCTTGCTAGGTACATCATGTCCAGCATCTCGTATTTCATCTTCAAAATCATCATGTTCTTCTGTACTCTGTTCATTCATATTCAGTGTTGGACTCAGTGTTGTGCTGGGTGATTTTTTAGGAGGGACAACACTATTGACAACACTGGAATCAGTATGTGAAGAGACAGTATCTAGCAGATCATCTGAAACGACCCTAACTCTCTAAATATAAATAAATATACGGAATTTTTTTTTATTACTTACTAAATAATAATATGTACATACATGCACATACATATATGCACAGAATAAATAGATTTAAAAATAAATAACTTAAATAAAAATGCAACCTTTAATAAATTAAATATCTGAGTCTAACGTTTAAATAAAATACTGACATAAGCAAAATAAATAAAATTTGCATGCACTGAAAATATTTAAATAAGACGAGTAATAATATCCACCACTGAAAATAAATAAAAATGTATAACACGATAAAATATTCAAAACATGCATATAGACTCAGACAACGGTCACGGGGTTACTGCATGTCCGCTCATAGGTCCTCGCCGCCGGTGGGTACTACATCCTCCTCTACGTACTCACCTGCACCATATCAGTGTAGTGAGCCTATAGGCCCAACATGCTAACATAACAAGGGTTTAAAATAATTTAAATCACTTTAATACTAATACATAATATATACATGAATGAGCATGCTTAAAAATATCATGAACATAACATAAACTTAAATTAAACTTGAATATCATAATAATACATAAACATTGTTGAACAAAGTATTTTCTAACATCAAAAGGTCGTATCCATAGTGTAACCATACATACATTAAATACTGATCAGCGTGGTAAACCAACGTACGTGGCGGTGACGAATCACCTCTTAAATTGGCAGTAAACTGCCCTTCAATAGTTCACATATGGGGACGAATCCCCCTTAAATTGTCACACTACTTCAACTTCCAACATAAAATTGTTTTCTTTTGCTCAACCTCAAACATTAAATCATGCATAAAAATTATTTCATGAATGCATGTACTTAAATAAAATGTGTGTCCTTCATATATATTTAATTTAATTTCATACTAACATATAAATATTAAAAATAACTTCCATGCATAAAAATAATTAAATATATATTCAGGACACATGCAATTTCTCATAGGTTGTACTGAACTGCTGGCCCTAACACTCAAGCCCTTTTTCTTAAAATTTTGGCCCATTAACACTAAGACTGGCCCATTAACATACTTAAGCCCAACAATAATTATTCTGAGCCCAAATAATTACTTAAAGCCCATTAGAACAATCATGGCCCAATAACATTCTATTCCGGCCCAATGGGCCCAAAAGCCCAAAGACTGGCCCAATAACTTCCATGGGCCCCCAAGCCCATAAAAATTATTGGACTAACTTAATTAAATTTATTTAAGCCCAATAATAATTAAATTCCACCCAATTAATTAAATGTAACCCAATTAAATTTTTGAGATTTAATTGAGCCCATTTAACACTTAATTATACTTAATACTTAAAAATAATAATACCCGAGCCCGACTCACTTAACCCGGACTCGGACCCACTAGACTTGACCCATGAATTATTGAACCCGACCCGGACCCAACAACCCGACCCGATCCCCCAAAACCTCTAACCCGATCCCCCCTTACCCGACTTCCCCTCGGCCGTGAGCAGCAGGCCTTCATGGCCTGCTGCCGGCCAGCTCCGGCCACCCATGGCCAGAGCGCCACCGCCAAGACGTAGCCCACATCTGGGCAGTCCTAACCCACCATGGCTCAGCCCGAGCCACGGTCCCTACCTCAAACCCGAAGCCCTATTCCACTGAACCCTAAACTGCACCCCCCTTGGACCAAAACTGAACCAGCGTGCCTCAGCCCCTTTCCAGCCCCAAACCGGCCAAACCACACCAGCCTAGGGACCCTAAGGAACCCCCTGCAACCTCTGACCAGCAGCCATGCACCCCCATAACAAGAGAAAACGTGAGTATGTTGAGAAACCAACGAACCATGTGCAAATAATCGTAAAAAAATGATCCTCTCTTGAAAGTCTCATTGAAAAATCTGATGTCTACACACTCACACGTATAATCACTGATATGGTGTAAAAATAAGAGAAAGAAACATGCCTTGCACCGTTAAAAGAAGAGATAGGAGCGTGTAGAACGAATCCAGGACGACGGGACGACGATGACTCAACTCGAAAGCTTCAAAATCGTGGCTATGGAGCCTTGGAGATTGCTAGACGATGAAGAAGATGAAGATGCAAGGAGGTGTCGGCTGAGAGCTTGGAGGCGTGAGGGTTTGGGGTAGAATTAGGGTGTTTTTAATTAAAAATAGGTTTTTAGGATAATAAAATATTAATATGGATTTTTAATTATGAAATATATAACTTAAAAGCTCTAACTAAAAATTAAAATCTGATAACTAATTTAAAAATCCCGAAATAAATAATTAAGGGAATTTTAAAGATAATAAAAAGTCATTATTTTGGCTTATTTTGAATAAAAATGGACTCCTAAAATCATATAAAATTAAATACTAATAATTTTGAGGAAATAAAACTCAAAATAATATTTTTGGGCTCTAAAAATGCTCATGAAATAAATTGGATAGAAAGTTGTCATCTCGTCCGTCCACGGTCCCGTCTATGCGATAAAATAATTAAATTTCCATAAATCATGAAAATTCATTAATTATGGGTTAAATGCTTAAAAATAACTTAAAACATGCACCAATAATTTCACATAATTATTTAACTCATAAATCTAAAATTCTAAATAAATAAAATCCCTAATTATGCATGCGAATTTACGTATTAAAATACCGGGTGTTACATCATCAATATTGTAGTGACCCTTACCCGGATCACCTACTAAACAGAACTTAGGCATGCAATTAACTTAATAAAACAGATATCAGAATAAAACTGCGGAAACCAAAAACATTATACAATCCCAAGAAAAGGAATCTGTAATTTATCCAATAATATACAACCAAATCGAATAGCTGTATAAACCCAAACAACAGTAATAAAACCTAAGCGAAGCTCCAGCCGGCCAACCGCCGACTAGCCCCTCCTGGATCCACCCTCCTCGTCCAATCGCAAACCTGCCCTATGGAATAGGGTGTCCAGAAAATACAGAGTACGAGACGTGAGCATAAAACGCTCAGTGCGAGAGTATGAGTATACATGCATGCAAAGTGAACTCCCTATAGACTCGAGGTCAAGGATCAGATAACAGAGACAGACCGGGCCCTGGTATGTAGCACGCTGTGCCGTCGCTTCAGGAGGTGGCTCCCATACCGAGATAACGTGGATACGCCGGACCCAAATCGATGGAAGTCCATCCACTAACAGGATAGGGTACAACCCTACTAACAAACATCTCGAAAGAGATACAGCAAGATGCAAATGAATGCAGCATAATATCATGGCATATAAATCATGCAGTCACATAATACATGCATACTCAGTCAGGATATCTCGAACAGTACTTTCGTACCTCAAAACAGCGCAAGCTCTACCAACTCTAGGTCCACGCCTATAGTCTGCTCTACACTGCCAAATGATACTACTATCATCAAAGTGCTCTAAAAGCCTTAACTAAGCTATTGCATACTCCTAAATATTTATAGGAAGCAAAAGCTATACCTTCGTCCGTCGTTAGCCCTTTGATGTCGATGCCTCCAGAACTTGGGCACAACTCCGCTACGACTACCGAACGCCTCGCCGACCTCCGGACCAAGCCTAAGAAGACTAGAACAGCTCCAAAAGGACTAGAAAGGAAAGGAGAACTCGGAATTGGCAAATGAAAGTGAAGTCTCGACCTTCTATTTATAGACAACGATCGGAACTTCCGATCCTTGATCGGAACGTCCGAACCTCGATCGGAACGTCCGATCCTGCCATCGGAGCTTCCGAAGATCCTGATCTGCCACGTGTCAAAATATCACTAGTTGACTCCGGATAGGGGTGATCGGAGCTTCCGGTCCTGATCGGAGCTTCCGATCAAACCACACGTCATGCCTGACGTAATAACATCGGTGCCTCCGATCGCTCATCGGAGATTCCGATCCTGTTCGGAGCTTTCGATCGTGCCTTCGGAGCTTCCGATCCGTCCGATACCCAATTCAATTAATTAGCATTAATCCTTTAATTACTCAATTAGGGTACGGGCTACTACATTCTCCCCCACTTAAGATATTTCGTCCTCGAAAACAGATCTTAAGTAACGAATGCAAATACAGAAATCAGAAACATTCTTTATTCAAATCGAACGTTACAAAGTTTGCAACTGAATACAACTTTAAAGAATGAAATCAAAACAACTCAGGATGATCTTTACGCATCCTGTCCTCAAGCTCCCAAGTAGCTTCCTCAGTGCCTCGGCGCTGCCACTGAACTAAAACCAAAGGAATGACTTTGTTCCGTAAAACCTTATCCTTATAATCCAGGATACGAAGAGGTTTCTCAACATAAGTCAAATCCTTGTCTACCTGAACCTCAGACCGCTGCAGAATATGAGATTCATCCGCCACATACCGTCGCAACAGAGATACGTGGAACACGTCGTGAATACTGGATAGATGCGGTGGCAAAGCTAGTCGATAAGCCAAATCGCCAATGCTCTCCAAGATCTCAAACGGACCGATAAATCTGGGAGACAACTTGCCCTTAAGGCCAAATCTGAGAATCTTGCGGAAAGGTGACACTCTCAGAAACACTTTCTCCCCGACCTCGAACTGCAAGGGCCTACGCTTGATATTAGCATAGCTGGCCTGACGATCCTGTGCAGTCTTAATCCGTTTCTTGATCTGATCAACAATGCCTATCGCCTGCTGGATAAACTCCGGTCCCTCAGCCTGTCTCTCCCCCACTTCTTCCCAGAAGAGTGGAGTACAACAACGTCGCCCATACAACGCCTCAAAAGGTGCCATCCCAATACTAGTGTGATAGCTGTTGTTGTAAGCGAACTCGATCAACGGCAAATGATCCTGCCAGGCTGAACCAAAATCCATGACGCACGCTCTAAGCATATCCTCTAACGTACGGATAGTGCGCTCTGACTGACCATCAGTCTCCGGAAGATAGGCTGTACTCAAACTGAGAGTAGTACCCATCGCACGCTGAACACTCCCCCAGAATCTAGAAGTAAACCTGGGGTCCCGATCACTGACAATGCTCACAGGCACTCCATGAAGTCGGACGATCTCCTGAATATACATCCGTGCCATGCGATCCACAGAGTACTCTCGGCTATAAGCAATGAAATGCGCTGACTTGGTGAGTCGGTCCACCACAACCCAGATAGCATCACAGTTCCTCGGGGATACCGGCAAATGGGTCACAAAGTCCATTGTGATAAACTCCCATTTCCATTCAGGAATAGGCAGACTGTGAAGCAATCCTCCAGGTCGTCGGTGCTCTGCCTTGACCTGTTGACACACCAAACATCTCGAAACAAACTGATAAACACTGCGTTTCATTTCCTTCCACCAGAAACGAGTACGGAGATTCTTGTACATCTTGTTGCTCCCAGGATGAATACTCAACTTAGTGCGATGCGCCTGAGACAGAATCTCCTCTCGCAACTCTTTATCCTGCGGAATCACAAGCCTACCAGACAAACACAGAAAGCCATCTGACTGATAATGAAATCCAGACGAGCTACCCTCGTTAGCTAGACGAGCTAAACGCTGGGTCTTCGAATCAGACATCTGAGCATCTCGGATCCGTGAATACAAGGCTGGCTCAGATAATATCGCAAACATCTGGATACTCTGCATACCTTTCTTATGCTTGAAGGTATAACCTGAAGTACAACAGTCACTGATCGCACTAGACATCGAACAAGTCTGAAGTGCGGATAGTCGCACCTTGCGACTCAAAGCATCAGCGGTGAGATTAACAGCTCCCGGATGGTACTTAATCTCGCAATCATAGTCCTTAAGCAAGTCCATCCAACGTCTCTGCCTCATGTTCAACTCCGCCTGAGTGAACAAATACTTGAGACTCTTATGGTCGGTGAAGATCTCAAATTTCTCGCCATACAGATAATGACGCCAGATCTTCAAAGCGAACACAATGGCTGCTAACTCCAAGTCATGGACTGGGTAGTTGTCCTCGTGAAGCTTCAACTGTCTAGAAGCGTATGCGATCACATGCCCATTCTGAGTTAGGACACAACCTAACCCCTGAAGAGAAGCATCCGTGTAAACTACATACCCTCCAGATCCTGACGGTAATGCCAACACCGGCGCAGAAGTCAACCGCCGTCGAAGCTCACGGAAATTCTCCTCACACTCGGAGGACCACTCAAAATCCACACCCTTGCGGGTAAGCTGCGTCAACGGTCGAGCTAACTGAGAGAAGTTCAGAATGAAGCGACGATAATACCCTGCTAGACCCAGAAAACTACGGATCTCAGCAACTGTCGTCGGACGCGACCAATTAAGTACTGCTTCAATCTTGCTTGGATCAACAGAAATCCCCTCACTGGATATGATATGGCCAAGAAAGACCACTCTATCCATCCAGAACTCACACTTACTCAGCTTAGCGTACAACTGCTCATTTCGAAGAGTCTGCAGTACCAACCACAAGTGAGAAACATGCTCTTCCGTATTACGCGAATACACCAAGATGTCGTCAATTAAGACCACGACAAACTTGTCCAAATACTCGCTGAAGACACGGTTCATCAAATCCATGAATATAGCCGGCGCATTAGTCAAACCAAATGGCATCACTAGAAACTCGTAATGCCCATAGCGAGTACGGAATGCAGTCTTGGCTACGTCCTGATCACGGACTCTCAACTGATGATACCCAGATCTCAAGTCAATCTTGGAGTAAACTGACGTGCCCTGCAGCTGGTCAAACAAGTCATCAATACGAGGCAACGGATACTTGTTCTTTACAGTGACTCGATTCAGCTGCCGATAGTCAATGCACAGCCGCATCGACCCATCCTTCTTCTTCACGAAGATAACAGGAGCTCCCCAAGGAGACACACTAGGACGAATGTACCCCTTGTCTAAAAGATCCTGTAGCTGATTCTTCAACTCACGCATCTCTGACGGAGCCAGACGATACGGTGCTCTAGAAATAGGCGAAGTACCCGGCATCAACTCTATGCCAAACTCGACTTCCCTAGCAGGAGGAAAACCCGGAATCTCATCAGGAAATACATCTGGAAATTCATCCACAACAGGAATGCTCTCTATCCCAATACTCTCAGCGGACAAATCAACTGCATAGATAAGGTAGCCTTCCCCGCCAGACTCTAGAGCTCGACAGGCTCTCAAAGCTGATACCAAAGGCATCGGGGGTCGCGCTCCCTCACCATAGAAAAACCAACTCTTACTCCCTTCTGGATGAAAGCGTACTAATCTCTGATAGCAGTCCACTGAAGCTCGATAGGTAGTTAACATATCTATTCCCAGAATGCAATCAAAGTCGTCCATCGCCAGGACCATGAGATTTGCTAACAGAATGTTCCCTTCGAACTCTAAAGGGCAACCCATCACTAGACGCTTAGCCAAAGCAGATTGGCCCGTCGGAGTAGAAACAGACATCACTACGTCTAGTGCAATGCATGGTAACTTATGCCTCTTAACAAAACGTGCAGAAATGAAGGAATGAGATGCACCAGTGTCAATAAGTACAAGAGCAGGTATACCATAAAGCAGAAATGTACCTGCGATGACTTTCTCATTCTCCTCCACATCCTGATCATGTCTCAGGGCAAACACCTGGCCAGAAGCTCGTGGCCTCAAATGAGAACTCCCAGCAGACTGTCCCTGCGACCTCTGCTGTACGGTGGCCTGAGAACCCGATCCTGAACCAGAACCAGAACCAGAACCGCCTCCCCCAGACAGTGGACAATCCCTCCGGATATGACCAGTCTCTCCACAATGGAAACAAGCTCCAGAAGCTCTACGACACTTGTCGGATGGATGGTTCTTCCCACAGTGATCACACTTGTCTTTCTTATCGTAACGAACAACACCCCCAGAACCAGAGGAAGAAGAAGATCCAGACTTCTTGAAAGTTTGGGCACGGGGACCCAAAGAACTAGCAGGTCTCGACTGAGAGAAAGACTTGTTCCGCCGAATGCTGTCCTCCTCCTGGTGACAACGGCTCACCAAACCCTCGTAGGACATGTCGTCTCCAACCGCCACACGGTCATGGATCTCAGGGTTAAGGCCCTGAAGGAACAGATTATACTTCATCTCTGAGCTATCGGCAATCTCGGGGCAATAGGATAGCAGATCAAAGAACCTCTGCTGATACTCATCAATAGACATGGCTCCCTATCGCAGACTCAGTAGCTCGCCCGCCTTCGACTGACGGAGTGCAGGAGGAAAATACCGCTTTTGGAAAGCTGTGCGGAACTCGGCCCAGGTGGCCACTCCTCTCGCCGCAACAAAAGGTGCAGAAGTAAACCTCCACCACCTGCGCGCACGCCCATCCAGAAGATAGCCCAGGGTCTCCACCTTCTGCTCATCGGTGCATTGGAAAGTCTGAAAAGTCGTCTCCATGCGGTCTAACCAGTTCTCCGCATCCTCCGGAGACTCACCTCCAACTAAGGGCTTAGGACCCATAGCTAAGAATCGACGCACAGTGAAACGCTCGTCGTCATGGTGACGATGACGCCGTTCTCGACAAGGTTCCCGGTCGGCATCACCCCAACGCCCACCAACACTGCCATGAGAACTCTGGTCGTCACGATTTGACATCTACAAAAATACCTCAAGATGAGACTAAATCCCAAGAAATCTTTTGCATGCTCTGATACCATAAATGTAGTGACCCTTACCCGGATCACCTACTAAACAGAACTTAGGCATGCAATTAACTTAATAAAACAGATATCAAAATAAAACTGCGGAAACCAAAAACATTATACAATCCCAAGAAAAGGAATCTGTAATTTATCCAATAATATACAACCAAATCGAATAGCTATATAAACCCAAACAACAGTAATAAAACCTAAGCGAAGCTCCAGCCGGCCAACCGCCGACTAGCCCCTCCTGGATCCACCCTCCTCGTCCAATCGCAAACCTGCCCCATGGAATAGGGTGTCCAGAAAATACAGAGTACGAGACGTGAGCATAAAACGCTCAGTGCGAGAGTATGAGTATACATGCATGCAAAGTGAACTCCCTATAGACTCGAGGTCAAGGATCAGATAACAGAGACAGACCGGGCCCTAGTATGTAGCACGCTGTGCCGTCGCTTCAGGAGGTGGCTCCCATACCGAGATAACCGTGGATATGCCGGACCCAAATTGATGGAAGTCCATCCACTAACAGGATATGGTACAACCCTACTAACAGACATCTCGAAAGAGATACAACAAGATGCAAATGAATGCAGCATAATATCATGACATATAAATCATGCAGTCACATAATACATGCATACTCAGTCAGGATATCTCGAACAGTACTTTAGTACCTCAAAATAGCGCAAGCTCTACCAACTCTAGGTCCACGCCTATAGTCTGCTCTACACTGCCAAATGATACTACTATCATCAAAGTGCTCTAAAAGCCTTAACTAAGCTATTGCATACTCCTAAATATTTATAGGAAGCAAAAGCTATACCTTCCTCCGTCGTTAGCCCTTTGATGTCGATGCCTCCAGAACTTGGGCACAACTCCGCTACGACTACCGAACGCCTCGCCGACCTCCGGACCAAGCCTAAGAAGACTAGAACAGCTCCAAAAGGACTAGAAAGGAAAGGAGAACTCGGAATTGGCAAATGAAAGTGAAGTCTCGGCCTTCTATTTATAGACAACGATCGAAACTTCCGATCCTTGATCAGAACGTCCGAACCTCGATCGGAACGTCCGATCCTGCCATCGGAGCTTCCGAAGATCCTGATCTGCCACGTGTCAAAATATCACTAGTTGACTCCGGATAGGGGTGATCGGAGCTTCCGGTCCTGATCGGAGCTTCCGATCCAACCACACGTCATGCCTGACGTAATAACATCGGTGCCTCCGATCGCTCATCGGAGCTTCCGATCCTGTTCGGAGCTTCCGATCGTGCCTTCGGAGCTTTCGATCCGTCCGATACCCAATTCAATTAATTAGCATTAATCCTTTAATTACTCAATTAGGGTACGGGCTACTACAAATATTGTCTTCAATTGTTTTCCCCTTCAGATCAGCATAATCATCAAATACCACATAAATAGATTCAATGATAATTCTAGTTCTCAAGTTAAACACACGATAAGCTCGACTATTCAAAGCATATCTCAGAAATAAACACTTATCGCTTTTTGAATCAAACTTAGCCAACTGCATCCTGTCATTTAAAACATAACATATGCATCCAAAAATATGAAAATATTTAAGGTTAGACCTCTTTCCCATGAGAATTCCATAGGATGTCATAGTAGAACCTTTCCTTAAATATACCCTATTGGATATGTGACATGCAGTATTTAAAGCCTCAGCCCAAAATCTTTTTACAATATTTTTGGAGCTTAACATAACCCTTGCCATCTTTTGGAGGGTTCTGTTTTTCCTTTCGGCAATGCCATTCTGCTGAGGTGTCTTAGGTGCTGAATATTCATGTGATATATCTTCCTTTTCACAGAATTGATCAAACAATGAGTTTTTAAATTCCTTACCATGGTCAGTTCGAATCCTGATAACCTTCAAAGCAAACAGATTAGTATCTGCTTTATCAATTTTTTGAAGGCATCGAAAGTTTCAGACTTTTCTCTTAAAAAACTTACCCATGAGTACCTTGAAAATTCATCAACACACACAAATGAATACCTCTTACCTCCACAACTTTCAACCTCCATAGGTCCTATTAAGTCCATGTGTAGGAGTTCAAGACATCTTGTTGTCCCACAGTGTTGTAACACTGGATGTGACACACGAATTTGCTTACCTTTTTGACAGTCTTCACACACATATGGAACTCCAGAAGTTAAATTTGGCATCCCACGTATAACATCATACTGGCTCAGTTTCTTCAATGCTTTGAAGTTGGCATGTCCCAACTTTTGATGCCATAAATTCAATTTATCAACCTTGGTGAATTTGCAAGCAAGTTCCTCTCCAAGTTGATAACAGTTGTCCGATGATCTAGACCCTGTCAAAACACACGAATTACTCTTATCAAATACTTGACATAAATTCTTATCAAATTTAACATAAAGATCATCATCACAAAGTTGACTAATGCTAATAAGATTAGCATTTAATCCTTCAACATGTAGAACATTGTGAAGCTTAGGCAGTCCTTCTACATTCAAAGTTCCTTTTCCAACAATCTTTCCATTGGCTCCTCCTCCATATGTCACTTTTCTTTTATCCTGTTCAACATAGTCAGAAAGATACTTCTTTAATCCTGTCATGTGGCGTGAACTGCCACTGTCGAAGTACCAATGACCTGCAACATTAGTTTTCAAGGAAGTATAAACGACATTACAACTAGATTTAGCTTTTGGTACCCAAACCTTTTTCTCAAAATTTTTCTTACTGGCAGTGTTCTGGTTCAGTGTTGGCAACACTGATGACAGCTCTTGCCTGGAATTCCAGCACATATAGTCATACCTGAGTTTGAAACAGTAAGGCTTGATGTGACCTTGCTTGTGATAGTAATGACAAACAAACCTACGCTTCCTTTGCTTTTTCCTCTGAACAGGAGCTTGTGCCTTCAATGGAATTGGTTTTTCCTTTGGAATTGCAATTGGAACACTAGCAGAGTGTTGGAACACGTGTTCTCTGATCAAACGGATGTGATACCCAAAGCAGCGGAAGTTTAAAAATTTTGTTTTGTGATATGGAACGATTCCATATCGTGGGTATCAAATCCTAACGATTAAAATTGTTGCAAGTAAAAATAAAACACAATTAATATTTTTACCTCTTCAAGCAAAGGCTTGATTATGGACTCCAACAGAATTAATTTGCTCTTCTTGTAAATCCCGGGAACCGATGACTTGCTCGATCAATCTCCGGAATTAGGTCCACGAACAGAAAAACTAAAACCTTCTGATTGATTGCACTAGAAATCAATCAGATATTTATTGAAGAGAATAAACAGATTTGATCTGTCAATTCAGAATGTAATTTTTCACAAAAATCACAGCCTGAATTATCTCAAAAAGGAGAAAAGAATTTCGAAAATTCCCTTAGAATATTATAAGTGATTTTCGAAAATTTCAAGGATGGAATGCATGCAATTTTCGAACACTACACCTATATTTATAGATAATTTCTAGACTAGATTAAGTTATAATTATATTAGGACTCTAACTCCTTAGGGCCCATAATCCATAACTTAAGCCCAACAAGCCAAGCCTGTTATTATAGAAATTAATATAAAATTCATCATGACTCCGATTGATAAACTGATTTCACCAATGTGCACAGAAACCATTTTTGCATCTTTTAAAGTCAAGATAATTTTTTTGAATCCGAATTCAGTGATTTCCAAAAATGCCCATCCATATGTCATTTTAGAAAATTTCACTCCCTTTAGTTAAGAAGTCCAACTTCTCTTTCATTAAATTTAACTCTTTAAATTTAACTATCTCAACGGGGTTTAGTAATCTATTACTTGTGTGACCCTCAATGGTTCAGGGATACAGCTAGCCGTGGGCTCACAACTCCTTGTGAATCGAAACAACAATTTTCGACTTACCCATCGAATCATGGTAAGAGCGCCTAGCAACATTGCCCCATGATTCCCTAGGTATCACTTATAGTGCCTGCAAGAACCAGTAGGTTTTGGTTAGCATACAGTACGGTCCCTTCATCCATATATCTCGATCGAATCAACAACCATTGGTGCATCGAGAGTCGTTCGAGATTCGATAACTATGCAATGCATCTTGAAGATCAAATAGTGACATCGCATGTGCTACTAGGAAACCGAGTAACCTAAAACACATCATGTACTCTGGCCAGAGATTCGTCACACTAATATCTCCTCAGATCGCATAGGATATCCACACTCGCAGGTATGTGGTGAATCCTTGACAACAAAGCATCGAATCCTATATGTGTCGTAACTGTACCCAATCCTGACACCTGATGACCCCAATAGAGTCGGTAAACGAGTCAAAGTACAGTACTAGCATATAGAGTCTCAATGATGTTTCAAGTAGTAAGGACTAATGGTGTACAACCAAAACCGCCGCCTTTATCCACTCGATAAGTGATAACCACTTGGAAAGTCCGGATAGGGTAGTTCGATCATTCATCATATGAATATCCATTTCCATGCTTTGAACATCTCCATGTCCATTACCAATTAAACGTGGTACTTGGCATCACAAATGCTAGTCTCAATCTCGAGCGATCCTTATCCTTATTTGCGGACGACTCAATTGACTAGGAACTGTTTAGAATATACAGTAATTATAAGATGTGTTTCATGATAGTCATCCCCATGTACTATCACATCTTACATGCACTCTAGTATATTCAAGGTCTTCATCTAAACAACAATAGTATATCACAATATAACAATATGAAGAAAGATAAAGTAAATGCCATGATAAAAGTGTAAATTATATTAAATAAAGATTGTTTACATATAGAGTCATCAAAGCCCTTAGCCACAAGTTGGCTAATCGGGCACCCACTCTTTCACAGAGTTACTGTTCTCTTTGGCAAAAACAGTTTGTGACGACTCCCCAACTTCAAACTTGCTATTATGAAATCCTAGACCAGCTCTATCATCTTTTCCCATCATAAAAATTGAATCCAGCTTGGTCTTTCTTGAATTAAACTTTGCGAGAGTTGCATTGGCTCTTCCAAGCTCTTCTTTGACCTTGCCTAGTTCTAAATCCTTCTTGCTCAGAACAACTTCAAGTTTAGCCACTGAAGCTTTTAGTTCACTGTTCTCCTTTGTTAAAGCAGAATTTGTCGTGTTCCTTAATATCCAGTCATTATACAATTCTTCATACATCTTCTGAGCATTATCCCAAGACAGTTCTACTTCACCAGCTTCCTGATTTGAGTCTTCAGAAACAGATGCATTCAGACAAAGTACTTTTTGGTCAGTGTTGTGACCAAGTGTTGTGACATCTGTGACAGCACTGTGTTTCTTCTGCGTCACCAAAACTGAAAGAGCATAGTGAGTCTCTTCTTCTCCTTGTTTTGTTCCTTCCTCATCTTCATCATCACTTAGGGAAGTACACATTCCTTTACGAAGTCTGGTTGGGCACTCATTAGCATAGTGACCGAAGCCTGTGCACTCATGACATTTCACAGATTCAAACTTCTTTGAGATATTCAGTGTTTTTCCTTCTTTCTGAAAGTGATTTTGACTCTTTGAAGGGATGATATTATGTTCTGGTCCGCATATCCTCAATGGTTTTCCAACAGTAGGAGCATCAAAACTTTAGGTTTCTGACCAGGTTTCTTAAAATCTCTCATTCTCTTCAAGTAGTTACCAAATTGTTTGGTAAGAAAGGCGATTGAATCATCTCCTAAGTCAGACTCATTGACTCCCTGTGTCAGATCAACAAAATCATTGTATGAGTCATTAGAAACTTGAAGTGCAATAAACTTACCTTTGTCCTTTTTTTCCAAAATTCATCTTTAACTCATATGTTCGAAGTGAACTCATCAATTCATCCAATCCCAGAATTGATGTGTCTTTTGATTCATCAATGGCACAAATCTTCATTTGAAATCTTTCCGACAGTGATCTTTGACACTTTGCTCACTAAACGTTCGTTAGAAATAGCATCACCAAGATCAATTGCCTCATTCTCTATCTTCCTCAAACGTCGTTCATAATCATCGATTGTCTCACTTTCTTCCATTTTCAGATTTTCAAACTGAGTAGTGAGAATCTTTCTTTTGGTTCGACGCACACTATCGGATCCTTCACAGTGCATTTGAAGTTTTTCCCAAGCCTGTTTAGCACAAATACAGTTAGTTACAAGTGAAAAATATTAGAATCAAGAGAAGTAAATATAGCATTAAGAGCTTTGTTGTTCATATTCGAAGCAGCAGTTTCATCGGCATTCCATTTCGTTTCTGGTTTGAGGAGAAAATCTCCTTCTCCTTCTCCTTCTCCATCAGTTCTCCTTGGTGGATTCCAGCCTTGTAACACAGGCTGCCATGCCTTTTCATCAATCGATTTGATGTAGACACGCATCCTAACTTTCCAGATAGAATAGTTGGATCCATCCAAGATTGGAGGGCGTTGAGCAGTTCCTGAATAAGGTATCTCCATTGTGATGTCCTGTCAAACACAAAAACAGAATCACACTTAGTATCGTCAAGTAAGTGTCTCTGACGCCAATTGTATGGTTTGGACAGTATGAAATCACAGAAATACCAGAAAACTTTTCGAGTGTGTGTTATCTTTCAGTGTTGTCAACACTTCACGATAACACTATGCAGCAGAATAATTAACTAACAATAAAAGTAAATAACACACAGATATTTATGCACAAGTACTAAGTACTTGTACTATGCCTCATGGCGAAATAATCACTAGAAAATTAAACCAGTTTACAAAAAACCAACTAGCGATTGTTTTATGAAAAACTACTTTTCTCAACAGATTGAGAAAATAAACGACTTTCTAAAAACTAGTAAAAACTAGAATAATAAATCAATAGGAAGTTCTAAACCGAAAAACGAAAACCAAAAAAACACTTTCTGAACAACACTTCACTCGTGTGTTCTTCAGTGTTTCCAACACTACTCGGCAACACAACGTAGCAGTAGTATCTCTTCAGAAATTCTTCAATGATCGAACTTCAATACTCTAGAATTTCTGCAGTACTTTCTCTATGTATTTTACTCTCTATGTTTCACTCTCTTGATCTCTCTATCTCGTTGTTGTCGTCTCTCTCGGTTCAAGCACTCCTATAAATAGATCTTCAATATATTTTCATAAATAAGAACCTACAAAGCATGAAAACAATATATCATTAGAATCAAATATTTCGAATCAAGATATAACTGATATTACTAATTTTAACACTTGTTCTAAGAAAAGCAAAACTATAAATATAGAAATTGAATGCAATAAGGAAATAATTTAAAAGACATGTGCACAACATGTTCTTTCAAGGTTGTTGGATTTGAAATTCATGGATTTCGATTGCTTTATTATTTATTATTTACAATGAAATAATAGATTAAATTTTAAATTCACATTTAATTTACTTATTTACACATTAATAATTTAATACAAAATCTAATTGGTTTCAAATGAGAGGTGAACTTAAAATCCAGATTGGTTAACATGCAAAAACCATATAAACATGTAACGAGTCGATTTAAATTTTATGGGTTTAATTACTTTTCTTAAAAAAAATATTTGAGTACATTAATTGAAATTCATGATTCAAACGTAACCTAAGTAAATTTAAAATTAATTTGTTATATATAATAAAATTCATTTTAATTCATGTAATTTTAAGTGAGATGCAAATTTGAAATTTGGACCGGAAATGCATCGACTTGTGAGTTGTGAACTTGTGATCCTTCCTTTTCTAAACAAAAAAAAAAAAAAAATATTTGAGTACATTAGTTGAAATTAATTGATTCAAACGTAACCTAAGTAAATTTAAAATTAATTTGTTATATATAATTAAATTCATTTTAATTCATGTAATTTTAAATGAGATGCAAATTTGAAATTTGGACCGGAAATGCATCGACTTGTGAGTTGTGAATTTGTGATCCTTCCTTTTCTAAACAAAAAAAAAATATTTGAGTACATTAATTGAAATTCATTGATTCAAACGTAACCTAAGTAAATTTAAAATAAATTTTTTATATATAATAAAATTCATTTTAATTCATGTAATTTTAAATGAGATGTAAATTTGAAATTTGGACCGGAAATGCATCGACTTGTGAGTTGTGAACTTGTGATCCTTCCTTTAAGGTCCAATTTACGATGCTACGATGGTCCATTTTTTGTACCGCTTCAATTATTATCTTTAAGTGGTCCATTCTGTTTTTGTTGCTTTGAATTTTAATTTTAATTTTTAATTTTTTTAAAAAATTAAAGGAAAACATAACTTGAATTAATTCGATAAATCTCCAGATACAATGTTATTAAGCCAACTAGGACTAACACACCATCTAACCACTACAAATTAAGTGATAGTATTTATCCCTTTTTTAGCATTATTTGTTAGTGGTAATTTTTAGCATTATTTGGTTAGAGATTAAAACTTTTACATTTTACATTTTAATCTAATTATTTAACGTTTTTAAATGTGTTTGATTACACATATTTATATATACGTTCATATTGTTTTAAAATTTTATTTCACATCCCTTCAAAAAAAATTTTATTTCACATAAAATGGATAGTCATCAATTTAATTTACAAAAAAACCATTCTGACAAAATTTACTAAAACAAAATCTTAAAAATTAAGCAAAAATATAACTGATATTGAATTTACCAGCAGTATTAGTGGTTTTATTTTAACATTAGTATGATAATTTTGGTAATTAATAAAATTTTATTTGATATTCGTGTGTCATTATGTTATATGTGCTTCTGTTAATTCATTTTTATCGTTTTTCTCTTATAATAGTATTTGGATGATAAAAATATATTGTTTGTTTGAGAGAATTGTCTCCATGTCAAAAATCAAAGTCACACAAGAAGCGAATTGAGAAGTTAATTTGTCATATGGATAAGTGAACGTATATTATTAAGGTCATGACGATTTTTATCTATTGCGTTTTGATTTGTTTAGACTGCAGAAAATATTTCTAAATATGATGTGTTCAAACAATTTTATACCTAAATTTTGTAATCATATTTTCAACTGTTAATCACGTACGTGCCACACACACATACTTTCACATAAATACACACAATACCGACAATTAGTTCTTATGCATTTAGAAAACCATAACCAATGGGACATTGATTTTTCACATAAAAATTTCCAAAATAAAGATATAACACAAAATTAAACTAGTCACCAACAAAATATAAGTACCAAAAAAGAAATCATGATAATCAAAATTTGAAATCTAAATGGATCTATCAAAAGTCACGAAAAAAACAATCTATTAATTATATATATTTATATATCTCAAAGCTTCAATTTTAGCACCTTGGAAAATCACTTGGAGGGGGCACTAAGCATTGAAACGGCTCCTTCCCACTTTTAACAATAAACCCCATCGCTAAACCCCATGATGTATGTTGCTCAAGATGGCAATGTATGAACCAAACTCCTGGATTATCCGCGACAAGCCGAATCGCCGCCCATCCACCCACCGGAACGCCCACCGTGTTCCTCTCCGGTGGATCCACCAGATTGTACCCCTCGAGATCTTTTGTCTCGTCAAAGTTCCCGAACCCTCTTCCCACAATGAAGAAGTTATGGCCATGAACATGTATAGGATGGTTTTCCGGATTCAAGAAGTTAGTATCTTGTAAAACGATCTCGAGTCGCGTGCCGAAGGGAACCTGCAGCACTTTGGTTCCGAACTCCGTGTTCATGTTTTCTGCCACGGGGTTCACTCCGGTGTAGTTGAAAACATAGGGTGGCCTTTCGGGGAAGTCGGAAGAGATCCCGGAGTTGAGGTTGCGGTAATGCGATTCGAGAATCGACATCGAAGGACGAACAAAAGATTGGTTGTTGATCGAAGCGTAGAACTTCTTGTTTAGGTACCCTTTACAGGTTTCATTCACCGGGCAGTCTTGAAGATTCAAGCTGATCGTCATGACGGCGCGTTTATCGATCTTTTTCGGCACGTTGCAAGGGTAAACATGTGATCCGAGGCTCCGGAGCTTGTCCGAAAACTGCGTGGCGAATAGGGTATCTTTCATTACTGGGAGATTGCTAGGCAAAGTAGTGTAGTGATCAGTTGGAATTGCCGGAGGCTTCTTGGTTTCAAGATAGGAGTTAGGTTTGTACTTCAAGAAACCAATTGTGGTTGAGTTATCAAATGGGAAAACTGAGGTCAAGTAAGGTCTAGCCGCCATTACAAACATGCCGGAAGAATCGGGGACTTGATCCGCGGTTAGCAACACCGTCGTGGTTTGCCCGGGAGTGATCATTATGGCGGATGTGGCGAACGGTTTCGTGTAAACCGCGTCGATTTCCACCACCATCAAGCTGTGATTCGCCACGGCGAAGTAGAGCTCGTCGTTCAACGCCGCGTTTATGATTCTTAGCATGTAGGTTTTCCCGCTTTCAACTGTCTGTATGAAGGTATCTGTGATGGATGATTCCAATAATAATGTAATTGTGAGGAATAAATGTAGAGACTAGAAATGTTTTGCTAATAAAATAATAATTTATAATTTAACTTGGTAATTTAAGTAAATGCACTATTCCCTAAAATAATATATATGATCCGTTTATAGTATGACATAATATTATCAAGGTTTGGTGATAACTAATATATATTATTATAAACAATAATGACTATATATATCTAGGGTTATGTTAAGGTAGGTGATCATCTGAACTCAAAAAGGTTTTGCCGTAATCATTTGAGCTACTTGCGGCATCTTGTATAATCAACACTAGTGTATAAAGTATGTGTATATTGAAAGGAATATTTTATTTTTTAAAATCATTCTATTTTGAAAAAGAGTTTATTAAATATTTTTTGTCTTTTTTGGACATGAAGTGATCTTTATTTATGTGATTTATTTCCTATTTGCGATATTGATAAGCTGATTAAAATATTTAACATATCATATCTAATATTTATCTTTTTTTATTTGTGTAGATTTGATATGATCAAATCAAAGAAATCCTATGCCTACAAGGAAATATATTGAAGAAGGATTCTTGGTCTATTTATTTGAGATAGGCGTTCACAAGAAAAGAGAGATAGAGAGAGACCGTGAGATTTTCCAAGAGCTTCATACACGTACATTGACAGAAAGATTGAAGATCTTTGAAAGCTCAAATCGGTCAAGGTTACTTGATGCTTGAAGAACACTTGAAGATCATTGATTGAAGAGTGTTTCGACTATACAATTTTTTGGCATCAAGATTTTTAACTTCTTACTCTATTTTATTTATTCTATCTTGAATAGAATTTTTAGGAGTTATTTTTATGGTTTATTTTCTCAATTATTTTAAGAAATTGAATTTTACAATAATCACTAGTGTTAGGGTTTGGAAAACTCTTTGATTTGTTTTTTAGTGAAGTTTTGCCCTGAAGCGCTGCAAGAGTATTTTATACTCTTGCTTAAATCATATTGAGTCTATTTATTTGGTTGCTTGTTTATTTTATTTACGCTTTAATTTTATTCCGCTGCAAGTTACTCAAGGTGTTATTGTAGGTGTGGTCAACATCTTGTGACAACACCTCAAACAGTTTATGTGCAACCCCTATTCCCTTACAAGTGACATCAGAGCCATATTCTTGATACACTAAGAACTGATCTTGGTTTGTTTATTTTATTACAGGGAATAAGATGGACTCATCGTATGTTGCGAACTCGTTCCTGAAATCTCCGATCCTTGATGTCACGAATTACGCACTATGGAAGAATAGGATGCGATATACTATTAAGGCTATGTATGTTCGTGCTTGGCAAAGTATTCTGACTGGTTGGACTCCTCCAAAGACGCTAGATGAAGATGGAGACTACATCATCAAGCACGAAGAAACTTGGACTGCCAAGGAAACACAAAGTTCAAGCTACAATGCTAAAGCACTCAATGCAATTTTTGCAACTGTTGATATGAGGATGTATGGAATCATAGCTGATTGCACTGTTGCTAAGAATGCATGGGATGCTCTTCAAGAACACTGTGAAGGGACTGATAGCGTGAGAAGAACAAGATTGAGATTGTTAAACGCAAGATTTGAAAATATCAGGATGGATGAAAATGAATCTATTGCTGATTATGATAAGAAACTTAGGGAGATAGCTACAGAGGCACATGCTCTTGGATGACCTATTGCTAGTGAAACTATGATGAACAAGGTTCTTCGATCCTTGCCTAAAAGATTTAATGGGAAGATTTGGGCGCTTGAAGAAATTAAAGACACTTCAAAGATGAATATGACTGAACTGATTAGCATCCTTCAAGTTTTTGAGATGAACAATTCAGAACAAGAGAAGGATAAAGAAAAATCAATAGCCCTTCAAGCTTCGAAACCCTCGTACGAGGAGTATGTTCAATTTCATCAAGAAGTTCATCAATCTGACTTGGAAGATGATTCGATCTCTCTTATGACTAGGAAATTCAATGATTATCTGAAGAAGATGAAAGAGTCAAGAAAGACGGATCAAAAACTCAAGGCTCCAATGTTCTCTAACAAGCCTTTAAGGATTACTGGACCAGAACAATCACCAAGGAAACCTGTTGATACTCCTAAGCCTCGACTGATGTTGGAAGGGAAGAAGAAGTTTGTGTCAAAGAAGTTGGATACTGTTCAATGTCATGCTTGTCAAGGTTTTGGACACTATGCAAATGAGTGTGCCAACACGCTTAGGAAAGTGATGAACACATTCTTGAGTGATGGAGAGTCTGAAGAAGAAGAACAAGAAGATGAAGAAAGTCATACTGCCTTATCTGCCCTACTGAAGAGCAAGAAAAAGTTTCAAGTCAATCCTTTAGATATTGTCGCAGGTGTTGCCACACCTGGCCGCAACATCTCCCAAAGGTCAGTTTGTTTGAATTCCTCCATTACTGATAACATGTGTGATAATGATACAGGTGAATAGACAATGTCCATGGAAGAAACTCGGATGATGTTTTAAGAACTTCATACTGATTGGGTTGAAAGGAACAAGATGAATACTATTCTTTCGAAGGAAAATTCTGATCTAAAGGCTGATGTGTCAAGACTGTAAGTCATGCTGAGTAAGAAAGACATGGAACTAAGCCAAGTGAAGAAAGAACTCGGAAAAGCAAATGCTACATTGGCCAAGTTTAATTCAAGCACTTCCAAGCTTGATTCGTTACTCATGATGGGAAGAGATGGTACGGCTGATTTAGGTTTTGAAAACAACATATTTGAGGTTGGTGAAAGTTCGAAAGGCCCTGTGTTTGTCAAGGAAAATAGCAGTGCAAAAAGCTCAAGAAAAAAGGCCTCACCAAGTGATCCTCCAAAACCAAAGCCATAGCCTGCTGCCCCTTCAAAATTTAGAAGGAAGCGTAAGTACATCTGTCATTACTGTCATAGACCAGGTCATATCAAACCATATTGTTTTAAGCTGTAGGAAGACTACAGGTATAGATCTGCATCGAAGGTGTTGCCTAAGGTTTTGCCAACACCTCCCCACAACATCCCTAGAAACAGATCTTATGTAAGAACGATTTGGGTACCAAAAGCTGATATTCAATGTCATGTGATTTATGCTGCTTTGAGAACTAATGTTTTAGGTGCATGGTACTTTGATAGCGGTAGCTCTCGTCACATGACAGGTTCCAAAAAGTTTCTCACTGACTATGTTGAACAGAAAAGTGGAAAAGTAACCTATGGTGGAGATTCAAAGGGAAACATTGTAGGAAAAGGAACTCTGGATGTTGCTGGTCTGCCCAAGCTTCGCAATGTGCTTCATATTGAAGGATTAACCGCAAATCTAATAAGCATAAGCCAACTTTGTGATGATAATTTGCATGTACAATTTGATAAAAAAATTATGCAAAGTTTTTGATGATTCAAATTTGTGTGTCATGACAGGTACAAGGTCATCGGATAACTGCTATCAACTCGGAGAAGAGATGACTTGTAGGCACACAAAATTGAATGAGTTTGATCTATGGCATCAAAAATTGGGTCATGCAAACTTCAAGACTTTAAAGAACTTAAGTAAGTTAGATGCTGTCAGAGGTATGCCTAACTTAAAATCTGGTATTCCATTTGTGTGTGAAGCGTGTCAGAAAGGGAAGCAAACTAGGGTGTCACATGAGGTGTTGCCAACATCTGTGACAACACGCTACCTTGAGCTTTTATATATGGACTTGATGGGTCCAATGGATGTTGAAAGCTTTGGAGGTAAGAAATATTCTTTTGTTTGATATACTTGGGTAAATTTTCTGAGAGAAAACTCGGACACATTTGATGCCTTCAAGAAACTGCTCACTAAGATTACGAATCTACATAATCTGAAGGTAATCCGTATTCGCACTGATCATGGTAAGGAGTTCGAAAACTCTTCTTTTGCTAGTCTGTGTGATAAGAAAGATATTTCTCATGAATTTTCTGCTCCTAAAACTCCACAACAAAATGGAATTGCTGAAAGGAAAAATAGGACTTTGCAAGAAATGGCAAAAGTGATGTTGAGTTCGAAAAATATTTCAAAACTTTTTTTGGCTGAAGCCTTTAATACTGCATGTCATATTTCAAATAGAGTTTATTTGAGGAATGGTACTACTATGACATCCTACGAAATTCTCATGGAAAAGAGGCCAAACCTTAAATATTTTTATGTTTCTGGATGTGTATGTCACGTTTTGAATGATAGGGATCATCTTGCTAAATTTGATGCAAAAAGTGATAAGTGTATGTTCTTGGGATATTCATCAAATAGCCGAGCCTATAGGATGTACAACTTAAGAATGCGGACTATTTTTGAGTCAATTAATGTTGTTTTTGATGAATTTGCAGATCTAAAGAAGAAAATAGCTGAGGATGAAGTTAATGATCTGCTTGAAAATTCTAGAAATTTAGATGTTGTCAAAGGAGTGTTGTCAACACCTCTGACAACACCTCCTATAGAAAATCCAGAATCAAAAGTTGAAAAGCCTACTGATGAGAATATTGATGAGAACAGTGAGGTAAATGAAGCTGGAAAGAACGTTCCAAGCAGAATTCAAAAGAATCACCCAACCTCACAGGTCATTGGAGATGTGCATGGAGACTTGCAAACTCGAAGAAAAGAGAAAGTGGATTATCGAAAGATGGCAGGTTTGTTGTGCATGAGTTCTACATATTCTCAGGTAAGATTATCTTGTTTCGTGTCAAACATTGAACCCAAAAAGGTAGAAGAATCTTTAAAAGATGAATTTTGGGTCAATGCTATGCATGAAGAGTTAGAACAATTTGTTAGGAATGATGTTTGGTACTTAGTACCGCGTCCTGCTCATGAAAATGTCATAGGAACTAAATGGATTTTCAAAAATAAAACTGATGAGTTGGGAAACATCATTAGGAATAAATTTAGGTTGGTAGCTCAAGGGTATACACAGGTTGAAGGGGTGGACTTTGATGAAACCTTTGCTCCTGTAGCCCGCATTGAGTCAGTCCGACTTTTGCTTGTTGTTTCATGTTATATGGGAATGAAACTGTTTCAAATGGATATAAAGAGTGCCTTTTTGAATGGGATCCTAAATGAAGAAGTCTTTGTGAAACAACCTAAGGGTTTTGATGATCCAAATCATCTTGACTATGTGTATAAGTTGAAAAAGACATTGTATGGATTGAAGCAAGCACCACGTGCATGGTATGGGAAACTTACTGAGTACTTGCTCAATATTGGCTTCAAAAAAGGTGAAGTTGATAAGACTTTGTTTGTGCAAAAGTTTCAAGGTAATATATTAATTTGCCAAATTTATGTGGATTATATAATTTTTTGTGCTTCAAATGATAAACTTGTTGATGATTTTGTGAAGTGCATGTCGTCTACATTTGAGATGAGCATGGTTGGTGAGTTAACATATTTCTTGGGCTTGCAAGTGAAACAAATGCATGATGGTATATTTTTGTGACAAAAAAAGTATGCTAAAAATCTTGTAAAGAAGTTTCTGAATGACAACACTAAACACATGCGCACACCTATGTGGTCTAATGAAAAACTGTCTAGGGAGGATGTTGCCGAAGGTGTTGACAACACCATCTACAGAAGCATGATTGGTAGTCTTTTATATTTAAGTGCTATTAGACCTGATATCATGTATAGTGTTTGTCTATGTGCTAGATACCAGTCTAACCCAAAAATTACTCACTTGAAGGCCGTAAAACGTATACTGAAATATGTGGCTGGAACTTTGAATTTGGGTTTGTAGTACACTAAAGAAACCAATTCTAATTTGGTAGGATTTAGTGATGCTGATTGGGCTGGGGATTTAGATGAGAGAAAGAGCACTTCGGGAGGATGTTTCTACTTGGGGAATAACTTAGTATCTTGGTATAGTAAGAAACAAAATTGTGTCTCACTGTCTACTGTCGAGTCTGAGTATGTTGCTGTTGGTAGTTGCTGTTCACAACTCCTTTGGATGAATCAAATGCTAAATGATTATGGTGTTAAGAGTGATACTCCTATTGTGCACTGTGATAATTCAAGTGCCATTGATATATCCAAAAATCCAGTACAACACTCTTGAACCAAACACATTGACATTAGACATCACTTCTTTCGATATTTGGTCGAGAAAAACATGATCTTAATTGAGTTTGTTGGAACTAATAACCAATTAGCTGATATATTCACAAAAGCTTTGGATTTCGAGAGATTTTCTAGTCTAAGGAAGTCTCTCAGTATGTGTGTATTATAGACAGAACCGAGATATTGTCAGGAGTGTTGCTAACACCCTGTGACAACACCTTTTCATGCATGTGCATTTTTAGGATCTTAGGCATACTGCATTCATGCATTCATTCTGTTTTGTGATGTGGTTGATACTTTGTAACCATTGACTAGTTTTCACTCAGGATTCTCATCAAAAATTTTTACAGCTTAATGTGGATTAATCAAAGAAGAGTTCTGACTTTGTCACGAAATAGTGGAGGGACGTTCGTGTATTCCATGATCTTGTCCCAAGTGAAAAGTGACTTTGTAAATTCAGAATAACAAAAGAAAAAAATGATGAAACTTGAATTAAATCAATCATCAAATTTGATTGATAATAAGAAGCAAATGGAAAAAGCTACCTAAAGGGGTCCATTTGAAGATCGTTCCTTTAGTGTGCAGGCTACCACTTCTGCAAAAATAATAAATTGGATATAATAATTTTTCTGAATCCTGAAGTGTTGCTGAAAGATGTTGCCAACATCGTGGATAACACCTCACTTGTCAACATTTATTTGTGCATAAAATTTCATTTTATTTTTTATGTCATACTCTATTTTTAGACATAATTAGGGCATGCATATTTGTGAATATACTAAGCCAAAAGGTTAAAAATTCTGATCGAACAAAATTTGTGATTTTTGCCCTATCCTCTGAATTTTTGAATTTGAATATGATTGGATTTTGTTTCGGTGGTGTTATATTCTGATGAAGAGTTAAATTTGGAAATATTTGGTGAAATATTTGGGCCGAAATTATCGGAAAAAATCGAAGAGATTTATTGCCAAATTAAATCGGATTTGTTACCGTTCTCCTCATATTTACCGTTGGAGATTTTGTTACCGTTGGGGCCTACTCAGAATCCGAGTTAGAATAGGAATATATTTGGTGCCTTATATGTTTGTGTGCTTATCTGTTTAAGGAAAGATATTATCTCCTTGCTTTGTTTCGCACCATTGTATCCTCTGTACTCCATGTTTTTCCATTGCCTAAAATTTCTTCTCTGTTCACTCTTTCACATTCTAATGGCAGGAAAAGGTTTTGATTCATATGATATTCGTTCTGAGATGGGATATTCGAAAGATGCTGCGGAAGGTGTCACAGCACCTACATCACCACACCCTGTGGTTGAGCAAGCAATCATTCCTGTTGCCGAGGAACCTGTGCCTCTGGACTCCATCGCTCCAGGAGAGCCTGGAAATGCCATCGATGCAGAGAATTTACCAGACATGAGCGTGGTGAATAAGGTGTTTCCCATGAAACCCTTAACTCGCCAATCCAAGAGACAAGCTGGATACAACCCAGATTACACTGCCTCCAAACGATTCCGTGGAAAAGGACAACGATCAAGACCATCTCTGGTGGACACTGAATTCACCTCTGGGGATGAGAGCTCTGATGAAGACTTCAAGCTTGTACGCCGAAAAAGGGAAACTCAAGTACCCAGGAACCGTCTGGACAAGCTACCGCTGAAAGTAAATCATCAAGTGATTCCTCTGAGAGTGAGTCCACTGAATCAGGAACTCCACTTGTTGCTGCTACTGTTGTTGAGACAGATGCACCTGCATCTGTACCTACTGTTGTGGGGACATCTACTGTTCCTCCTGTTCTGTCCGATGAAGAAGAAATGTCAATAGCCCAGTTCATGGCTAAAATGAAGAAGTCTAAAGGCAAGAAGCCTACATCTACTGGTACTGCTCCTGTCCCAGAATCTGAAGATGAACCAGACAAGGAGATGCTCGCAGAATTTGCTGACAACCGCCCTCAACCTTCTGATAGTTCCAGCTCTGATTCGAGTGAAGATTCAGATGCTGAGAAGGAGTTGGAAGAAGAGTCCAATTCTGATGACTCTGAACAAGAAGAGAAAGGTGTTGAGGAAGGTATTGCCGACACCCTGGACAACACCTTAGGCGAAGAATATCAGGTAAACTCGTCCTATTCATCTGCTTTTTACTCCAAGGAGATTGCTGATTGCTAGGAGAACTATGCTGATCGAGAGTTTCTGGAGGAGCATAACATTGATGTTGAGAGCTATGGAGCTCTAAACATGGTGAGATTTTTCGAGGTAAGGAACATACTGTCTACTGTTACTACTGTTGGTCCTTATTGCAGAGAATGAGTGCGTGAGTTTTACTGCAATCTCACTGAAGCTGTGAAGGATCCTAGATACATGAAGTATGGGAAAGTCTATGTGCGTGGGCAGATCTTCGCTTTCAGCCCTGCCATTATAAATGGATTTCTTCAAACTCCTGCCTCTGATGATGCTGCTCTGCCTACCACTGATGAGATGACATCTGTCATCACTGGAGGACATGTCACTGTTTACCCAGCTCTCATCCTAAGAAATTGTCAGCAGCCAAACTCACTTCTTTTTACTCTGTCCTCCATAAAAATGCTATGAAGACTTGGAATCCATCCGGAAATTTCAGTGTAGTTACCAAGCATCAAGCCCCTGTCTTGTATGCTATTGGCACTGGAATTGCATTCAACTACGGCCGACTCATGTTTGACACAGTCATGGCTTTTGCAGATGGTGCTCAACCTACATTGAAGCTGCCTTATCCATCACTCATCTATTCTATGCTGCTATCTCAAGAGATTGAGAAGGATGATGATGAAGAACGTATTACTCCAGGAGAGTTGCTAAAGATCGCACCTGCTTTGCTCAAAAGAAATCGGAAGATAGACCTTCCTTGGTCTGAGTTTGCTGATGCCGCAGGTGTTGTGGCAGGTGCTGCCAACACCTCCTCTGCCACTGCTGTTTTTGTACCCTCCCCCCCTCCCCCTCTACTGCTCATGATGTTGATCCTGCATTCATACAAGCTCAATTGGTGCATGTTGAGCAGAAGATTGCACAAGCAAAGGCTGACCTAGCCTATTATGAAGGGTTAAAGGCTCACTATGAATCACTACTAAGCGGAGCTGGCCCTTCTGAACAAAAAAGGGGAGAAGAAAGTGAAGCAGAAGAAGCTGAATATGAGAGCAATCAATTTTAATCTTCGTTTTTAGTTTTTTTGTTGGTTTTGCTAGTTTAGATTTTTGTTTATTATTTGTTTAGTTTGTTCCTGATCATAATCAAAACTGTCTTTTATGTGGTTTTAACTCTAATATGATTTCTGGATTGTGTTTCTTCTTGCTCTTATGGTTTCTGATTTAAGGTGTCATAAGCTAGATGTTACCAACATCTTGCGACAACACCTCTGGATATACTTAGGGGGAGAATCTATTCAGGGGGAGTTTTGATTAAGGGGAAGTTTAGTTGATATGTTTGTGAATTAAATATGTTTTGTCCAGAAAGGCAAAAAAAGGGAGATTGAAAGGAATATTTTATTCCTTAAAATCATCTTATTTTGAAAAAGAGTTTATTAAATATCTTTTGTCTTTCTTGGACATGAAGTAATCTTTATTTATGTGATTTATTTCCTATTTGCGATATTGATAAGTTGATTAGAATATTTAACATATCATATCTAATATTTATCTTTCTTTATTTGTGTAGATTTGATATGATCAAATCAAAGAAATCCTACGCCTACAAGGAAATATATTGAAGAAAGATTCTTGATCTATTTATTTGAGATAGGCGTTCACAAGAAAAGAGAGATAGAGAGAGACCGTGAGATTTTCCAAGAGTTTCATACACGTACATTGACAGAAGGATTGAAGATCTTTGAAAGCTCAAATCGGTCAAGGTTACTTGATGCTTGAAGAACACTTGAAGATCATTGATTGAAGAGTGTTTCGACTATACAAGTTTTTGGCATCAAGATTTTTAACTCCTTACTCTATTTTATTTATTCTATTTTGAATAGAATTTTTAGGAGTTATTTTTATGGTTTATTTTCTCAATTGTTTTGAGAAATTGAATTTTACAATAATCACTAGTGTTAGGGTTTGCAAAACTCTTTGATTTGTTTTCTAGTGAAGTTTTGCCCTGAGGCGCTGCAAGAGTATTTTATACTCTTGCTTAAATCATATTGAGTCTATTTATTTGGTTGCTTGTTTATTTTATTTACGCTTTAATTTTATTCCGCTGCAAGTTACTCAAGGTGTTATTGTAGGTGTGGTCAACATCTTGTGACAACACCTCAAACAGTTTATGTGCAACCCCTATTCCCTTACATATATATATATAATATGTACACACAATAAATTAATATTGTAATATGTATAATATGCACATGATGCTGCAGTATTGATGTGTGGTGAGTGTCACATCTGCACACTCGATTAACAAGACTGAAAAAGATGAAAAACATGCAAGTTACATAATCAAAAACGTAATTTTTTCTCGCTTTTTTGGGCATGCTTTTGTGATCGTTGACCAAAATATCGTCTAAGTTAATTTTGTCAACTATTAGTGTGCTCTAGATCATACTCATGAAAAATGATATATATATTTATATATGTTTACCTTTGGCGGAGCAAGGATACAAGGGCCCCGGCAAACCATTGATTGTGTAGGCATCGGAAGAATTAGGTCCACCACCGTATAACATCATCTCCTTCTCAACTTCATCAATATCTACATTCCACCACTCACCTAGTGTACACGTACAACACACGCAAATAATAATCTACGTGAAAATCCATGCATGTAATTTTATAAACAATTTTTAAGCGAAGAGATCGAGATGATTAATCGATCAACGTTTTACCGAAAATGATGGGGATTTCGAGTTGGATTGGTGTGGAAAAAGGGAGAGGCAAGCGTGGTGCGGGGCGAATGATGAAAGCGCCGTGAACAGAAGCACGTTGCCAGGAGAAATGTGCGTGCCACCAAAGGGTTCCCCTTTGGCCGATCACTGTGAAGTTGTATGTGTAAGTGCCGCCGGCGCCGATGGGACACTGCGTTATGTACGCCGGTCCGTCGGCCCATCCGGTTCGCAGCTGTCGCACCCCGTGCCTGTTATAGGAATCATGAATGAAAACCTTGCATATTTAGGGTTATATGCTACATTTAAGGATTATAAATTAGATTACATATTGTTAAAATATTTTTTTCAAATAAAGTGTATGAATAATTTTTTTATAATCTCAAATCGAATGTGTAAAGCTACATGTACATGTAGTATTTTCTGAATGCTTATATACTCGTTTGAGAATATATATTGCAAATCATGTATTTTAGTCTTTGGTTGTATTTGTTTAGGTTGGTTTTGATCTAATTAAGGAACTGCTTCTTGTTTGTTTACTTTAAAGATAAAAAATTATTAGATTGTTCAAAGCTTTGATTACCTACTACTAAAATTAAAGTCAAAACAAGTCAACTTTCGATGTTTATTTTTGCAATTAATGATGAACTTTCACACCATGTACGTTTATATACGGTTCATTTCAACCTACTTTTACAGGCACTACCTCCATGATAAATCTAAGGATCATCATTTATCAATACATGCGGGGTCCATTAAAAAATAATGGACCCTACATTTATTGAGAAATATCAACCGTTGGATGCATGTTAAGGCAGTGCCTGTATAGATAGGATCTAACTTACCTATATATACACCATCAATAACTTTTTTTTAAAAAAAAAAAAAAACTTTTTTCACCATTCATGATGCGGGGCGAAATAAAATTGATGTGGCAATGCTCAGACAAAAGTCATAAAACAGTACAAAAATATATTTTTTTTAAAGAAAAAAACTAATTGGATTAATTAAAAACTTTGATTAGCTACGACACTATCAAAATAGACCAACGTGCGATAACTTATTTCACAATTAATGATGTAATTTTATAACATGTTTTTTAAAAATAACTAATTTTATAACATGTTGGTCGATAACTTATTTCACAATTAATGATGTAATTTTATAACATGTTTTTTTTAAAAATAACTAATTTTATAACATGTTGTATATGTATAAGGAAAAACTGCAAATTTGGTTATGTATATTTTTTACTTTGCGATTTTGGTTCTCTATGTTTTCATATTTCAATTTTAGTCCTACATGTTTTGATTTTTGGCAATTTCGGTCCTTTTTATTTGAAAATGATTACGTGAAACTGTACACGTCAGCTCCACATCAGCACTGGATTGGTGTCACGTCAGCGCCACGTCGGAAAAAGGACTAAAATTGCTAAAAAAAATAAAGAAAGTGGACTAAAACTGAAATCTGAAAATATAAAGGACTGAAATCGCGAAATGACAAACATACAGGACCAAAAAAACAATTTTACCTATGTATAACTAGCAATTATGACTGACTTCGATGATTATGCTCCATTTTCGACTACATATATGTCTTTTGAATGGGAAGTTCTATGCCACCCCAAGGGCACGGCCCTTGGGGTGGCGTGGCAACCCGTGATTGGTTAAAATTAGTGGGACACTTCCTCTTTTGAATATAATAACATAGTAATTACAAATAATAATAATAATAATAATAATAATAATAATAATAATAAATCTAATCAATTTTAATTTTATGAATTATATATATCGAATCTTCAATTTAGTTTAATTTATACTATTTTTATAAATGATCCCGGCCATCATTTACACGAGTATAATATATATATATATATATATATATATATATATATATGTTATTGTCATTTTTTTTTTTTTGAAATAATATATGTTGTCACTTAGAATTGACAAAATGATTCTTTCACACCAAACTTTATGCTAGAATAAGTATGACCCCAAATGATTATGTTAGGGAGACAAATCTGCAGCCGCAAAAAAATATATTACTAGTTGACATGCCAAAAGACAAATAATAATTGCAAAAAAACAAAACAAAAAATTAATGTGTTTTCATGATCATGATTAAGTAAATTAAATAATCATTAACGAAATGGGAATTCGCTTAATTACGTTTAATCATAATATAATTAAGTAATTAATTAGTGTAATAACTCACCAATGGATTGTAGTGTTTGTGGCAACTTTGTTGGTGACCTTCACTTGGACATTATCCCCTTCATTCACAGCAATAGTTGGCCCTGGATACTTACCATTAATCGTCAACACTCTCTTCGTAGTACAAAGTCTTGTTACACTTTTCCATTCAACCTGTAATTAACATCAATCCATTTTCATCAATATTAATTCTCGAAATCACCTCGGATTTTTTTCGCGGTCGAAAACTCGAGTTTCATAAGGTGTAATATCATGTATGCTCGATCAATACATGCTCCATAATACTATGATCAAGAATACATTTTATTTCATCTTTAGCTAAATACAGACACCGTAACGCTCATGCACGATATTGACTACGGTTCGATATCGTACGTTTACGTTCCATATATATATTTTTGTAACACACGAATATAAGCAATAACTTACATTGAATTGAAAATGCTTTGTTGTGGATGAAGAAGAAGGCACGACCAATGCTAGTATGAAAGTGGTCACCACCAAAAATTGGCAAAATCTCTGCATTTATCCAGCAAAATTGACTCTAGTACTATTTGGAAATTATATATATATTCAGAGGATGAAATTTTATCTCTCTCTTTCTACCAATTACTCCTAATTTGAAGCTAAGGCCATATTATTTGTAGAGGGTAGCCTCAAATTTTCTTTATGAATTTTTATTTTTCTTTTAATTGATAAAGTACTTCTCAACATTGTCTCTCTTGGAACTTTTTGGCTCAATTGTTAGCTAGGAGTGGTGAGTGTGAGTGGCCTTCAGATTTATTTATTTATTAATTCATGAACAAATGTAATTCAATTTGGCTGTTACTAATATTAGTTTTACAAGAAAAAGTATGTTTGATACCAATTTAAAAATTATAATTCTTCCTAAATGTGTCATTTTCTATATAAATTAGGGTATCCATCGTCAACATGCATGCATATTCCCACAAAATAGTATACGGAAATTAAAATTCTATTTTTGGTGTTGTACGTATGTATTATATTAAAAAATTTCAATCCTTGTCCTCTATCTTTTAATTTTTGAAAAAAATTAGTCATTTTCATCGAGCGTTGATATGACATTATTACACATAATTAAGCATCAAGTTAAGAAAACAAAAAGACTAAAAACAAATTTTCAGAAAAAGAAAAAATAAAACATAGATAGCGAATTAATTAAGACAGAAATTCAACAATATGATCTTGAAGAGAAAAAGAACTGTAAACCAATAATTTGTGGGTAAGTAGATGGTATATTTGGCGACTGAAATCACAAAAAAAAATTGGTGGGTACGTAGTTGACTAGTTGTGAGTTAATCGGATCAAAATGAACTTGTCATGTATATTTCATACAAAGGCGCTATAAATTAAAGTGTCACTTGTGCTTAGTGCGCGCGTGCCTGTATCATTCTACTCTTTATCTGTTCTCCATGTTCCTTTTATTATTACAGTTACAACCGGAGGATGCATGTGTTATATATTTTTATATATATTTTTTGTTAATATGAATAGAATATTTAAAATAGTTTTTCAAATCGCATTTTTTGGGTTTTTATTTTTTTTGTATTTTACAAATTTTAGTGTTATTATTATGAGAGTCATGCATGGACTACTTTTAGGTTTAATCAGGACGTTGTGGAACTCTGAAAATATATTTTTAATGCGCAATGAATATGAATACTGCTATTGATATTATTACTAGTAGTACTCAGAATATTTCTGGCCGTAACAACAGAACAGATCATATATACTAATATTTAATAATTTGAGTGAGGAAATGGTTTAGTATATCTATATATATATATAGATATATAGATATAGAGTTTTGCTATCTTGTCCACTCACCGTGCCCATCTAATGTGCCCACCATGAGGTGCACTCAACTATTGGACGCACAATTCATCACATCCAATAGTTGAGTGCCACCTCATGGTGGGCATATTAGGTGGGCACGATGAGTGGGCAGGATAGCAAAATTATATATATATATATATATATATCTATTTTAGTGGTTTTTTTTATTTTTTTGCACCACTAAAACTCGTTACCGAGTGAGTTTTAATGATCTTTCACAGATTTCCTTCATTCTAGGATGCAAGAGATCAAAATTATTTATATATATATATATATATATATTTTGGACAAAAAAATAAAAATTTAAAATTATATTTAAAATTTAAAATTGTTTTTTAGTCGACACTTGGTTGGTAAAGTTGGTAGGTAATGATATGTACATAGTTGGTACATGCATTGTAGTGGTCGATGGAATCGGGGAAAATTGCATGGAGTTATGTGGAGAGGGATAAAAGAGGGTGATATTACAGAATCTTCAATAATATTATATTTTTTTTTATAAAATAAATAAATAATGGTGGTACATATACTTTTGTAACATTGTTTGTCCGTCGCACCAATTAGCAGGGAGTGTTTTGGTCGAGCTTTTACTTATTTAAAAGTTATTTTAGTAAAGATTATTTTGAAGTTGGTAAAAAGTTAAAGTAAAGAGTGTTTGAAAATAGAAATTGAAAGCTAATACAAACTAAAATTTAGTGTTTGAAAAATAATTACTTTCAAGCTTAATTTTTTTTAACTAAATGGCAATATTGTTATTAATCATACTCTTATTTGATTATTTAAATTTTAATACTCACACTATAAAAAATGAGTTTATATATTATTTTATATTATGAATTTTTTATCAAAAAAATTTTATTTTTTATAAGATGAATATTTGAAAAAATATATAAGATTAATAAAAATAAAATATGAAAAATGAAAAAGTTTGTAAAAATATACAAGAAATGTACAAAAATGTACGACAGTGCAATATATATATATATATATATATATATATATTCTTGTAATAATAATGTAAAATTTTAAAAAAATATTTGTAATAATAATGTAAAATTCAAAAAATATTTTTTTAAAAAAATTGTAATAATAATGTAAAATTAAAAAATATTTAAAAATAATAATAAAATCATATGTAATATGATAAGTTTATTAAGGTATATATGTCAATTTATAATTTTATACATTAAACAAAAAAGCAAAAGCCAAAAAAAAGCATCAAATTTTATTTTTTTGTTTTTGGGTAAAAGTTGTAGAAACTAAAGCATAATTTAACATTTACAAACACTCAAAAGCTCTTTTATGTTGCTAGAAGCTAAAAATATTTTGTAAAAGTTCTACCAAACACTCCCTTAATTAGATCTTCCATTTGGTCATGAACTAAATTAAGATAGTGTTTGCAACCCCAAAAAATAAGTGATTATGAAGATTCTTTTGTTTGCAACCTCTAAAAATAAGTGATTATAAAGATTTCTTCACAAAATTTTGTCAAAAAAATTTTCATAATCAGTTATTTTTAAAGATTGCAAACAATACTTAAAGATTGTGCAATAAATTGTTAGACTTAGAATAAATTGAATAATACAAGGTCACGTATGTTTCCATGTATATATTTAGCTTGAGTTGATGTAAATTAATTATTTAGGAACAAACACGTTACTTTATTTTAATGAACTAATCATGAAGTTCACATAGGCATAGGCGAGTTGGACGTTACCCAGCGTTGCGGGTTCGATCATCGTGTGGAGCATATTTCCTACTGAAATATTGTGAAGGTATGCTATGGGGTTGATCATGTTGCTCCCTCCTTCATGTCTCTGTCGCTCGTGCACATCCCTTAATTTAACCTTCATATGAGCAAATGAGCCTCTGACTTATGTGAAATATAGTCTCCTTCGAAATCAACCCTTTCAAAATGAACTAATCATGAAATTAAAAAGAGAGGGAATAAAATAACATTTGAAAGTCATCTCCACGAGGTTGGTGGAGGTTGAATGACAAATTTTGGTGGAGCACTCGGAATTCCTTCTGGCCGATTGAAGTAGGGAAAGAAAAAAAAAACAAAGCAAAACAATTGTTCTCGTTATAGTCATAGAATCCAACAAAATATCACTCTCAATTCGTCTCATTTTTTACCAGGTCATTAAATTTATGACCTAATATTTTTTTAGGGAGAAAAAAAAATCATTTTAGTCTTGTAATTTTAATTTTTTTTCTCTTTAGGTCTTGTAACTAGTCAAATTTGGGTATTGGTACATTAACTTTAAATTTTGGCTATTTTGATCATATTTTAACAAGTATCCAAAAATAAAATAAAACTACGGGTCAACTGCATAAAAGTGTAGCGAAATCATGATTTGACTAATTTTTGTTTAGAAATATTCATTCAATAATAATAATAATCATAATTATAATAATAATCACAAAATATATGACCTTTGAATGTTCCAAATTGAAAGAATATGCAAGTGGTAGCTACTAGCAGGATGGCCGCTTCGCCTTTGTTTTTACTTTTTCGATCTTGGGGAACAACTTGCGTTACAATAAATGTGTTTAGACGTGCCTTCCACCAGCTGATTTTCTAGTGGGCCTCGAAGGGGATTATTGACTGGGCCAAAACAAAGATTAAGTAGCTGGCCAGGACTTAATTTTCTATATGGGCTCATTCATTAATTTTGTAGCAAGAAGTCCAGCCCAACAAGATGCTAACCGTTGGAGGACAGGATCTGTGTTATGTTCTTTCTTTTGCTGTTCGATTGATAAGTGTTGTATGAGACTTTGGATTGGAATAAATCAAAGTGAAGATCTCTCGTTGATGTAGGCTGGTTTTATAGCCAAATCACGTAAATTGGTGTTCTTGTTTCGTTGCTTTAAGTTTACTGTTTTGGTTATTAATTGATCTTCTTGATTGTGAAATTGCGTGTGTTGTTCTGGGAATTCTCTGGTTGATGTTAGTGTTGCTTGATTCGAGCAAAGGCGAATTACATTGAGTTACTAACAAAATGTATTTATTCTCCTAATATTTTCCTATCTTATTGAAAAAGAATATCATTTATTAATCAAATTAAAATTTAAAGTTCAAGACAAGACGAAATATCTAAATACTCTTAAAAAAAATAAAATCTCTATCTCTATTTCTATCTATATTTTAAAAATCAGTTGTTCATGATTTTTTCTATCCATGACAAAATATCTAAAATATCCTTAAAAGAGAACAAAAGCTTTGTCTCAATCTCAATTTCAATTTCTATCTATATTTTAAATTTTATTTGTTTATTATTTTCTCTATTTGTGTGCCTAGATTTTATTTTTAAATTAAAATTGATTTGAAACAAAAATAAAATATATATATATATATATATATATAATAAATAATATTTATATGTTAATCACAGACGCAACGCGTATGCAGACGTTGCATATGCAGACGTGATTAATATTAATTTATAATTTTGATGTACAATAAGTATATACAAGAGTCTTCTAAAAATTATCACTTTATTAATATATCAACATTATTAGTACCTAGGCCAAATAGAGACAAAAAAAAATCCATAATTTTGGCACGTTTATTTCTATATAAGGCAAAATAATAATCATCATCATCAATCGGCACCTTTCGAAAATTTTAATGAGCACAAAGTGAGCTTTCTAAAAAAAAAGGAAACCTTATAAAATGACTAATTTGCCCAATAATTTTGGTTTTTATTAAAAATTAAGTTATGAGATAATGATAATTTAAAATCAAGCTTCATCAATTAAATGAAAGTTTGTTAATTAAATGATCTCTACTTTAATAATATAGTAAGATATTTATCACTAAATATCTCGAATTTTTTTTAAGAGAAATAAATAAAAAAAAAAACATTACAATGAAGTATATACGGTTGGAAAACTCGTCGTAGAGGAAAATTCTCACAAAATATATTATATACTTTCAAATTTATAAAAGTTAATGTGGTTGGATATGGTTTAGATAATCAAACTTCAAACCAAATCAACTTCTTCTGATTTGATTTATTTTAAAACTAATCCAAATTATGATCGAGTGAAAAACCGATCGACACGAACAATTTAATTTGGACGGCTTTGTGTTTTCCCTTACTATTTATATATTTGCTTCTACGGAATCCAAAATTTTGATAATTAATTAATGCATATCACTAATATATATATATATATATATATATATATATATATATATATATATATATTCACATACTTCGAACATATATATATATATATATGTTATTAATCCCAAAATTATTACTAATCCCAAAATTTCAGGAATTAAAAAGACTCCTATAAACTAGCCATGGCAGGCCGTAAAAGGTATCCCAAGTCGGATGCCATGATGTATTTTCTTATCATTGCATCGATGGCCGCCTTCCTCTTCCTTCTCGTAGTCGTTTCAGTGCCTCCGCCACAGCACCATCGAATGATAAAACGGCAAGTTTATGCACGACAACTAGCACGACGATTCCCAAGTAATACCGCGGAGAAGTGTGTGGAGCTGTGGTTTCGTCCTCCACCGGAGGAGAAGCCGGGGAAAGAAGTCACGGCAACGTGTGATGCCTTGTTGCTCAGAATTTTCGAATATATCAATGAGAGGAAGGATCAGTCGAGGAAGGCTGCGGTGGCGAATGATTGGAGATTTGTGAACAATACTGAAGAAGCAACAGATCCGATGGAAAAAGCAAAAATGTTTCAAGCTGTTATGGTCATGACTGATTGGTCATTATTCAGATAGTCTTGTTGCGCTGCGTAATTCTTATAATGTTAATGTAGATTAAAGTGCAACATGATACCACCTTAGTCGACACTCACACACACATAAATATTTCCATTAATATGTTTTTGGTTACATATTCCTAATATTTAGAGTAATAATTTTTTGTGTATGAACACTGTTGAGAATCATATTGGCGTTATTCATTGATTTTTTTTAATATATTTCCATTAATATGTTTTTTTGTTACATATTCCTAATATTTAGAGTAATAATTGTTTTGTGTATGAACACTGTTGAGAATCATATTGGCGTCTTATTATTCATTGATTTTTTTATATATTTTTTAAAAAAATTACAATGCTTGATTTTAGCCCAGTCTTAGCTTATTATTGAACGGAGTGCCCGAGAGTTCGAGACTCTAGTAGACTGACTATTGAATATTGATTGAGACAAGGCAAGTTTAATAATTTAAGTTATAATAAAATCGAGCGTTTGTCATTTTAAATTGGTACGTTTATTTCTATATATATATGGCAAAATAATCATCATCATCATCAATCGGCACCTTTTAAAAATTTTGCTTGATAGATAATTCAACGAAAACGTAATACATTTTAAATTTTATTACATGAGATTAATGTTCAAAAAGAAAAGGAAAAATGGAATTAAAAAAAATTAGGTATAGAGCTTTTTTACTTCCCGAATAGATTCAATGAGTAAAGTCTCAACTAAGTTTTTTGTATTAGTCATCTATGTTTGGGAGACTTGAGACTCGAGACAAGTCAATCAGTTAAAATTCCTCGAATTAAAAAAAAAAAAAAAAAACACTCCTAAATATAAATTAATTTAGCTTCTAAAGAGACACCACGGCCATCCGCTATATATATGCCTATAAAGCATTATTTATCGCTAAATATCTCGAATTTTTTTAAAAGAAATAAATAAAATACAACAAATTACGTATCTATGAAAAAATCGTCCTAGATCAAGATTCTAACAAAATATATTATATACTTTGTGCTCTACTTGCTACTTATGTATTTGGCTTCTACGGAATCCAAAATTTTATATAATTAGTACGTACGACATTGCTTGATTTGGTGTATTATTAAAATATGTATAACTTATTTTATTTAATCTCGTATTATTTTCGTTATATTATTTATTTATTTATTAATTATTAATTTATATTAATTAAATCAAATAAACTATAATCTATCTTTAAAATAAAATAATATATTAACTATTTTTTTTTATTTTTAATTACATTATATTACTTATCTATGTGAATATATATTCAATTCGAACATGTTACAAAGAATTTTATTAGAAAAAAATTTACCGGATCCTAATTTCAAGAATTTATGAGACTCCTCTCAAAATAATATACCAAATAGTATATTATATTTACGAGACACATGAATAGCCACCAAACAAAAAGAAACACTAACAATTTCTATGAGTATATTTGATATATTATGAGATTTTGATTAATTTAATTAATTTTTGTATTTAATTTTTTGTGTTGTAAGATTTGGTGAAAGAGACACTAACAATTTCTATAAGTGTATTCGATATATTATGAGATTTTGATGAATTTAATTTTTGTATTGAATTTTTTGTGTTGTAAGATTTGGTGAACAAATTTCGTTATATTTGTAGTATTAGCATCATTACACTTATAAATAAACAAACATAAAATATCAATTCACAGACAATCATTAAAAATGTAATAATAATAATAATAATAATAATAATAATAATAATAATAATAATAATAATAATAATTTTCATCACAAATCTAACATCAAAAAATAAAACTCCTCGAATTCAAAAAAAAAAAAAAAAAAAGACAGAACTCCTCAATATTAATTAATTTAGCTTCAATAGAGACACCACCCGCAATTACCATTATTTATATTTATCACTAAATATCTCGAATTTTTTAAAGAGAAATAAATAAAATAAAACAAATTACAAAACAAAATTAATTAAATTAAGTATATATGGTTGAAAAACTCGTCGTTGATGAAAATTCTCACAAAATATATTACATACTGATAGGTTACACCTAAAAATTCAACTGGGCCTGAGCCCAATCATGAAGGTCCACTTCAAATATTTTTGAGGCCCAAGCTTATTTAAATATTATATTTATTTAATTCAAGCAGGCCCTGAATTCTACACAAGCTCATAAGAGGCTCAAGCCCATGAAACTCTTTGAATATCTATAAATAGCTCAAGTCACCTCATTATTAAGGTACACACTTTCTTTAGCACTATAACGCTCTACTCTTGATTATTATTCCTTCAGTAATCGCTGACTTGAGCGTCGGAGTGCCTTCGTCGGAAACCCTTCCGGCTCCTTTGACTTTGTTTTGTGACGTAGGAACAACCCACTGAAGATCTTTACCGGGAACATACAAGGATCCGTTGATACTCCGGACTTTGTGAAAGCAACATGTCATATACAAGTTATTTTTGGCTACATCAGCTTGGCGCCGTCTGCGAGAAACTTGTTCTTTACGTCATTGAGAGCACATATTACTTCAAAAAGTCTCAAGGAAATAATAACAATGAAAACGCACCGCCGAGTATTACTATCACCCGTGAAGACTTGACTGCGCTAATGGAAAACACAGTAGCACTCGCAGCAAAAGATGCAGTTGCTCAGTACCTAGAAACCCGTAAGCGCAAGTGTTCACACAGTTCATGACACCTCTGGCGAAAACAAGATCACTAATCCAACTCGGAAGGATGGATCTCGCACACATGTAACTGGAGAGAATATGTCCACAATTTTGCCGTCGCGTCGAAGCCCCTTCACTGATGACATATTATCTGAATCATTACCAAAGGGAGTCAAAATCCCCAGCTTACCTGAGTTCGATGGAACGAGTGACCCCCAAGACCATATTGACAAATTTTACGCGAAAGCGGATTTTTATGATATCACAGATGCTGCATACTGTAAAATTTTCCGAACAACATTATCAGGAAGAGCACTCACATGGTTCAATAAGTTACCCTCTGGATCTATTGCCAATTTGGAGCAACTTACTGACTACTTCCTCCAGCAATTCTCAATTAACAAGAAATACCCGAAAACAGCAGCATATTTGTTCACAGTCATTCAAAAAAAAGGAGAATGTTTGAGGGACTATGTTCGGCGATTTACTCATGCGGTGCACGAAGTTTTACACGTGAACCATGACTTGTTAGCTGGAATAATGCAACAAAACTTGCGTCATCGGAAGTTCAAGGAATCAATAGCGGAAAGGCCGCCCAAAAACTTTGAGGAATTATTGAAAAGAGCTGAGAAATACATACGGGTTGAAGAATCTGTATAGCCACACTACTTGAATAAAAGAAAGAGAGAAGAAGATAAATCAGATATTAGAAATCAAGACGAGAAGCGAACAGCACAGAGCCCCCGCCTCCAGAATACACCCCTCAATACACGTCTGACCGATATAATGGTAGTGGCTGAAAAACAAGGATTGTTGCGTCCCCCTCGCCCAATGCAAAATAACCCAAAGCGCCAACGTTCCGAAAATTACTGCCATTTTCATAAAGATAAAGGTCATACTACAGAAGATTGCTTCAGTTTGCGAGCAAAAATTGAAAAACTCATAAAGCGCGGACATTTGGGGAATTTTGTGGACAAATCCCGCGGTGAGAAGCGAGATGACAGGCGTCGGGACGAACAACCAAAACGTGACTATCAAAAATGCCATGATGAAACTGGAAAACAACATGAACGAGCTGATGAAAATTTGCCCTCGGGAGGGGTAATCGCCGTAATCACTGGGGGGCCTGCTTGTGGCGACTCAAACAATGCAAGAAAAGCCCTTCTACGGGCAGCAAAAGGAACCAACAATTTGTCAAGCCCCACATCCTTGTCGATATATGAAATTGGAACCATCCAAAATGGATTATCATTCAGTGACAAAGATCTGGAGAACCCTCGGGGTACACATAATGATGCTTTAATCATCTCAACCACAATCTCCAATTTTTGGATAAAGAAAATTCTAGTGGATTCAGGAAGTTCGGCCGACATAATTTTTCATGATGAATTCGTGAAGTTGGGTATTAGTAATGCACAGTTAACTCCAGTCAACACTCCACTAGTCGGATTTTCCGGAGAAATAGTTGAAGCTTTGGGAGAAGTAACGCTTCCTCTTTCCTTGGGTTCTTACCCCAAACGGTCTACTAAGATGGTGAAATTCCTTGTAGTAAAGGCTTTATCTGCGTACAATGTGATATTGGGACGACCAAGTTTCAATATATTTCAAGCCATCGGATCGACATATCATATGAAGCTGAAGTTTTCGACTCCAGAAGGAGTAGGAGAAGCCATTGGTGACCATCGTCTAGCCAGAGAGTGTCATGTGGTGACACTACGGGGTTCGTCAAAAAATCGTAAAAGACAAGTTTCTAGTGAGGAAAGAGCACCGAAACCTGGAAAAATTATACGTGAAAACGGAATACATTTGGTGGATGAAGAAGCCCAAAGCAAAGAGAGAATAACAGCAACCGAAACTCTGAAACATGTGGCAATCATTCCAACCGATCCCAAGAAAACCCTGAAGATTGGGACCGAATTACCTCCTGAGTTGGAAGAAAAGTTGAAAAATTTCCTTGTTCGCAATTTGGACATGTTTGCTTGGGGTGATGAACCTCTGCCCGGAATACCTCGTGAACATGCGCTCCATCACCTCCGTGTTGATCCAAAAATGAAACCTGTGAAGCAAAAGAAAAGAGCATTTGGTCCAGATAAAAATTGGCATATAGCCGCTGAAGTGGAGAAACTCTTAGCGGTAAAGTACATCAGGCCAGTTTCATACCCAGATTGGCTTGCAAATTTGGTTTTAGTACCGAAGCCTGGAGGAAAGTGGTGTTTGTATATAGATTTCACTGATCTCAACAAAGCATGCCCCAAAGATTCGTTTCCACTCCCACGAATTGATTTGTTAGTCGATTCGACAGCAGGATGCGAACTGATACAATCAGATTGGCCTAGCGCTAGAAGACCAGGAAAAAAAAAGTTTCATCAGTGACCGAGGTATTTATTGTTATGATGTTATGCCGTTTGGGTTGAAAAATGTTGGAGCTACATATCAACGTCTAGTAAATACCATGTTCGAACACTTGATCGGGCGTAACATGGAAGTTTATATAGATGACATGCTCGTCAAAAGTATTCAAGCGTCTAATCACTTGGAAGATCTTGAGGAATGCTTCAGTATACTCAGAAAATACAAGATGAAACTTAATCCGGATAAATGCACTTTTGGTGTACGAGGAGGCAAATTTCTTGGCTATATGGTGTCAGAACGAGGAATAGAGGCCAACCCTGAAAAAATCAAAGCAATTTTAAACATGAATCCTCCGAAAAGTGTAAAAGGCATCCAAGAGTTGGCAGGACGGTTGGCCGCCCTAAACCGATTTATCTCATGATCTGCAGGCAAGGGTTTACCATTCTTCAAAATGTTGAGAATTGGGAAAGGTTTTCGATAGACAGAAGAGTGTCAGCAAGAATTTGACGAGTTGAAAGTGCATCTGACCTCTCCGTCGTTGTTGGTAAAACCAAACGAATGTGACACCCTATTGATTTATCTGGAAATATCTGCGGAAGCGGTAAGTGCAGTATTGGTCTCTGAAGTAAGACGTGAGCACAAACCAATTTATTATATCAGTCGAACTTTACACGGAGCAGAATTAAGATATACAAAGATCGAGAAACTGGCACTGGCTTTGGTAACTGCAGCGAGAAAACTACATCTTTACTTTCAGTCGCATCCAATAATTGTACTCACCAACCATCCTCTCAAACAAATTATCTCGAGCCCTGAAGCATCAGGGAGAATGGTTAAATGGGCTGTCAAATTGAGCCAATATGGAATTGAATATCGTCCGCGTTCAGCGATTAAAGCACAGATTCTGGCTGATTTTCTAGTAGAGATGACAGTAACTCAAGAAGAAAGCTCCACCCCGACATTGATGGTTTATGTCGACGGGTCATCAACCTCTACAGGAAGCGGTGCAGGTATAGTTGTGGAGAGCCCACAGGGAGATAAATTTCAGTATGCCATAAAATTTTTATTCCCTGCGACGAATAATGAGGCAGAATATGAAGCTCTCATCATGGGAATTAAATTGGCCCTGTCGGTAGGAGCAAAGAGACTGACGATACACAACGACTCCCAACTGATCGTCAGTCAAGTTAATGGAAATTATGAAGCGAAGGAAGATAAAATGCTTGGGTACCTCACACAAGTGAATGAGATTCTCTCACGTTTGGACAACTACGATGTGAAGCAGATACCTAGAATGGAGAATGAGTCAGCGGACCGTCTCGCCAAGTTAGCAAGCTCTTTGGCCAACATTGATAATAGGAAAATTACATTCCTAACATATGACAAGGAAAAAACTGATGGAAGTGATGTTACAATCTTCTGTGCTGACAGCGAAGAACCTAGTTGGAAAGATGAACTAATCGACTATTTGATGCAGGGTAACCTACTTGCAAATCAAGTCGAAGCTCGAAAACTTAGAGTGAGAGCTGCCCGGTTCACGATTATTGACGGAGAACTGTACAAAAGAGGTTTCTCTTTTTCTTACCTAAAGTGTCTAACGCCAGCTAAGGGAAAATATGTGCTCCGTGAAATTCATGAAGGAATAAGTGGAAATCACTTAGCTGGCAGAGCACTTGCAGGGAAAGCATTACGCCAAGGATACTTCTGGTCAACGATGAAGCAAGACGCTATCGAGTTAGCGAAACATTGTCACGCATGTCAAGAGCATGCTAACTTCCATCACCAGCCGGCTACAATCTTGTAGCCCCTAGAAAGTCCTTTATCGTTTGCTCAGTGGGGAATGGATTTGGTAGGTCCCTTTCCTCCTGCTACCGGACAAAGAAAATTTCTGATAGTTGCAGTGGATTATTTCACCAAATGGGTCGAAGCTGAACCATTGGCCAAAATATCTGAAAGAGACATAATAAATTTTTTATGGAAGAATATAGTATGCAGATTTGGCATTCTTCAAACCTTAGTTTCGGACAATGGAACTCAATTCTCTGGAGCGAAGATAAAAGATTGGTGCAAAGGACTTTCCATCAAGCAGTTCTTCACTTCTGTCGGGAATCCTCAAGCGAATGGGCAAACCGAGGTCACCAACCGAACCATTCTACAGCACCTCAAAATACGCCTAGGCAATGCCAAAGGGAAATGGGTAGATGAGTTGCCAAGTGTTCTATGGGCATATCGAACCACTCCACGCTCTTCAACTAGAGAATCTCCTTTCAACTTGGCCTACAGAGCGGAAGCTGTGGCTCCTGCCGAAATTGGAGAACAATCATGGCGAGTGAAACAATACACTTCATCTGGAAATGACCAAGCCCTTCGAATTTCATTAGACTTGGTGGATGAATTGAGAGATAAAGCTTCGACACGAGCCGAGAGATATCGAGCTTGTATGACTAAAGCATACAATGATAGAGTCAAGCCAAGGTCTTTCCAAGTTGGAGACCTTGTATTGAGAAAATCTGACATCTTGAAGTCTGTTGGCAAGCTAGATCCAAAATGGGAAGGCCCATACAAAGTAATTGAGATTGTGAAGATGGGAACATATCGCCTGCAACATTCAGATGGAAGAATACTTCCCAAACCTTGAAACGTGGCCAACCTGAAGAAGTTTTATGCATAAACTGCAACTCTCGCCAATAATAGGCTAAATTTACCTCTTTTGTTATTAGCATATTTTCTTTATGTTTGTCTATTACAATTTTGTTATGCAGTTTTTAACTAATATGATTATTTTGTCGAAAGCATATCATATCTCCTTTCCTATACTAACGCTTACTTACGACATAAACGTCATAGACCCTAGCAATCATAAAAAAAAAAAAAAAAAAATTCCAACAAAAAGAGGCTTGGCCAGCCCCATGGGACATTTTAACTTATGATGATGTAAGAGGTCATGACGAAATAATAATATTACAAGTCTCTGGATACCTCACCATGTACTAAGTGGGTTTAGGACTTCCCTATGAGATAAAATCTTGGGAGACTTAATAATATTACAAGTCTCTGGATACCTCACCACGTACTAAGTGGGTTTAGGACTAGATAAAATCTTAGGAGACTGATCCCCCCCCCCCCCCCCCCCAAGTACTCCAATATTAAAGCGATAGTATTTTATTCATCAAACAAGTATGCAATAGCAAATTCAAAATGCAAAAGAGATATGATAATCGACAAAATTGAATATATATATATATATATATATATAAAGAAATTATTGTTTTTCCTTTGCTCCTCCACCAACTACTTACTTACTCAAAAAGAACAAACAAAGTCTATGACTTTAACTTTGTAAAAAAAAAAAAATTTGCCCAAAAGTGGCAAGAAATAATAAAGCTAAACTACACCACGGCTCCAAAGAGTAGTCTCCATGTAGCTTCGACACACACCGTCATTATTGATTGTATAAGCTAAAAATTTGAACGCAAAGATTCGATCATCTCCTCATCACCCAGACATCCCAATAAATCCCCTAAGGGAGGATTCGAGTCATCCTCAACTCTTGCAGTTTTAGGCTCCGAAATTTTAGGGTGAATCATCATAATAATTTCCTCCGAAACTAGTTTAGTATCCCGTAGTTCTTGGCGACAATCCACGACAACTTCATCATGAATAACAATCGCCCGCTGAATCACTTCATCTCTAAAAGCTGTGGATTCTCGATAGCCTTCAATTGCTTTTTCTCCGGTGCTTCGCAAGATATTCTTGCCTATTGACGAATTGAGAAAAATCTCACCGGTCTCTGATTCACGAGAATATTTCCCTCTAAGTTCCTCCATCTCCCGGCACAAGACATCATACCTTTTGGTTTTTTCTTCAAGATCCTTTTGCGACTTGAGAAAATCATCTCTAGCCTTAGTGTTTTCCTCGCTAAGTCTTTTGCACTCACCCCTTAAGGACGTAAGCTCGTCATCAAATTTTTTCCCGGAATTTCGAAACCTCTCTTCTCGAAATTAAAAAGTGTGAGCAAGCGATAAAATCTATAAAAACCCATAGATAAAGAAAATTATTTGTTACGTAAAAATCGTAATAAATAACAACAAGCAAATAATGATATACCTGGAAGGCGGACGAAGCAAAAGACCGAGTCAACACTTCGGTAGGTTGTGGCAGTAAATGCACCCTATTATGATCTCCAGTCAGGTCTGCTCCCGTTCTCCAACCAATTTCTGGATCTTTCAAATCCCAAAAAGATCCAGCATTATTTTTATGGTTCACTCCTTCCACGAACAAGTGGCGACCCTCGAGAGCTCCCAGATCAACTACTCGTTCGTCGTCACGTTTTTTCTTCGGATCTCTTGGATCTTCAACCTTTTTGCTACATGCATCGATGTCAGGTCCAGCTGCAACATCTTTCCTTTTGCCGCTAGTCTTTCTATCATGCGCATCGGATCGTTTGGATGGTGGGCCAGAACGCTGAGCATGATTTGAAGGCCCGGGAGACTTCCTCCTCCGGGAAAGCTCTTGAGAACCAACGATAGCTCGCTCCTTTGTGGAGTCTTTTCTTAACATTTTTGACGCATCCTTCTCATTTTTCTCTATGCACGCCCGGACCTCCGCCAAACTTATTTTTTTACCTATAAAAAAAACAAGGAGAATAATACATAAATAAATACAATAAATTCTCAAATTACATCGAGCAAGGTACATTTATTTTAAAAAAAAAAAAATACAATAGCATGCAAGAGAATAAAAAAGCAAATACCGGCAGGAAGAAAAGTTTGTGGATCAACCAACTTTTTGAAAAGACCTAAGGAGCGACATTCAAGTTGCAACTCACGATGAGTTTTGCTAAAAATAATTCTCCGGTGGCCCAGACTCTATACTATGGGAACCTCCCAACCATAATCCCAGAAATAAACAAACTTTTTTCTCCAATCGCTTTTTGGAGATGGACAACGAGATAAAAACTTACAATCTCCGCGAGGTAGAAAATAAGTATAGGAACCCGGCATGGAACGACGCACCGAGAAGAGCGCATAAAATAAGTCTATAGTTGGAGACATTTTAATTTTGCTCACTCTACATAGGAAGCACGTAAAAAGAAGAATCGCACTTGGTGTTAATTGACTTAAACTCACCCCAAAACTATCTACAATTTCTATCAAAAGGGCATGAGGAGGAAGCGAGAAACCAAAATTAAAGTACTCCAGATATACAGTAAAATATCCCGGAGGCGGTTCTTGACATGAATCTCCATTTTTTGGAATCTTAAGAATATGTCTAGATGATAATTCAAGTTCTCAGAATGGGCTTAAAATCTCAGACTCGTCCAGAAGACGCTCGCTCACTCCTCCCAAAGACTCTTGGGAACTACTATTATCGCAAGAATTCAAATCACTCAAGGGAGATAAGCACTCGTAAATTTCACTATCATGGCCAGACTCTGCTGGCGAAGAGGGGTAAGTATCTCGGTTAGCAACCAACACCGAAAGTATTTTACCCTGCAAAGGACACCCTGCAATGATTTAAAAAAAAAGAATAAACATATAAAATATATATATTTTTGGAATCGCAATTTCTTGCACAATATCAAGGTCGGTTAGTAATAATTTCTTAAATATATTACACATAAATCGACTAAATAATAAAAAGGAACATCATCAAAAGCTTAATCGTCATAATTATTTAAATATATCATGGCATGTATATAATTATGTGTATATATATATATATGCGTATATCTCCATCGTGATCTGGGTTCAACATCATCACCATCATCCACTACCATCAACCAACCGGCACTTAGCCATCATTTTCTATCCACTGCCTCCATCGCACAGTCACGCCACCACCATCTCCGACAGCGACCACCCTCACTCCGTCAAAGCCAGATTTGGATAGCTTGGAGGCTACACCATGGCTGGCAATAGACGAGGAGCCATCGCTGGATCTACACCATCTTTTCCACCCTGTCTGCGTCCTTCCCCTTTCGATTTCAGATTTGGATGTTTTCAACCTCGTGAAAACAGCTCCATGGCTGAAACTCGAAGCCATCTCAGTCGGATATAATCAACCAGCGCCGACGCACCTCGTGGCCACCTTTTCCAGTTTTAACCTAGTCTGGATCTAGACGCATCCACAAGCTGTGGATGATGATCCATGGCTGGAACTCGAGTCGCTGGAAACGACACCCCCCAGCCACCGTTGCCGCCCTTCGCCAACCACGGAGCGCGTCTTCTTTCCGGCCACGACCATCCGTTCGCCAATTAATAGTCAAGGAGATGATGAACATGAATCGGAGGAGATGATAGACACACATATACACATAGATACATACAAACAATATCACGTATTCACGTTTCCGAAAAAGAGCCAAGTTTGGAAAGGAAAATATGAGCTAAAAATAATAATGAGGAGAGAAGATCATGGATTTACAAAATCATGTATATTCTCAAATTGGAAGACACGTGAGAGACAATTACCTGCCATGATTTTAATTCCATGGCATCACAGTCCTACTACGGTTTCTCCATCAATGTTTCTCCATATCTGAAGAGCTTTCGGGGGAAAACAATATTCGTTCTCGGCAATTAAATTTTTGACAATACTCCGATAAAAATTCTACTCTCGGTCCTCTCAACACACGCGACACGCCCGAGAGTGGGGGGCCTATGATAAGTTACACCTAAAAATTCAACTGGGCCTGAGCCCAATCATGAAGGTCCACTCCAAATATTTTTGAGGTCCAAGCTTATTTAAATAATATATTTATTTAATTCAAGCAGGCCCTGAATTCTACACAAGCCCATAAGAGGCTCAAGCCCATGAAACTCTCTGAATATCTATAAATAGCTCAAGTCACATCATTATTAAGGTACACATTTTCTTTAGCACTATAACGCTCTACTCTTGATTATTATTCCTTGAGTAATCGCTGACTTGAGCATCGGAGTGTCTTCGCCGGGAACCCTCCCAGCTCCTCTGACTTTGTTTTGTGACGTAGGAACAACCCACTGAAGATCTCCACCGGGAACATACAAGGATCCGTTGATACTCCGAACTTTGCGGAAGCAACGTGTCATATACAAGTTATTTTTGGCTACATCACATACTTTCAATTTTATAAAAATTAATGTGGTTGGATATGGTTTAGATAATCAAACTTCAAACCAAATCAACTTCTTCTGATTTGATTTATTTTAAAACTAATCCAAATTATGATCGAGGAAAAAATCGATCGACACGAACAATTTAATTTGGACGGGTTTGTGTTTTCCTTTACTATTTATACTAGTATTTCGCTGCACGCGTTGCGTGCTCGTATATTTTGTTTTTTTAAAAAAAGACAAAAAATAATAAATTGTAAAATAAAAAAATAATAAAACAATAAATAATAAATTGTAAAATTAAAAAATAATAAAAATATAACGTTTTTTTAAATAAATATTCACAAAAATGTATATATCTGATAAAGTGAGTGTCATATTTGTAAATAAAATAATATCAAAGGGCACAAAGTGAACTTTCAATGGCTAGAAAAGAGGAAACTGTATAAAATGACTATTTTGCCCAACAATTTCGGTTTAATTAAAAATTAAGTTAGGAGATAATGGTAATTTCAAATCAAGCTTCACCAATTAATTAAAAGTTTGTTAATTAAAGGGTCTCTACTTTAATAATATAATAAGATATTTGCTTCTACGAAATCCAAAATTTTGATAATTAATTAATGCATATCATTAATATAGTAAGATATATATGGGAAAACAACAAATTTGGTCATGTATGTTTGTCTCTTTGCTATTTTGGTCCTCTATGTTTTCATATTTAAACTTTAGTCCTACATGTTTCGATTTTTGGCAATTTTGGTCCTTTTTATTCGAAAATGCTTACGTGACGCTATACACGTCAGCTCCACATTAGCACTGAATTGGTTCCATATCAGCGCCATGTTGGAAAAAGGACTAAAATTTCCAAAAAAATAAAGATAGCGGACTAAAACTGAAATTTGAAAATATAAAGGACTGAAATCGTAAAATTACAAACATTCAGAACCAAAAAAGCAATTTTTCATATATATAAATATATATATATATATGTACTTCGAACATATGTGTTACAAATCCCAAAATTATTACCAATTCCAAAATTTCAGGAATTAAAAAGACTCTTCTCAAAACAAAATACCAAATAGTATATTATACATAGGAGGAGACACATGAATATCCACCCTTATATCATCAATTTTGTGAAAAAAAACTACAGGAACAAATTTTATCATTCATAAACTAGCCATGGCAGGCCGTAAAAGGTATCCCAAGTCAGATGCCATGATGTATTTTCTTATCATTGCATCAATTACTGCCGCCTTCCTCCTCCTCGTAGTCGTTTCAGTGCCTCCGCCACAGCACCATCGAATGATAAAACGGCAAGTTTATGCACGACAACTAGCACGACGATTCCCAAGTAATACCGCGGAGAAGTGTGTGGAGCTGTGGTTTCGTCCTCCACCGGAGGAGAAGCCGGGGAAAGAAGTCACGGCAACGTGTGATGCCTTGTTGCTCAGAATTTTCGAATATATCAATGAGAGGAAGGATCAGTCGAGGAAGGCTGCGGTGGCGAATGATTGGAGATTTGTGAACAATACTGAAGAAGCAACAGATCCGATGGAAAAAGCAAAAATGTTTCAAGCTGTTATGGTCATGACTGATTGGTCATTATTCAGATAGTCTTGTTGCGCTGCGTAACTCTTATAATGTTAATGTAGATTAAAGTGCAACATGATACCACCTTAGTCGACACTCACACACACATAAATATTTCCATTAATATGTTTTTGGTTACATATTCCTAATATTTAGAGTAATAATTTTTTGTGTATGAACACTGTTGAGAATCATATTGGCGTTATTCATTGATTTTTTTTAATATATTTCCATTAATATGTTTTTTTGTTACATATTCCTAATATTTAGAGTAATAATTGTTTTGTGTATGAACACTGTTGAGAATCATATTGGCGTCTTATTATTCAGATAGCCTTGTGAGTGTAAGGTGTTTGAGAGAGATAGCTTATAAGGTCTTGAAATTTGTTTGGCAAATTTTTTGTCAAACAACTTATAAGCTGTCAAAATAAGTTGTTTAACAGCTTATAAACTATTTTTAAAAAAATTAAAGTCGCCCTTAATTTTCTAAAAAAAATATTATTTTGATATTTTACTTCTCTATATTATCCTTATATATTTTATTAAATTCTTAACACGCCATCGTCTATTTTTTGTACATAATTTCTCAAAAAAAATTCCTAAATTAAAATTAAATTTTTTTATTTTTTAATATATGTTTAATATTTATGATAAATTTAGTTTCAAAAAAAACATTAATGATAAAGTTAAAACTATTTTTATGTATATTACTATTTAAATTATTTTCATAGTATTTTACCCATTTTGGTAATTTCGACGAAAAAAATATATTCTAATATTAAACATATCAACATATTTAAATTATTTAAAATAAATAAACACTTCATTTTTAAAATAAAACCGACAACGCCTCTAAGTTTAACAAAACCACCACCGCGCTCAACTAGCTTGAACCCTACAAGCTACGTGTGTTCGTTATATATATATATATATATATATATATATATATATATATATATTAATAATCTGTTTTACACCAGTGTGCATGAATTTTGTGTGCACCGCGTGATGTTCGCGCGAACATATGAAAATTAAAATTAGATGTTCGCGGAAACATTTTAAATGTTCGCGCGAATATCACGCGGTGCACACAAAATTCATGCATACTGGTGTGCAGGGGGACATTACTCTATTTATCGATACTAGTAAAAAGCGTTACACGTGAGAAAATGTTTTTTTTACATGTTATTCTAAATTCGTGTATGTTTATTATTATTTTTGAATTTATTTGTGGTTCATTTCAGTACAATAAAAAAATTATGAAATTATAAGATCTAAAAAAAAGTGTATTCAAATGATGCGTTATATTGTTTTATTGAAGTAATTATAATTTAAATTATTAAAAAATATTGATGGCCAAAAAAATTTTAACGATCTCTGCTGAAGTCTGGACTGTATATTTGGCACTATGATGCCAAGGGAAAATTCGACCCTACCCCATGCGAAGAGTGTGTAATTTGTAAAGTGTCTGTATGTAACATTGTAATCATTCTCATAAATTTTTCCCTTTTCTACCTTATTAAATGTGCTCATTTAAGTCAATAAACTGTTGATTGTGTATTAATTTATATTGCCTACGGGTAGAATTGTTTTGCTGTTATTTACGTTTGATTTGCACGCACAATCCACTCATTACAATTTACAGGTTGGACAAATTTAATTCGCCTAATGTTTTGTTGATTTATCGTTAATACATGGCATTTTTTTTATTAAAAAAAACTCTTTTCTCTCGTATTGATAAATAAAATTGTTTACTGTTTTGGTTATTACTTGATCTTCTTGATTGTGAAATTGTGTGTGTTGTTCTGGGAATTCTCTGGTTGATGTTGGTGTTGCTTGATTCGAGCAAAGCGAATTACTGAAAAAGAAAATCATTTACAAATCGAATTAAAATTAATTTGGTAAAATTCAAGACGAAAATCTAAATACTATTAAAATAAACAAAATCTCTATCTTTATCTTTATCTCTATCTCTATCTATATTTTAAAATTCAGTTGTCCATGATTTTTTTTTATTTGTGGGCACTACTCACTAATCGAATTAAAATTAATTTGGTGACCAAGACAAAATATCTAAAATACCCTTAAAAGAGAACAAAATTTTTGTCTCAATCTCAATTTCAATTTCTATCTATATTTTAAATTTTATTTATTCATGATTTTCTCTATTTGTGTGCCTTGATTTTATTTTTAAATTTACATTGATTTGAAACAAAAATACAAAATATATATATATATATAATAAATAATATTTATATTTTAATCACACACGCAACGCGTATGCAGACGTTGCGTATGCTTACTAGTATTAATTTATAATTTTGATGGACAATAGGTATATACAAGAGTCTTCTAAAATTATCACTTTATTAATATATCAACATTATTAGTACCTAGGCCAAATAGAGACAAAAAAAAAATCCATAATTTTGGCACGTTTATTTCTATATAAGGCAAAATAATAATCATCATCATCAATCGGCACCTTTCGAAAATTTTGCTTGATAGATAATTCATCGAAAACGTAATACATTTTATTACATGAGATTAATGTTAAAAAAGAAACGGAAAAATGGAATTAAAAAAAATTAGGTATAGAGCTTTTTCACTTTACCGAATAGATTTAATGAGTAAAGTCTCAAATAAGTTTTTTGTATTAGACATAGAACTTGAGACTTGAGACAAGTCAATCGGTCAATATTTACAATAAATGTTTATATCACAAATCTAACATATAAAAAATAAAATTCCTTGAATTAAAAAAAATAAAAAAAATAAATATAAATTAATTTATCTTCAAAAGAGACACCACGGCCATCCGCTATATATGCCTATAAGCATTATTTATCGCTGAATATCTCGAATTTTTTTAAGAGAAATAAATAAAATACAACAAATTACGTATCTATGTTTGAAAGAAGCGTCGTAGATTAAGATTCTAACAAAATATATGTTGGGATCGGTTCAGAGGGTAGAGGGGGGGTGAATACACTCTGAAACTTTTCTTCTTTTTCTTTAAAATGATCAAGTGAGGTTTAGTTCACTTAATCTGTTTTCTCAACTTCTAAAACGTTTTGAACAACTTAAATAGTGCGGAACTAGTTCAGAGGTTTTAGTGATGCAAAGTTTATAAAGCAATGTATGAGCAGGATATAAGATAAATGGCAGTAAAGGCTAAAGCACGATTTTATGGAAGTTCGAAGGCTTAATCCTTCTACGTCTCCCCTTCTTCCACTTAGGAAGGAATTCACTAGAAGACTTTGGTTATTACAACGTCTTGTAATACACCCACTTCAGACTTAGGACTTATCCAATGCCTAATCCGAAACTCCTAGATTTACACAGATAAGATTCTCAGTTCTTATCAGACTGGTGGAAGCTTTCAGAGCAGCTTCAAGTCTCTTCAACACTGAGTATAGTTGAGTTGAGCTTCTCAGACTGCAGAGCGGTCGAGAGGCTTGGAAACCCTAGGATGATCCTTGATGATCAGATACGTGAACTATAAGCGAGGGTTTATTTGAGCAGTAGATGAATGATCTTGTGAGTGTGCTCAAGTATATCAGATGAGGACTTCTGATATTACTCAAGTGATTGAAATGTCTCTCTTCGTTGTCTCGTATCACTTGTTGTTGTTCCTTTTTTGTTGTTATTGTTGTGTTTTTCACTTCTTGAGCAATCCTCCCTTTAAATAGGTCAATCATCAACGTCTTTATTTTGAACGTTCTGATGCTGCATTGAATGCACATTTAATGCTCATAAATGCATTGATGATTCTGCATGAGGATCGTACACTGCAGACAACTTCCAGGGTCCAAAACTGGAATAAACGGTCGAGTGCTTTATCTGCAGTCATTCTGTGTTTTTGCCATTTTGGTACAACCTGTTGTCTTGATTTGCAGGAGTCAACAAATCTTCTGATACGCCGGCTCTGCTTTTAATAAAGGATCCTGCAAAGAACATCTTGTCACAGGTACTTGTCTCGAGATATCTTGATAGGCAGTTGGCATTCTACCGGTAGGGATATTTGTCCTCTGCTGGTTTGAATAACCAGTCGATAGGCTTGAGACTTCAACCGGTCGAGAGACATAGGCGGTTGACAAGCTTCCGGTAGAAGTTGTAGTAGATTCCTGAAATACAACCGGTAGGGATATTTGTCCTCTGCTGGTTTGAATAACCAGTCGATAGGCTTGAGACTTCAACCGGTCGAGAGACATAGGCGGTTGACAAGCTTCCGGTAGAAGTTGTTGTTTGTTATCACCAAAATATCGGATTTAACAATTTCCCCCTTTTTGGTGATGACAAAACTTAAGTGCCCCAAGAACAATATGAAAGCAGTACAATGAACTTCATTGAGAGAATGAATTTCATTAAGTACAAAAAACATTTTTATTACACCTACAGAAGAAAATCAAAATGAGATGCAGCTGAGATAAGTGAAGATTGTTCATCTTTTGAACCAACTGGCTCCTCCCGACCTGTCGCCTGACCTGTCGCCTTCTCTTCTTCTTCTGTCGGCTTCTTCCTTTCTTTTGGACTCTTCTTCTCGTCTTCTTGCCTCTGCTGCTCTACGTTGCTCTTCTTCCCCCTTTTTGGCATCACCTTGGTTGAGTCGAACGATGATCTCAGTGAGTTGAGTGCCAAGGCAGGATTGCATATTGTCAATCTTTGCATCGAGTTGAGCAAGTAGAGTAGCTTGCATAGTGTCCATCCGATCATTCAACTGTTTGTGAAGGCGATTTTCGGATCGGACAACTTGTTCAGAGACGGTAGAGAGCGTGTTGATTTGAGTGCGATGATGATTAGTGATCTCTGTGGTCATACGAGCAAGGTCTCGAGACACGGTCTCGAAATGCCGAATCATCGTCTGGCGTGAATTATCAACGGAGAAGGAGGAGTTAGTGATATCTTGAGAGAAGGACCTAACCGTTTGCGTGAGCTCATGTAGCCTATTAATCAAGGTATGATCTAGAGCTGCGGCCATGGCGTCAATCAAAGACTCATCAGTCTGAAGCATTTGCCCTTGTTGGTCATTTCTTGGTGAAACCGGGCTAGACTCACGATGATGTGGTGATGGTAATCTGGCTGGAGAGCTAGATGATGGACCCTCCAATAATGGTACAGTTGGAGATGTAATAGTCTCGACTGCAGCCAATATGGTTGGTGGAGTATCAGGATCAGCACTTGGTTCATCCATAATGAGATCTTCCATAAACTTTTCAGTGGATGGAGACGGTTGATGTGCTTGATCAGCATCATTCACTTGCTGTACTGGAGATGCAGGTGATACAATAGTGCTTGGTGTCTCCATTGGGGGCACTATTGCTGCACTACTGCAAGGAGCCTCTGTCACAGAGGTGACAGGTATCTCTTGTGCAACCACTTCTGAAACATCTTGTGGATGACTTGGAGAGGTGAGAGCGGTCGTCACTGGAAAGGAGTGAGCAATCACAACTACTTCCGGTTGAGTGACTGCTTGGACTGCGGTGGAGGAGAGGTCGACCGATGAAGAGGCTGCCACACTCGATTTTAGAGCAGATGAATGAAAGAGGTCGGCAGTGATGAGATCGGTCAGAATCCCATCTGAAGAAGAAAAAGCATAGACGTCTTCCTCACCCTGATCTTGAGTGAGAAAGGTCTTCATCATCACTTGTCCTTCCAGCACATAAGCTTGTAAACAGGCTGCTGAAGCTGGTGTGTTGTCAATGTTGAGAGCTTGATAGTGCTGAAGCAGTTGAGTGATTTGACGTAGACTATCCTGTAGTCCAGTCAAAATCACAAAGTCATCGGCAGCGGTAGAACTCTTAGAGTTGAAATTCTTGACACGCTCATTAATTAACAGAGATAGCAGGCTTCCTCGAAGCTTCAAGTCTATGAGCTGTCTTCTTCCCAAAGCCTTCACGATGTCTTTAGTATCAGCAAATAGAAGCATCTTTTGCTCAATAAGGTTTAGAGATTTCCATTTAGGAAATATTTGAGCCAGAGTCAGGTGTGTGCGGGAGTGATGCCATCTGTCAAAGCGTTGTAGGTGACGCTTGACAGTGCGGAGGACGTGTGAGATGATCAGATTGAGCTCTATCGTAGCTGCTGGTTGAGCCTTGGGTGTGTAGATCATCACACCTTTCCCTTTGTCTTTGGGATCAGCTAGAGTGACCTTAGGAGCTGATAAGGCACCTTCCCGGATTGTCACACCCTTTGTAGGATGAGGAGCAGTAGAAGCAGCAGCGGTAGTGGTCTCGACCGTTGGCAGGGTAGGAGCAAGGCCAGACAGAGACTTTAGCTTCTTGTGTTGCCTCTTCTTCTCGCCTGCAGGCGTAGATGACACAGCTGCTTTGGATAGAGAAGGAGATGATTTGCTGAAAGCTTGAATCAGTGGAACATTCTCACGTGATTCGTCTTCAGAGTCAGATTCGATGATCAGTTAGCGCTTGGCAGACTTTTTGGTGTCGACTGGTTTGGCCACGACCGGAACCGTTGAAAGCGGTTGTGGGATAGCAATAACTTTTGCGGTAGCGGGCAAGGTGTCGACCGCAGTCTCCTTTTTGTTCAGGAATTTGTGAATCGTGGACTTGTTGAGCCATTTGGTGGGATGCAGAGGCTCGGTTTTGGAGAAGTCCACTCCAAGGATGCTCAAAATGTGGCAAATTTGCAGAGCAAATCCCTCGGATTGCCCTTTGCCCCTGATCATTTCACATAGAATATTGAACAGAATGTCTGACCAGTTTATGTTGATCTTGGAGGCAATACACGCCATGTATTGAAATTTCTCCAGTGTCACTTTGTCGTAAGAACCAGCCTTGGCCAGAAGATTCTTGGCTACGATGTTGGTCAAGAGCCTGAATGGAGCTTTGAGAGATGTCTTCTGGGCCGGCAGTTTGATTGGAGCATCAGTGGTTGAGAACTCCTTCAACCAGTAAGAGCAGTTACCGTCTGGAAGATCCGTGCATTTTGTCAAACCCCTGGAGGGCAGATCAAAAGTGCTAGCGAAGAACTGCTGATTGAAAGAGTAGACTTCTGTCTTGATCACGCATTTGATAGTCCCATGCTCGATTTGAGCGGTAGTGAAGAACTCCTTCAAAACAGGCAAATCGCAGATGGCATTGCATTCCAGAAATTTCTTCAGTCCAGAGGCTTCAAGCATGGTGAAGACCTCTGTAATTCCTGCATTATTTGCCTTAACCACGGAGTCAAAGTTGATTGCCAGGCAGGTCTTCTGGATCGACATGATAGCTGTAGATAGGAACTAGAGCAGAGTAAGCAAAATCTAGAGAGTAATTCGATGGAGCGTTTAGTGCAATATGAAAGCTTTAGCAAATGTGAAAGGTTGATATACGAGTGTAAAGAGGTATATATAGGAACCTATGGGCCATAGGGTGACGTCATGAAAAAGTGTTTTTGAAATTCAAAAAAAATTTTGAGGAGAAAAATCACCGCGCCCAATTAATGTCAACTGGTTCAAAGCACAAGGCTGCTAGTACTAAGCCTGTCAGACACTAGTTTAAGGCGGATGATATGCCACTATTTATGGCAATGTAAAAGCTAAGCTATTAATGTCATAATGGCAATTATTCCCCCTAAACACATGCATACTAACTCAGATCTACTAAGCCAAGAATATTTCGAAAATAAGAAAACTTAGCGTCCGGTAGAGGCTTGGTGAATATGTCTGCTGCTTGCTGATCGGTAGAGATGTATTCCAGCTTGATTTCTTTCTTTAAGACATGATCTCGGATAAAGTGATGCCTGACATCAATGTGCTTTGTCCTAGAGTGCATCACTGGATTGTGAGTGATGGCTATGGCACTTGTATTGTCACAGTAGATTGGAGCTTCACTCGACCGGATTCCATAATCCTTAAGCTGCTGTTGAATCCAAAGTATTTGAGCACAACAGCTGCCAGCAGCAAGGTATTCTGCTTCGGCGGTCGAGGTAGCAATTGATGTCTGCTTCTTACTTGACCACGAAATCAGTCTATCTCCAAGGAATTGACATGTGCCGCTTGTACTTTTGCGATCAATTCTACACCCTGCATAATCTGCATCTGAATAGCCAATAAGATTAAGATTTGAATCTTTGGGATACCAAAGACCCACATTAGTAGTTCCTTTAATATATTTAATGATTCGTTTGGCAGCAATGAAATGAGATTGCTTAGGTGCTGCTTGAAATCTAGCACATAGACAGACTGAATACATAATATCCGGTCGACTGGCAGTCAAATAAAGCAATGAGCCAATAAGGCCTCGATACATGGTTACCTCGACCGGAATTCCCCCTTCATCTTTATCAAGCTTGATTGATGTACTCATGGGGGTAGATGCAGTTGAGCATTGTTCCATTCCAAACTTCTTTACCAATTCCTTGGCATACTTGGACTGATTGATAAATATTCCAGTTTCAAGTTGCTTCACTTGAAGTCCAAGAAAGAAGTTTAGCTCGCCCATCATGCTCATTTCAAACTTCTCCTGCATTAGCTTAGAGAACTTTGAGCACAACTTGGGGTTAGTTGACCCAAATATAATGTCATCAACATAAATTTGTACTAGTAACACATGATCACCTTTTACAAATTTAAACAGGGTCTTATCGACCGTTCCAATTTGGAAATCATGTTCCAGTAAAAATTTTAGTAATGTGTCATACCAAGCACGTGGTGCTTGTTTTAATCCATAAAGAGCTTTGTCAAGTTTATAGATATATTGAGGATGAGTAGGATTGACAAAACCTGGTGGTTGTTCAACGTACACCTCTTCTTGAAGTAGACCATTGAGGAATGCAGACTTGACATCCATTTGATAAACTTTAAAATCCTTAAAAGCTGCATAGGCAAGAAAGATGCGGATTGCTTCTAGTCTTGCAACTGGCGCGAAAGATTCCTCAAAGTCTATGCCTTCTTCTTGTCTAAATCCTTGAGCAACAAGTCGAGCTTTGTTACGCACAACAGTGCCATGTTCATCGAGCTTGTTACGAAACACCCATCTAGTTCCAATCACATTTTGATTTTCCGGTCGAGGAACTAGATGCCAAACATTGTTGCGGGTGAATTGATTCAGTTCTTCTTGCATTGCCTCGATCCAACTGGCATCTGATAGGGCTTCATCTATCTTCTTGGGCTCTACCTGAGATATGAAAGCTGCATGCAAGAATTCATTAATCATTTGACCACGTGTTTTTCGAGGAGCAGAAGGGTCACCTATGACCAACCCAGGTGGATGATTTTTGTTCCACCTAAAATAATTCCCTAAAGGGTTGTCATCAATTGGTTGATGAACGTCCTCGTTTACTGGATCATCATTGGCAGGAGGATCGTTATCCACCGGTGGATCCACTTCTGGCCTTGTTTGATCACAAACGGTAGAGGGAGCTGGATCATCCTTCTTTGGAGGATATAGATCACTGTCACTCTCTTCCTGTAGATTTGTGTTTTCCAATCTGTGACTCAGATCATTTATGCTCCCTTGAGTTTGTTCTGTACAAAGAGTAGATTCATCAAAAATAACATGAATGGTTTCCTCGACCGTTAGTGATCTTTGATTGAACACTCGATAAGCTCTGCTAACGGCTGAGTAACCAATAAAAGTTCCTTCGTCTGCTTTGGCATCGAAGGCTGTCAAATGGTTTTTGCCATTGTTGTGGATAAAGCATTTGCACCCAAAAATTTTGAAGTATGAAATATCAGGTTTTGTGCCATTCCAGATCTCATATGGAGTTTTGTTAAATCGTTTATTAATCATAGATCTGTTTTGAGTATAGCAAGCTGTGTTAACTGCTTCTGCCCAAAGCCTTTGAGAAACATTTGAATCAGCAATCATAGTTCTGGCTGCTTCTTTTAAAGTACGGTTCCTTCTTTCAGCCACCCCATTTTGCTGTGGGGATCTAGCAGCTGACAACTCATGCTTGATTCCCTGATCATCTAGATAAGTCATAAGAGTGGTGTTTAAAAATTCAGTCCCTCTATCACTCCTGATCCTATCTATCACAGTAGATTGTTCATTTTGCAAGCGTTTAAAAAGCTTAATCAGGTGAGGTGCAGTTTGATCTTTTGAAGAGAGAAAGATGACCCAAGTAAATCGAGAAAAGTCATCTATAACAACAAGAGCATATCTCATTCCCCCTAAGCTTCTTACTGGTATAGGACCAAATAGGTCCATGTGAAGTAAGTCTAAACATTTGGAAGAAGACATACACCCTTTATTTTTAAAAGTTGCTCTCACCTGCTTTCCTAGTTGACAAGCAGGACAAACTTTGTCTTTTATAAAATCTCCTTCGGGCAGTCCAGAAACCAAATCATGCTTCCTCAAGTTAGAAATGGGCTTCAAATTTAGATGATTTAATCGCTTATGCCACAGCCAATGTTTATCATGATGAGCAGTAAGACAAGTAGGTGAGGAAATATGTGAGCAAGACCAGTTTACCTTGTAGGTGTTTAGGTCTCGTACACCGGTCATAAGAGTCTCACCTTTGTCATTTTTTATGAGGCAAGTGTGTTTGTGAAACTCGACCGAATGATCATTGTCACATAGTTGACTAATACTTATCAAATTATAACATAGTTTGTCAACAAGTAACACATCTTTAATAATGATGTTACCATGGATAATCTTACCCTTACCCATGGTTTTACCTTTGGAGTTGTCTCCAAAGCTGATCTTTGGTCCTTTGCACAACACCACTTCTGTTAGAAGTTCTGGATTCCCTGTCATGTGTCGTGAACAACCGCTATCTAAATACCAGGTAGTGTCCTTGATAGAAGTGGTTTTCTCGCCTGTTTGGACTTTTAGTACCTGCAAAGGGTGAAGAACTTTTGGTACCCATATCTAGTAGGGTCCAGGTCGGATTAGCCCTTTCGGGACCCACACCTGGAACACCCTTACAGGTTTGCCCGTGTGTGTGTCCAGAAATCTGTGCGGTCGATAGGCAGTAAATGTGTGTGCTTGTGAGGTTACTGTGTGCTGCTTGCCTTTTTTATTTTTATCAGTTAGCCTGTACCTCTTTTGAACTGGCCTGCAATTAAAGTACTGGTAAGGCTTCTCCTTTGACCATCTTTTCTTAGAGTAGTTAGGCTCATTCCATGGCCTTTTGAAATTAGATTGGTTTCCCTTTCTTCTTTCATTAGGTTTAGGTTTGATCCAAGTTCCTCTTTGATTAGAGATCTGGGGATCCACATATCCCAGCCCTCTATGCTTAGAACTTCGTTCGTTAGATACTTTCTGATTTTTGTCAAAGCTGCACTTATCGTGTTCATATATCGTGCTGGACCTGACAAATCTTATTTTGTTAAGATTGCCTTTGTCCAGGCTTGACTGAATACATGACTCCATAGACTGTTCATTTGTTCCAAACCCTAGACCGGTCTTATCATGTACCGGTCTTTGGATTTCTTGAATCTTGTCAATGGTTACAGAAGATTTATTCCAAGCCTTAATGGTTTCAAGTAGTTTTTTATTCTCAATCAAGGTAGCTTGGAATACTCTTTTCAAGGTGTCGTTCTCAGTAGCCAGCAGACTTAGCTTGACCTTAAGACCATCAAGCTCTTTTTGCTGCATGCAGCTTGATTCGCTTGACTTATCTTTTAGGTCGGCTCTTTTTGCCTTTACTTCCTCGAACTCCTTGGATAATGCTTTGTATTCATTAGCCATTTCGTGTAAAGCAGTAACCAAATCACTGTGAGTAAATTCAGGTGAGCCAAAGTCAAATACCTCCTCAGCTTCTTCTTCGATGTCAGCCATAAGGCATTCCACCTTTTCATCATCGCTGTCATCTGAAGAGCTTCCGGTATTGGAGTTGTTGGAGTCAGACTCGGCCCACTTGCTTTTGCTTTCGTCTGCTACTAGAACCCTTTGGTCTCTTCCTTTTCTAAGGGTCCTCTTGTCCTCCTTGCCCCTTCTTCTTTCAGAAAATTGCTTCTGATCATTGCTCTTAGGCTTGGTGCACTCTGCAATGAAATGGCCTGGCTTGCCACAGTTAAAGCAAGTAGGACCATCGTTTGTATGGTCCGATTTATGATAATTTTTAAATTTAGAATTGTTTTTACGCATAAATTTACCAAATTTCTTGACAAAGAGTGTCATGGCTTCATTGCTGATTTGCTCAGCTGATCTCTTTGGAGCTTCCTCGACCGGTGAACGTATCACGGTTGAGGTTAAGGCCTTGGTTGGTTGAGAGGTAGATGGTTCATCTTCTATTCTCATGTTGAGCTCGAACTCGTAGGCTTTAAGATCTGCAAAGAGATCATGCAGTTCAACCTTGCTCAAGTCTTTCGACTCTCTCATGGCCACTGTCTTGATCTCCCATTCTTTGGGCAGAGCTCTCATAACCTTCACAGCAATTTCACGGTTAGTATAAGTTTTACCTAAAGCAATAAGATCACAAATGATACTACTGAACCGTTCATCAAATTCAGCCATGGTTTCCCCTGGCTTCATTTTGGCGTTGTCATATTTTTGAATGGCCAAAGTGAGCTTGTTTTCCTTTGTCTGGTCATTCCCTTCACACAGCTGAGTGAGCTTCTCCCAAATCTCCTTTGCTGTGGAACATGACTTGATTTTGCTGAACATATTCTTGTCCAGTGTTTTGTATAGGATGTCCCGGGCCACATTGTCAAGATTGGCCTTCTTTTTGTCCTCAGTGGTCCACTCATCTCTTGGTTTCTCAATCATTTGTCCTGCACCATCGGCTAGAGCTGGGTTGACCTTCATAATTTTGATAGGACCGTCTGTTATGACATATAGCATGTCATCATCCTGTGCTGCAAGATGTGCCTGCATGCGAATTTTCCAATCATCATACTCTTCTTTAGAAAACATAGGAATTCTGTTGAAAGAAGTCATGATTTTAAAACTTTAGATCAACAGTTGAGAAAGGAACCCGCTCTGATACCACTTGTTGGGATCGGTTCAGAGGGTAGAGGGGGGGTGAATACACTCTGAAACTTTTCTTCTTTTTCTTTAAAATGATCAAGTGAGGTTTAGTTCACTTAATCTGTTTTCTCAACTTCTAAAACGTTTTGAACAACTTAAATAGTGCGGAACTAGTTCAGAGGTTTTAGTGATGCAAAGTTTATAAAGCAATGTATGAGCAGGATATAAGATAAATGGCAGTAAAGGCTAAAGCACGATTTTATGGAAGTTCGAAGGCTTAATCCTTCTACGTCTCCCCTTCTTCCACTTAGGAAGGAATTCACTAGAAGACTTTGGTTATTACAACGTCTTGTAATACACCCACTTCCGACTTAGGACTTATCCAATGCCTAATCCGAAACTCCTAGATTTACACAGATAAGATTCTCAGTTCTTATCAGACTGGTGGAAGCTTTCAGAGCAGCTTCAAGTCTCTTCAACACTGAGTATAGTTGAGTTGAGCTTCTCAGACTGCAGAGCGGTCGAGAGGCTTGGAAACCCTAGGATGATCCTTGATGATCAGATACGTGAACTATAAGCGAGGGTTTATTTGAGCAGTAGATGAATGATCTTGTGAGTGTGCTCAAGTATATCAGATGAGGACTTCTGATATTACTCAAGTGATTGAAATGTCTCTCTTCGTTGTCTCGTATCACTTGTTGTTGTTCCTTTTTTGTTGTTATTGTTGTGTTTTTCACTTCTTGAGCAATCCTCCCTTTAAATAGGTCAATCATCAACGTCTTTATTTTGAACGTTCTGATGCTGCATTGAATGCACATTTAATGCTCATAAATGCATTGATGATTCTGCATGAGGATCGTACACTGCAGACAACTTCCAGGGTCCAAAACTGGAATAAACGGTCGAGTGCTTTATCTGCAGTCATTCTGTGTTTTTGCCATTTTGGTACAACCTGTTGTCTTGATTTGCAGGAGTCAACAAATCTTCTGATACGCCGGCTCTGCTTTTAATAAAGGATCCTGCAAAGAACATCTTGTCACAGGTACTTGTCTCGAGATATCTTGATAGGCAGTTGGCATTCTACCGGTAGGGATATTTGTCCTCTGCTGGTTTGAATAACCAGTCGATAGGCTTGAGACTTCAACCGGTCGAGAGACATAGGCGGTTGACAAGCTTCCGGTAGAAGTTGTAGTAGATTCCTGAAATACAACCGGTAGGGATATTTGTCCTCTGCTGGTTTGAATAACCAGTCGATAGGCTTGAGACTTCAACCGGTCGAGAGACATAGGCGGTTGACAAGCTTCCGGTAGAAGTTGTTGTTTGTTATCACCAAAATATCGGATTTAACAATATATTATATACTTTCAATTTCATAAAAATTAATGTGGTTGGTTGGATATGGTTTAGATAATCTAAACTTCAAACTAGATCAACTTCTTTTGATTTGATTTATTTTAAAACCTATCCAAATTATGCTTTGACTAAAAAAAGGGCCGATCGAAACCAACAGTTTAATTTTGACAGGTTTGTGTTATCTCTGCTATATATATATTTGGCTTTTACGGAATCCAAAATTTTAAATAATTTTTTTTAATAGAAAATTTTATATAATTAGTACGTTCCTCTAATGTATATTCACTTCGAAATATTCACTTCGAACATGTTACGAAAAATTTTACTAAAAAAAAAAAGAAACACAAACAATTTCTATGAGTATATTCGATATATTATGAGATTTTGATAAATTTAATTTTTGTATTGAATTTTTTGTTGTAAGATTTAGTTTACAAATTTTATTATATCTGTAATATTAGCATCATTACACTTATAAATAAACAAACATAAAATATCAATTCACAGACAATCATTAATAATAATAATAATAATAATAATAAAAATAATAATAATAATAATAATAATAATAATAATAATAATAATAATAACAATTTTCATCACAAATCTAACATAAAAAAACAAAACTCCTCGAATTCAAAAATAATAATAATAAAAAATAGAACTCCTGATCAATATTAATTATTAATTTAGCTTCAAAAGAGACACCACATTTAGCTTCAAAAGAGACACCTTGGCCATCCGCTATTACCATTATTTACTAGAATTCCGTTGTACGCATTCGTTTTTTTTAAAAAGACAATAAATAATAAATTATAAATTAAATAAAATAAAATAAAATATAACGTTTTCCTAAACAAATATTCTATAAAATGAATGTCATGTTTCTAAATAATAAAACAATATCAAAGGGCACAAAGTGAACTTTTAATTGCTAGAAAAGAGGAAACCTTATAAAATGACTAATTTGCCCAATAATTTTGATTTTATTAAAAATTAAGTTGTGAGATAATGGTAATTTAAAATCAAGTTTAATCAATTAAATGAAATTTTATTAATTAAATGGTCTCTACTTTAATAATATAGTAAGATATTTATCACTAAATATCTCGAATTTTTTTTAAGAGAAATAAAAAAAACAAAACAAAAAAAAAACAATTAAGTATATATGGTTGAAAAACTCGTCGCAGAGGAAAATTCTCACAAAATATATTATATACTTTCAAATTTATAAAAATTAATGTGGTTGGATATGGTTTAGATAATTAATCAAACTTCAAACCAAATCAACTTCTTCTGATTTGATTTATTTTAAAACTAATCCAAATTATGATCGAGTGAAAAACCGATCGACACGAACAATTTAATTTGGACGGGTTTGTGTTTTTCCTTACTATTTATATATTTGCTTCTACGGAATCCAAAATTTTGATAATTAATTAATGTATATCACTAATATATATATATACACACTTCGAACATATATGTTATTAATCCCAAAATTTCAGGAATTAAAAAGACTCCTATAAACTAGCCATGGCAGGCCGTAAAAGGTATCCCAAGTCGGATGCCATGATGTATTTTCTTATCATTGCATCGATGGCCGCCTTCCTCTTCCTTCTCGTAGTCGTTTCAGTGCCTCCGCCACAGCACCATCGAATGATAAAACGGCAAGTTTATGCACGACAACTAGCACGACGATTCCCAAGTAATACCGCGGAGAAGTGTGTGGAGCTGTGGTTTCGTCCTCCACCGGAGGAGAAGCCGGGGAAAGAAGTCACGGCAACGTGTGATGCCTTGTTGCTCAGAATTTTCGAATATATCAATGAGAGGAAGGATCAGTCGAGGAAGGCTGCGGTGGCGAATGATTGGAGATTTGTGAACAATACTGAAGAAGCAACAGATCCGATGGAAAAAGCAAAAATGTTTCAAGCTGTTATGGTCATGACTGATTGGTCATTATTCAGATAGTCTTGTTGCGCTGCGTAATTCTTATAATGTTAATGTAGATTAAAGTGCAACATGATACCACCTTAGTCGACACTCACACACACATAAATATTTCCATTAATATGTTTTTGGTTACATATTCCTAATATTTAGAGTAATAATTTTTTGTGTATGAACACTGTTGAGAATCATATTGGCGTTATTCATTGATTTTTTTTAATATATTTCCATTAATATGTTTTTTTGTTACATATTCCTAATATTTAGAGTAATAATTGTTTTGTGTATGAACACTGTTGAGAATCATATTGGCGTCTTATTATTCATTGATTTTTTTATATATATTTTTTAAAAAAATTACAATGCTTGATTTTAGCCCAGTCTTAGCTTATTATTGAACGGAGTGCCTGAGAGTTCGAGACTCTAGTAGACTGACTATTGAATATTGATTGAGACAAGGCAAGTTTAATAATTTAAGTTATAATAAAATCGAGCGTTTGTCATTTTAAATTGGTACGTTTATTTCTATATATATATGGCAAAATAATCATCATCATCATCAATCGGCACCTTTTAAAAATTTTGCTTGATAGATAATTCAACGAAAACGTAATACATTTTAAATTTTATTACATGAGATTAATGTTCAAAAAGAAAAGGAAAAATGGAATTAAAAAAATTAGGTATAGAGCTTTTTTACTTCCCGAATAGATTCAATGAGTAAAGTCTCAACTAAGTTTTTTGTATTAGTCATCTATGTTTGGGAGACTTGAGACTCGAGACAAGTCAATCAGTTAAAATTCCTCGAATTAAAAAAAAAAAAAAAACACTCCTAAATATAAATTAATTTAGCTTCTAAAGAGACACCACGGCCATCCGCTATATATATGCCTATAAAGCATTATTTATCGCTAAATATCTCGAATTTTTTTAAAAGAAATAAATAAAATACAACAAATTACGTATCTATGAAAAAATCGTCCTAGATCAAGATTCTAACAAAATATATTATATACTTTGTGCTCTACTTGCTACTTATGTATTTGGCTTCTACGGAATCCAAAATTTTATATAATTAGTACGTACGACATTGCTTGATTTGGTGTATTATTAAAATATGTATAACTTATTTTATTTAATCTCGTATTATTTTCGTTATATTATTTATTTATTTATTAATTATTAATTTATATTAATTAAATCAAATAAACTATAATCTATCTTTAAAATAAAATAATATATTAACTATTTTTTTTTATTTTTAATTACATTATATTACTTATCTATGTGAATATATATTCAATTCGAACATGTTACAAAGAATTTTATTAGAAAAAAATTTACCGGATCCTAATTTCAAGAATTTATGAGACTCCTCTCAAAATAATATACCAAATAGTATATTATATTTACGAGACACATGAATAGCCACCAAACAAAAAGAAACACTAACAATTTCTATGAGTATATTTGATATATTATGAGATTTTGATTAATTTAATTAATTTTTGTATTTAATTTTTTGTGTTGTAAGATTTGGTGAAAGAGACACTAACAATTTCTATAAGTGTATTCGATATATTATGAGATTTTGATGAATTTAATTTTTGTATTGAATTTTTTGTGTTGTAAGATTTGGTGAACAAATTTCGTTATATTTGTAGTATTAGCATCATTACACTTATAAATAAACAAACATAAAATATCAATTCACAGACAATCATTAAAAATGTAATAATAATAATAATAATAATAATAATAATAATAATAATTTTCATCACAAATCTAACATCAAAAAATAAAACTCCTCGAATTCAAAAAAAAAAAAAAAAAAAAGACAGAACTCCTCAATATTAATTAATTTAGCTTCAATAGAGACACCACCCGCAATTACCATTATTTATATTTATCACTAAATATCTCGAATTTTTTAAAGAGAAATAAATAAAATAAAACAAATTACAAAACAAAATTAATTAAATTAAGTATATATGGTTGAAAAACTCGTCGTTGATGAAAATTCTCACAAAATATATTACATACTGATAGGTTACACCTAAAAATTCAACTGGGCCTGAGCCCAATCATGAAGGTCCACTTCAAATATTTTTGAGGCCCAAGCTTATTTAAATATTATATTTATTTAATTCAAGCAGGCCCTGAATTCTACACAAGCTCATAAGAGGCTCAAGCCCATGAAACTCTTTGAATATCTATAAATAGCTCAAGTCACCTCATTATTAAGGTACACACTTTCTTTAGCACTATAACGCTCTACTCTTGATTATTATTCCTTCAGTAATCGCTGACTTGAGCGTCGGAGTGCCTTCGTCGGAAACCCTTCCGGCTCCTTTGACTTTGTTTTGTGACGTAGGAACAACCCACTGAAGATCTTTACCGGGAACATACAAGGATCCGTTGATACTCCGGACTTTGTGAAAGCAACATGTCATATACAAGTTATTTTTGGCTACATCAGCTTGGCGCCGTCTGCGAGAAACTTGTTCTTTACGTCATTGAGAGCACATATTACTTCAAAAATGTCTCAAGGAAATAATAACAATGAAAACGCACCGCCGAGTATTACTATCACCCGTGAAGACTTGACTGCGCTAATGGAAAACACAGTAGCACTCGCAGCAAAAGATGCAGTTGCTCAGTACCTAGAAACCCGTAAGCGCAAGTGTTCACACAGTTCATGACACCTCTGGCGAAAACAAGATCACTAATCCAACTCGGAAGGATGGATCTCGCACACATGTAACTGGAGAGAATATGTCCACAATTTTGCCGTCGCGTCGAAGCCCCTTCACTGATGACATATTATCTGAATCATTACCAAAGGGAGTCAAAATCCCCAGCTTACCTGAGTTCGATGGAACGAGTGACCCCCAAGACCATATTGACAAATTTTACGCGAAAGCGGATTTTTATGATATCACAGATGCTGCATACTGTAAAATTTTCCGAACAACATTATCAGGAAGAGCACTCACATGGTTCAATAAGTTACCCTCTGGATCTATTGCCAATTTGGAGCAACTTACTGACTACTTCCTCCAGCAATTCTCAATTAACAAGAAATACCCGAAAACAGCAGCATATTTGTTCACAGTCATTCAAAAAAAAGGAGAATGTTTGAGGGACTATGTTCGGCGATTTACTCATGCGGTGCACGAAGTTTTACACGTGAACCATGACTTGTTAGCTGGAATAATGCAACAAAACTTGCGTCATCGGAAGTTCAAGGAATCAATAGCGGAAAGGCCGCCCAAAAACTTTGAGGAATTATTGAAAAGAGCTGAGAAATACATACGGGTTGAAGAATCTGTATAGCCACACTACTTGAATAAAAGAAAGAGAGAAGAAGATAAATCAGATATTAGAAATCAAGACGAGAAGCGAACAGCACAGAGCCCCCGCCTCCAGAATACACCCCTCAATACACGTCTGACCGATATAATGGTAGTGGCTGAAAAACAAGGATTGTTGCGTCCCCCTCGCCCAATGCAAAATAACCCAAAGCGCCAACGTTCCGAAAATTACTGCCATTTTCATAAAGATAAAGGTCATACTACAGAAGATTGCTTCAGTTTGCGAGCAAAAATTGAAAAACTCATAAAGCGCGGACATTTGGGGAATTTTGTGGACAAATCCCGCGGTGAGAAGCGAGATGACAGGCGTCGGGACGAACAACCAAAACGTGACTATCAAAAATGCCATGATGAAACTGGAAAACAACATGAACGAGCTGATGAAAATTTGCCCTCGGGAGGGGTAATCGCCGTAATCACTGGGGGGCCTGCTTGTGGCGACTCAAACAATGCAAGAAAAGCCCTTCTACGGGCAGCAAAAGGAACCAACAATTTGTCAAGCCCCACATCCTTGTCGATATATGAAATTGGAACCATCCAAAATGGATTATCATTCAGTGACAAAGATCTGGAGAACCCTCGGGGTACACATAATGATGCTTTAATCATCTCAACCACAATCTCCAATTTTTGGATAAAGAAAATTCTAGTGGATTCAGGAAGTTCGGCCGACATAATTTTTCATGATGAATTCGTGAAGTTGGGTATTAGTAATGCACAGTTAACTCCAGTCAACACTCCACTAGTCGGATTTTCCGGAGAAATAGTTGAAGCTTTGGGAGAAGTAACGCTTCCTCTTTCCTTGGGTTCTTACCCCAAACGGTCTACTAAGATGGTGAAATTCCTTGTAGTAAAGGCTTTATCTGCGTACAATGTGATATTGGGACGACCAAGTTTCAATATATTTCAAGCCATCGGATCGACATATCATATGAAGCTGAAGTTTTCGACTCCAGAAGGAGTAGGAGAAGCCATTGGTGACCATCGTCTAGCCAGAGAGTGTCATGTGGTGACACTACGGGGTTCGTCAAAAAATCGTAAAAGACAAGTTTCTAGTGAGGAAAGAGCACCGAAACCTGGAAAAATTATACGTGAAAACGGAATACATTTGGTGGATGAAGAAGCCCAAAGCAAAGAGAGAATAACAGCAACCGAAACTCTGAAACATGTGGCAATCATTCCAACCGATCCCAAGAAAACCCTGAAGATTGGGACCGAATTACCTCCTGAGTTGGAAGAAAAGTTGAAAAATTTCCTTGTTCGCAATTTGGACATGTTTGCTTGGGGTGATGAACCTCTGCCCGGAATACCTCGTGAACATGCGCTCCATCACCTCCGTGTTGATCCAAAAATGAAACCTGTGAAGCAAAAGAAAAGAGCATTTGGTCCAGATAAAAATTGGCATATAGCCGCTGAAGTGGAGAAACTCTTAGCGGTAAAGTACATCAGGCCAGTTTCATACCCAGATTGGCTTGCAAATTTGGTTTTAGTACCGAAGCCTGGAGGAAAGTGGTGTTTGTATATAGATTTCACTGATCTCAACAAAGCATGCCCCAAAGATTCGTTTCCACTCCCACGAATTGATTTGTTAGTCGATTCGACAGCAGGATGCGAACTGATACAATCAGATTGGCCTAGCGCTAGAAGACCAGGAAAAAAAAAGTTTCATCAGTGACCGAGGTATTTATTGTTATGATGTTATGCCGTTTGGGTTGAAAAATGTTGGAGCTACATATCAACGTCTAGTAAATACCATGTTCGAACACTTGATCGGGCGTAACATGGAAGTTTATATAGATGACATGCTCGTCAAAAGTATTCAAGCGTCTAATCACTTGGAAGATCTTGAGGAATGCTTCAGTATACTCAGAAAATACAAGATGAAACTTAATCCGGATAAATGCACTTTTGGTGTACGAGGAGGCAAATTTCTTGGCTATATGGTGTCAGAACGAGGAATAGAGGCCAACCCTGAAAAAATCAAAGCAATTTTAAACATGAATCCTCCGAAAAGTGTAAAAGGCATCCAAGAGTTGGCAGGACGGTTGGCCGCCCTAAACCGATTTATCTCATGATCTGCAGGCAAGGGTTTACCATTCTTCAAAATGTTGAGAATTGGGAAAGGTTTTCGATAGACAGAAGAGTGTCAGCAAGAATTTGACGAGTTGAAAGTGCATCTGACCTCTCCGTCGTTGTTGGTAAAACAAACGAATGTGACACCCTATTGATTTATCTGGAAATATCTGCGGAAGCGGTAAGTGCAGTATTGGTCTCTGAAGTAAGACGTGAGCACAAACCAATTTATTATATCAGTCGAACTTTACACGGAGCAGAATTAAGATATACAAAGATCGAGAAACTGGCACTGGCTTTGGTAACTGCAGCGAGAAAACTACATCTTTACTTTCAGTCGCATCCAATAATTGTACTCACCAACCATCCTCTCAAACAAATTATCTCGAGCCCTGAAGCATCAGGGAGAATGGTTAAATGGGCTGTCAAATTGAGCCAATATGGAATTGAATATCGTCCGCGTTCAGCGATTAAAGCACAGATTCTGGCTGATTTTCTAGTAGAGATGACAGTAACTCAAGAAGAAAGCTCCACCCCGACATTGATGGTTTATGTCGACGGGTCATCAACCTCTACAGGAAGCGGTGCAGGTATAGTTGTGGAGAGCCCACAGGGAGATAAATTTCAGTATGCCATAAAATTTTTATTCCCTGCGACGAATAATGAGGCAGAATATGAAGCTCTCATCATGGGAATTAAATTGGCCCTGTCGGTAGGAGCAAAGAGACTGACGATACACAACGACTCCCAACTGATCGTCAGTCAAGTTAATGGAAATTATGAAGCGAAGGAAGATAAAATGCTTGGGTACCTCACACAAGTGAATGAGATTCTCTCACGTTTGGACAACTACGATGTGAAGCAGATACCTAGAATGGAGAATGAGTCAGCGGACCGTCTCGCCAAGTTAGCAAGCTCTTTGGCCAACATTGATAATAGGAAAATTACATTCCTAACATATGACAAGGAAAAAACTGATGGAAGTGATGTTACAATCTTCTGTGCTGACAGCGAAGAACCTAGTTGGAAAGATGAACTAATCGACTATTTGATGCAGGGTAACCTACTTGCAAATCAAGTCGAAGCTCGAAAACTTAGAGTGAGAGCTGCCCGGTTCACGATTATTGACGGAGAACTGTACAAAAGAGGTTTCTCTTTTTCTTACCTAAAGTGTCTAACGCCAGCTAAGGGAAAATATGTGCTCCGTGAAATTCATGAAGGAATATGTGGAAATCACTTAGCTGGCAGAGCACTTGCAGGGAAAGCATTACGCCAAGGATACTTCTGGTCAACGATGAAGCAAGACGCTATCGAGTTAGCGAAACATTGTCACGCATGTCAAGAGCATGCTAACTTCCATCACCAGCCGGCTACAATCTTGTAGCCCCTAGAAAGTCCTTTATCGTTTGCTCAGTGGGGAATGGATTTGGTAGGTCCCTTTCCTCCTGCTACCGGACAAAGAAAATTTCTGATAGTTGCAGTGGATTATTTCACCAAATGGGTCGAAGCTGAACCATTGGCCAAAATATCTGAAAGAGACATAATAAATTTTTTATGGAAGAATATAGTATGCAGATTTGGCATTCTTCAAACCTTAGTTTCGGACAATGGAACTCAATTCTCTGGAGCGAAGATAAAAGATTGGTGCAAAGGACTTTCCATCAAGCAGTTCTTCACTTCTGTCGGGAATCCTCAAGCGAATGGGCAAACCGAGGTCACCAACCGAACCATTCTACAGCACCTCAAAATACGCCTAGGCAATGCCAAAGGGAAATGGGTAGATGAGTTGCCAAGTGTTCTATGGGCATATCGAACCACTCCACGCTCTTCAACTAGAGAATCTCCTTTCAACTTGGCCTACAGAGCGGAAGCTGTGGCTCCTGCCGAAATTGGAGAACAATCATGGCGAGTGAAACAATACACTTCATCTGGAAATGACCAAGCCCTTCGAATTTCATTAGACTTGGTGGATGAATTGAGAGATAAAGCTTCGACACGAGCCGAGAGATATCGAGCTTGTATGACTAAAGCATACAATGATAGAGTCAAGCCAAGGTCTTTCCAAGTTGGAGACCTTGTATTGAGAAAATCTGACATCTTGAAGTCTGTTGGCAAGCTAGATCCAAAATGGGAAGGCCCATACAAAGTAATTGAGATTGTGAAGATGGGAACATATCGCCTGCAACATTCAGATGGAAGAATACTTCCCAAACCTTGAAACGTGGCCAACCTGAAGAAGTTTTATGCATAAACTGCAACTCTCGCCAATAATAGGCTAAATTTACCTCTTTTGTTATTAGCATATTTTCTTTATGTTTGTCTATTACAATTTTGTTATGCAGTTTTTAACTAATATGATTATTTTGTTATACAAGCAGATTACTTTGTCGAAAGCATATCATATCTCCTTTCCTATACTAACGCTTACTTACGACATAAACGTCATAGACCCTAGCAATCATAAAAAAAAAAAAAAAAAAAATTCCAACAAAAAGAGGCTTGGCCAGCCCCATGGGACATTTTAACTTATGATGATGTAAGAGGTCATGACGAAATAATAATATTACAAGTCTCTGGATACCTCACCATGTACTAAGTGGGTTTAGGACTTCCCTATGAGATAAAATCTTGGGAGACTTAATAATATTACAAGTCTCTGGATACCTCACCACGTACTAAGTGGGTTTAGGACTAGATAAAATCTTAGGAGACTGATCCCCCCCCCCCCCCCCAAGTACTCCAATATTAAAGCGATAGTATTTTATTCATCAAACAAGTATGCAATAGCAAATTCAAAATGCAAAAGAGATATGATAATCGACAAAATTGAATATATATATATATATATAAAGAAATTATTGTTTTTCCTTTGCTCCTCCACCAACTACTTACTTACTCAAAAAGAACAAACAAAGTCTATGACTTTAACTTTGTAAAAAAAAAAAAATTTGCCCAAAAGTGGCAAGAAATAATAAAGCTAAACTACACCACGGCTCCAAAGAGTAGTCTCCATGTAGCTTCGACACACACCGTCATTATTGATTGTATAAGCTAAAAATTTGAACGCAAAGATTCGATCATCTCCTCATCACCCAGACATCCCAATAAATCCCCTAAGGGAGGATTCGAGTCATCCTCAACTCTTGCAGTTTTAGGCTCCGAAATTTTAGGGTGAATCATCATAATAATTTCCTCCGAAACTAGTTTAGTATCCCGTAGTTCTTGGCGACAATCCACGACAACTTCATCATGAATAACAATCGCCCGCTGAATCACTTCATCTCTAAAAGCTGTGGATTCTCGATAGCCTTCAATTGCTTTTTCTCCGGTGCTTCGCAAGATATTCTTGCCTATTGACGAATTGAGAAAAATCTCACCGGTCTCTGATTCACGAGAATATTTCCCTCTAAGTTCCTCCATCTCCCGGCACAAGACATCATACCTTTTGGTTTTTTCTTCAAGATCCTTTTGCGACTTGAGAAAATCATCTCTAGCCTTAGTGTTTTCCTCGCTAAGTCTTTTGCACTCACCCCTTAAGGACGTAAGCTCGTCATCAAATTTTTTCCCGGAATTTCGAAACCTCTCTTCTCGAAATTAAAAAGTGTGAGCAAGCGATAAAATCTATAAAAACCCATAGATAAAGAAAATTATTTGTTACGTAAAAATCGTAATAAATAACAACAAGCAAATAATGATATACCTGGAAGGCGGACGAAGCAAAAGACCGAGTCAACACTTCGGTAGGTTGTGGCAGTAAATGCACCCTATTATGATCTCCAGTCAGGTCTGCTCCCGTTCTCCAACCAATTTCTGGATCTTTCAAATCCCAAAAAGATCCAGCATTATTTTTATGGTTCACTCCTTCCACGAACAAGTGGCGACCCTCGAGAGCTCCCAGATCAACTACTCGTTCGTCGTCACGTTTTTTCTTCGGATCTCTTGGATCTTCAACCTTTTTGCTACATGCATCGATGTCAGGTCCAGCTGCAACATCTTTTCTTTTGCCGCTAGTCTTTCTATCATGCGCATCGGATCGTTTGGATGGTGGGCCAGAACGCTGAGCATGATTTGAAGGCCCGGGAGACTTCCTCCTCCGGGAAAGCTCTTGAGAACCAACGATAGCTCGCTCCTTTGTGGAGTCTTTTCTTAACATTTTTGACGCATCCTTCTCATTTTTCTCTATGCACGCCCGGACCTCCGCCAAACTTATTTTTTTACCTATAAAAAAAACAAGGAGAATAATACATAAATAAATACAATAAATTCTCAAATTACATCGAGCAAGGTACATTTATTTTTAAAAAAAAAAAAATACAATAGCATGCAAGAGAATAAAAAAGCAAATACCGGCAGGAAGAAAAGTTTGTGGATCAACCAACTTTTTGAAAAGACCTAAGGAGCGACATTCAAGTTGCAACTCACGATGAGTTTTGCTAAAAATAATTCTCCGGTGGCCCAGACTCTATACTATGGGAACCTCCCAACCATAATCCCAGAAATAAACAAACTTTTTTCTCCAATCGCTTTTTGGAGATGGACAACGAGATAAAAACTTACAATCTCCGCGAGGTAGAAAATAAGTATAGGAACCCGGCATGGAACGACGCACCGAGAAGAGCGCATAAAATAAGTCTATAGTTGGAGACATTTTAATTTTGCTCACTCTACATAGGAAGCACGTAAAAAGAAGAATCGCACTTGGTGTTAATTGACTTAAACTCACCCCAAGACTATCTACAATTTCTATCAAAAGGGCATGAGGAGGAAGCGAGAAACCAAAATTAAAGTACTCCAGATATACAGTAAAATATCCCGGAGGCGGTTCTTGACATGAATCTCCATTTTTTGGAATCTTAAGAATATGTCTAGATGATAATTCAAGTTCTCAGAATGGGCTTAAAATCTCAGACTCGTCCAGAAGACGCTCGCTCACTCCTCCCAAAGACTCTTGGGAACTACTATTATCGCAAGAATTCAAATCACTCAAGGGAGATAAGCACTCGTAAATTTCACTATCATGGCCAGACTCTGCTGGCGAAGAGGGGTAAGTATCTCGGTTAGCAACCAACACCGAAAGTATTTTACCCTGCAAAGGACACCCTGCAATGATTTAAAAAAAAAAAGAATAAACATATAAAATATATATATTTTTGGAATCGCAATTTCTTGCACAATATCAAGGTCGGTTAGTAATAATTTCTTAAATATATTACACATAAATCGACTAAATAATAAAAAGGAACATCATCAAAAGCTTAATCGTCATAATTATTTAAATATATCATGGCATGTATATAATTATGTGTATATATATATATGCGTATATCTCCATCGTGATCTGGGTTCAACATCATCACCATCATCCACTACCATCAACCAACCGGCACTTAGCCATCATTTTCTATCCACCGCCTCCATCGCACAGTCACGCCACCACCATCTCCGACAGCGACCACCCTCACTCCGTCAAAGCCAGATTTGGATAGCTTGGAGGCTACACCATGGCTGGCAATAGACGAGGAGCCATCGCTGGATCTACACCATCTTTTCCACCCTGTCTGCGTCCTTCCCCTTTCGATTTCAGATTTGGATGTTTTCAACCTCGTGAAAACAGCTCCATGGCTGAAACTCGAAGCCATCTCAGTCGGATATAATCAACCAGCGCCGACGCACCTCGTGGCCACCTTTTCCAGTTTTAACCTAGTCTGGATCTAGACGCATCCACAAGCTGTGGATGACGATCCATGGCTGGAACTCGAGTCGCTGGAAACGACACCCCCCAGCCACCGTTGCCGCCCTTCGCCAACCACGGAGCGCGTCTTCTTTCCGGCCACGACCATCCGTTCGCCAATTAATAGTCAAGGAGATGATGAACATGAATCGGAGGAGATGATAGACACACATATACACATAGATACATACAAACAATATCACGTATTCACGTTTCCGAAAAAGAGCCAAGTTTGGAAAGGAAAATATGAGCTAAAAATAATAATGAGGAGAGAAGATCATGGATTTACAAAATCATGTATATTCTCAAATTGGAAGACACGTGAGAGACAATTACCTGCCATGATTTTAATTCCATGGCATCACAGTCCTACTACGGTTTCTCCATCAATGTTTCTCCATATCTGAAGAGCTTTCGGGGGAAAACAATATTCGTTCTCGGCAATTAAATTTTTGACAATACTCCGATAAAAATTCTACTCTCGGTCCTCTCAACACACGCGACACGCCCGAGAGTGGGGGGCCTATGATAAGTTACACCTAAAAATTCAACTGGGCCTGAGCCCAATCATGAAGGTCCACTCCAAATATTTTTGAGGTCCAAGCTTATTTAAATAATATATTTATTTAATTCAAGCAGGCCCTGAATTCTACACAAGCCCATAAGAGGCTCAAGCCCATGAAACTCTCTGAATATCTATAAATAGCTCAAGTCACATCATTATTAAGGTACACATTTTCTTTAGCACTATAACGCTCTACTCTTGATTATTATTCCTTGAGTAATCGCTGACTTGAGCATCGGAGTGTCTTCGCCGGGAACCCTCCCAGCTCCTCTGAATTTGTTTTGTGACGTAGGAACAACCCACTGAAGATCTCCACCGGGAACATACAAGGATCCGTTGATACTCCGAACTTTGCGGAAGCAACGTGTCATATACAAGTTATTTTTGGCTACATCACATACTTTCAATTTTATAAAAATTAATGTGGTTGGATATGGTTTAGATAATCAAACTTCAAACCAAATCAACTTCTTCTGATTTGATTTATTTTAAAACTAATCCAAATTATGATCGAGGAAAAAATCGATCGACACGAACAATTTAATTTGGACGGGTTTGTGTTTTCCTTTACTATTTATACTAGTATTTCGCTGCACGCGTTGCGTGCTCGTATATTTTGTTTTTTTAAAAAAAGACAAAAAATAATAAATTGTAAAATAAAAAAATAATAAAACAATAAATAATAAATTGTAAAATTAAAAAATAATAAAAATATAACGTTTTTTTAAATAAATATTCACAAAAATGTATATATCTGATAAAGTGAGTGTCATATTTGTAAATAAAATAATATCAAAGGGCACAAAGTGAACTTTCAATGGCTAGAAAAGAGGAAACTGTATAAAATGACTATTTTGCCCAACAATTTCGGTTTAATTAAAAATTAAGTTAGGAGATAATGGTAATTTCAAATCAAGCTTCACCAATTAATTAAAAGTTTGTTAATTAAAGGGTCTCTACTTTAATAATATAATAAGATATTTGCTTCTACGAAATCCAAAATTTTGATAATTAATTAATGCATATCATTAATATAGTAAGATATATATGGGAAAACAACAAATTTGGTCATGTATGTTTGTCGCTTTGCTATTTTGGTCCTCTATGTTTTCATATTTAAACTTTAGTCCTACATGTTTCGATTTTTGGCAATTTTGGTCCTTTTTATTCGAAAATGCTTACGTGACGCTATACACGTCAGCTCCACATTAGCACTGAATTGGTTCCATATCAGCGCCATGTTGGAAAAAGGACTAAAATTTCCAAAAAAATAAAGATAGCGGACTAAAACTGAAATTTGAAAATATAAAGGACTGAAATCGTAAAATTACAAACATTCAGAACCAAAAAAGCAATTTTTCATATATATAAATATATATATATATGTACTTCGAACATATGTGTTACAAATCCCAAAATTATTACCAATTCCAAAATTTCAGGAATTAAAAAGACTCTTCTCAAAACAAAATACCAAATAGTATATTATACATAGGAGGAGACACATAAATATCCACCCTTATATCATCAATTTTGTGAAAAAAAACTACAGGAACAAATTTTATCATTCATAAACTAGCCATGGCAGGCCGTAAAAGGTATCCCAAGTCAGATGCCATGATGTATTTTCTTATCATTGCATCAATTACTGCCGCCTTCCTCCTCCTCGTAGTCGTTTCAGTGCCTCCGCCACAGCACCATCGAATGATAAAACGGCAAGTTTATGCACGACAACTAGCACGACGATTCCCAAGTAATACCGCGGAGAAGTGTGTGGAGCTGTGGTTTCGTCCTCCACCGGAGGAGAAGCCGGGGAAAGAAGTCACGGCAACGTGTGATGCCTTGTTGCTCAGAATTTTCGAATATATCAATGAGAGGAAGGATCAGTCGAGGAAGGCTGCGGTGGCGAATGATTGGAGATTTGTGAACAATACTGAAGAAGCAACAGATCCGATGGAAAAAGCAAAAATGTTTCAAGCTGTTATGGTCATGACTGATTGGTCATTATTCAGATAGTCTTGTTGCGCTGCGTAACTCTTATAATGTTAATGTAGATTAAAGTGCAACATGATACCACCTTAGTCGACACTCACACACACATAAATATTTCCATTAATATGTTTTTGGTTACATATTCCTAATATTTAGAGTAATAATTTTTTGTGTATGAACACTGTTGAGAATCATATTGGCGTTATTCATTGATTTTTTTTAATATATTTCCATTAATATGTTTTTTTGTTACATATTCCTAATATTTAGAGTAATAATTGTTTTGTGTATGAACACTGTTGAGAATCATATTGGCGTCTTATTATTCAGATAGCCTTGTGAGTGTAAGGTGTTTGGGAGAGATAGCTTATAAGGTCTTGAAATTTGTTTGGCAAATTTTTTGTCAAACAACTTATAAGCTGTCAAAATAAGTTGTTTAACAGCTTATAAACTATTTTTAAAAAAATTAAAGTCGCCCTTAATTTTCTAAAAAAAATATTATTTTGATATTTTACTTCTCTATATTATCCTTATATATTTTATTAAATTCTTAACACGCCATCGTCTATTTTTTGTACATAATTTCTCAAAAAAAATTCCTAAATTAAAATTAAATTTTTTTATTTTTTAATATATGTTTAATATTTATGATAAATTTAGTTTCAAAAAAAACATTAATGATAAAGTTAAAACTATTTTTATGTATATTACTATTTAAATTATTTTCATAGTATTTTACCCATTTTGGTAATTTCGACGAAAAAAATATATTCTAATATTAAACATATCAACATATTTAAATTATTTAAAATAAATAAACACTTCATTTTTAAAATAAAACCGACAACGCCTCTAAGTTTAACAAAACCACCACCGCGCTCAACTAGCTTGAACCCTACAAGCTACGTGTGTTCGTTATATATATATATATATATATATATAGAGTTCTTTTATGGTGCCCAACTCATATGCCCAACTCCATGCCCACCATGTACAATATGTGAGTTGACCAACACAATTGATGAGTTGACTTATCACATATTGTACATGGTGGGCATGGAGTTGGGCATATAGAGTTGGGCACCATAAAAGAACTCTATATATATATATATATATATATATATATATATATATATATATATATATATATATATATATATATATAATTAATCTGTTTTACACCAGTGTGCATGAATTTTGTGTGCACCGCGTGATGTTCGCGCGAACATATGAAAATTAAAATTAGATGTTCGCGGAAACATTTTAAATGTTCGCGCGAATATCACGCGGTGCACACAAAATTCATGCATACTGGTGTGCAGGGGGACATTACTCTATTTATCGATACTAGTAAAAAGCGTTACACGTGAGAAAATGTTTTTTTTACATGTTATTCTAAATTCGTGTATGTTTATTATTATTTTTGAATTTATTTGTGGTTCATTTCAGTACAATAAAAAAATTATGAAATTATAAGATCTAAAAAAAAGTGTATTCAAATGATGCGTTATATTGTTTTATTGAAGTAATTATAATTTAAATTATTAAAAAATATTGATGGCCAAAAAAATTTTAACGATCTCTGCTGAAGTCTGGACTGTATATTTGGCACTATGATGTCAAGGGAAAATTCGACCCTACCCCATGCGAAGAGTGTGTAATTTGTAAAGTGTCTGTATGTAACATTGTAATCATTCTCATAAATTTTTCCCTTTTCTACCTTATTAAATGTGCTCATTTAAGTCAATAAACTGTTGATTGTGTATTAATTTATATTGCCTACGGGTAGAATTGTTTTGCTGTTATTTACGTTTGATTTGCACGCACAATCCACTCATTACAATTTACAGGTTGGACAAATTTAATTCGCCTAATGTTTTGTTGATTTATCGTTAATACATGGCATTTTTTTTATTAAAAAAAACTCTTTTCTCTCGTATTGATAAATAAAATTGTTTACTGTTTTGGTTATTACTTGATCTTCTTGATTGTGAAATTGTGTGTGTTGTTCTGGGAATTCTCTGGTTGATGTTGGTGTTGCTTGATTCGAGCAAAGCGAATTACTGAAAAAGAAAATCATTTACAAATCGAATTAAAATTAATTTGGTAAAATTCAAGACGAAAATCTAAATACTATTAAAATAAACAAAATCTCTATCTTTATCTTTATCTCTATCTCTATCTATATTTTAAAATTCAGTTGTCCATGATTTTTTTTTATTTGTGGGCACTACTCACTAATCGAATTAAAATTAATTTGGTGACCAAGACAAAATATCTAAAATACCCTTAAAAGAGAACAAAATTTTTGTCTCAATCTCAATTTCAATTTCTATCTATATTTTAAATTTTATTTATTCATGATTTTCTCTATTTGTGTGCCTTGATTTTATTTTTAAATTTACATTGATTTGAAACAAAAATACAAAATATATATATATATATATAATAAATAATATTTATATTTTAATCACACACGCAACGCGTATGCAGACGTTGCGTATGCTTACTAGTATTAATTTATAATTTTGATGGACAATAGGTATATACAAGAGTCTTCTAAAATTATCACTTTATTAATATATCAACATTATTAGTACCTAGGCCAAATAGAGACAAAAAAAAAATCCATAATTTTGGCACGTTTATTTCTATATAAGGCAAAATAATAATCATCATCATCAATCGGCACCTTTCGAAAATTTTGCTTGATAGATAATTCATCGAAAACGTAATACATTTTATTACATGAGATTAATGTTAAAAAAGAAACGGAAAAATGGAATTAAAAAAAATTAGGTATAGAGCTTTTTCACTTTACCGAATAGATTTAATGAGTAAAGTCTCAAATAAGTTTTTTGTATTAGACATAGAACTTGAGACTTGAGACAAGTCAATCGGTCAATATTTACAATAAATGTTTATATCACAAATCTAACATATAAAAAATAAAATTCCTTGAATTAAAAAAAATAAAAAAAATAAATATAAATTAATTTATCTTCAAAAGAGACACCACGGCCATCCGCTATATATGCCTATAAGCATTATTTATCGCTGAATATCTCGAATTTTTTTTAAGAGAAATAAATAAAATACAACAAATTACGTATCTATGTTTGAAAGAAGCGTCGTAGATTAAGATTCTAACAAAATATATGTTGGGATCGGTTCAGAGGGTAGAGGGGGGGTGAATACACTCTGAAACTTTTCTTCTTTTTCTTTAAAATGATCAAGTGAGGTTTAGTTCACTTAATCTGTTTTCTCAACTTCTAAAACGTTTTGAACAACTTAAATAGTGCGGAACTAGTTCAGAGGTTTTAGTGATGCAAAGTTTATAAAGCAATGTATGAGCAGGATATAAGATAAATGGCAGTAAAGGCTAAAGCACGATTTTATGGAAGTTCGAAGGCTTAATCCTTCTACGTCTCCCCTTCTTCCACTTAGGAAGGAATTCACTAGAAGACTTTGGTTATTACAACGTCTTGTAATACACCCACTTCAGACTTAGGACTTATCCAATGCCTAATCCGAAACTCCTAGATTTACACAGATAAGATTCTCAGTTCTTATCAGACTGGTGGAAGCTTTCAGAGCAGCTTCAAGTCTCTTCAACACTGAGTATAGTTGAGTTGAGCTTCTCAGACTGCAGAGCGGTCGAGAGGCTTGGAAACCCTAGGATGATCCTTGATGATCAGATACGTGAACTATAAGCGAGGGTTTATTTGAGCAGTAGATGAATGATCTTGTGAGTGTGCTCAAGTATATCAGATGAGGACTTCTGATATTACTCAAGTGATTGAAATGTCTCTCTTCGTTGTCTCGTATCACTTGTTGTTGTTCCTTTTTTGTTGTTATTGTTGTGTTTTTCACTTCTTGAGCAATCCTCCCTTTAAATAGGTCAATCATCAACGTCTTTATTTTGAACGTTCTGATGCTGCATTGAATGCACATTTAATGCTCATAAATGCATTGATGATTCTGCATGAGGATCGTACACTGCAGACAACTTCCAGGGTCCAAAACTGGAATAAACGGTCGAGTGCTTTATCTGCAGTCATTCTGTGTTTTTGCCATTTTGGTACAACCTGTTGTCTTGATTTGCAGGAGTCAACAAATCTTCTGATACGCCGGCTCTGCTTTTAATAAAGGATCCTGCAAAGAACATCTTGTCACAGGTACTTGTCTCGAGATATCTTGATAGGCAGTTGGCATTCTACCGGTAGGGATATTTGTCCTCTGCTGGTTTGAATAACCAGTCGATAGGCTTGAGACTTCAACCGGTCGAGAGACATAGGCGGTTGACAAGCTTCCGGTAGAAGTTGTAGTAGATTCCTGAAATACAACCGGTAGGGATATTTGTCCTCTGCTGGTTTGAATAACCAGTCGATAGGCTTGAGACTTCAACCGGTCGAGAGACATAGGCGGTTGACAAGCTTCCGGTAGAAGTTGTTGTTTGTTATCACCAAAATATCGGATTTAACAATTTCCCCCTTTTTGGTGATGACAAAACTTAAGTGCCCCAAGAACAATATGAAAGCAGTACAATGAACTTCATTGAGAGAATGAATTTCATTAAGTACAAAAAACATTTTTATTACACCTACAGAAGAAAATCAAAATGAGATGCAGCTGAGATAAGTGAAGATTGTTCATCTTTTGAACCAACTGGCTCCTCCCGACCTATCGCCTGACCTGTCGCCTTCTCTTCTTCTTCTGTCGGCTTCTTCCTTTCTTTTGGACTCTTCTTCTCGTCTTCTTGCCTCTGCTGCTCTACGTTGCTCTTCTTCCCCCTTTTTGGCATCACCTTGGTTGAGTCGAACGATGATCTCAGTGAGTTGAGTGCCAAGGCAGGATTGCATATTGTCAATCTTTGCATCGAGTTGAGCAAGTAGAGTAGCTTGCATAGTGTCCATCCGATCATTCAACTGTTTGTGAAGGCGATTTTCGGATCGGACAACTTGTTCAGAGATGGTAGAGAGCGTGTTGATTTGAGTGCGATGATGATTAGTGATCTCTGTGGTCATACGAGCAAGGTCTCGAGACACGGTCTCGAAATGCCGAATCATCGTCTGGCGTGAATTATCAACGGAGAAGGAGGAGTTAGTGATATCTTGAGAGAAGGACCTAACCGTTTGCGTGAGCTCATGTAGCCTATTAATCAAGGTATGATCTAGAGCTGCGGCCATGGCGTCAATCAAAGACTCATCAGTCTGAAGCATTTGCCCTTGTTGGTCATTTCTTGGTGAAACCGGGCTAGACTCACGATGATGTGGTGATGGTAATCTGGCTGGAGAGCTAGATGATGGACCCTCCAATAATGGTACAGTTGGAGATGTAATAGTCTCGACTGCAGCCAATATGGTTGGTGGAGTATCAGGATCAGCACTTGGTTCATCCATAATGAGATCTTCCATAAACTTTTCAGTGGATGGATGGAGACGGTTGATGTGCTTGATCAGCATCATTCACTTGCTGTACTGGAGATGCAGGTGATACAATAGTGCTTGGTGTCTCCATTGGGGGCACTATTGCTGCACTACTGCAAGGAGCCTCTGTCACAGAGGTGACAGGTATCTCTTGTGCAACCACTTCTGAAACATCTTGTGGATGACTTGGAGAGGTGAGAGCGGTCGTCACTGGAAAGGAGTGAGCAATCACAACTACTTCCGGTTGAGTGACTGCTTGGACTGCGGTGGAGGAGAGGTCGACCGATGAAGAGGCTGCCACACTCGATTTTAGAGCAGATGAATGAAAGAGGTCGGCAGTGATGAGATCGGTCAGAATCCCATCTGAAGAAGAAAAAGCATAGACGTCTTCCTCACCCTGATCTTGAGTGAGAAAGGTCTTCATCATCACTTGTCCTTCCAGCACATAAGCTTGTAAACAGGCTGCTGAAGCTGGTGTGTTGTCAATGTTGAGAGCTTGATAGTGCTGAAGCAGTTGAGTGATTTGACGTAGACTATCCTGTAGTCCAGTCAAAATCACAAAGTCATCGGCAGCGGTAGAACTCTTAGAGTTGAAATTCTTGACACGCTCATTAATTAACAGAGATAGCAGGCTTCCTCGAAGCTTCAAGTCTATGAGCTGTCTTCTTCCCAAAGCCTTCACGATGTCTTTAGTATCAGCAAATAGAAGCATCTTTTGCTCAATAAGGTTTAGAGATTTCCATTTAGGAAATATTTGAGCCAGAGTCAGGTGTGTGCGGGAGTGATGCCATCTGTCAAAGCGTTGTAGGTGACGCTTGACAGTGCGGAGGACGTGTGAGATGATCAGATTGAGCTCTATCGTAGCTGCTGGTTGAGCCTTGGGTGTGTAGATCATCACACCTTTCCCTTTGTCTTTGGGATCAGCTAGAGTGACCTTAGGAGCTGATAAGGCACCTTCCCGGATTGTCACACCCTTTGTAGGATGAGGAGCAGTAGAAGCAGCAGCGGTAGTGGTCTCGACCGTTGGCAGGGTAGGAGCAAGGCCAGACAGAGACTTTAGCTTCTTGTGTTGCCTCTTCTTCTCGCCTGCAGGCGTAGATGACACAGCTGCTTTGGATAGAGAAGGAGATGATTTGCTGAAAGCTTGAATCAGTGGAACATTCTCACGTGATTCGTCTTCAGAGTCAGATTCGATGATCAGTTAGCGCTTGGCAGACTTTTTGGTGTCGACTGGTTTGGCCACGACCGGAACCGTTGAAAGCGGTTGTGGGATAGCAATAACTTTTGCGGTAGCGGGCAAGGTGTCGACCGCAGTCTCCTTTTTGTTCAGGAATTTGTGAATCGTGGACTTGTTGAGCCATTTGGTGGGATGCAGAGGCTCGGTTTTGGAGAAGTCCACTCCAAGGATGCTCAAAATGTGGCAAATTTGCAGAGCAAATCCCTCGGATTGCCCTTTGCCCCTGATCATTTCACATAGAATATTGAACAGAATGTCTGACCAGTTTATGTTGATCTTGGAGGCAATACACGCCATGTATTGAAATTTCTCCAGTGTCACTTTGTCGTAAGAACCAGCCTTGGCCAGAAGATTCTTGGCTACGATGTTGGTCAAGAGCCTGAATGGAGCTTTGAGAGATGTCTTCTGGGCCGGCAGTTTGATTGGAGCATCAGTGGTTGAGAACTCCTTCAACCAGTAAGAGCAGTTACCGTCTGGAAGATCCGTGCATTTTGTCAAACCCCTGGAGGGCAGATCAAAAGTGCTAGCGAAGAACTGCTGATTGAAAGAGTAGACTTCTGTCTTGATCACGCATTTGATAGTCCCATGCTCGATTTGAGCGGTAGTGAAGAACTCCTTCAAAACAGGCAAATCGCAGATGGCATTGCATTCCAGAAATTTCTTCAGTCCAGAGGCTTCAAGCATGGTGAAGACCTCTGTAATTCCTGCATTATTTGCCTTAACCACGGAGTCAAAGTTGATTGCCAGGCAGGTCTTCTGGATCGACATGATAGCTGTAGATAGGAACTAGAGCAGAGAGTAAGCAAAATCTAGAGAGTAATTCGATGGAGCGTTTAGTGCAATATGAAAGCTTTAGCAAATGTGAAAGGTTGATATACGAGTGTAAAGAGGTATATATAGGAACCTATGGGCCATAGGGTGACGTCATGAAAAAGTGTTTTTGAAATTCAAAAAAAATTTTGAGGAGAAAAATCACCGCGCCCAATTAATGTCAACTGGTTCAAAGCACAAGGCTGCTAGTACTAAGCCTGTCAGACACTAGTTTAAGGCGGATGATATGCCACTATTTATGGCAATGTAAAAGCTAAGCTATTAATGTCATAATGGCAATTATTCCCCCTAAACACATGCATACTAACTCAGATCTACTAAGCCAAGAATATTTCGAAAATAAGAAAACTTAGCGTCCGGTAGAGGCTTGGTGAATATGTCTGCTGCTTGCTGATCGGTAGAGATGTATTCCAGCTTGATTTCTTTCTTTAAGACATGATCTCGGATAAAGTGATGCCTGACATCAATGTGCTTTGTCCTAGAGTGCATCACTGGATTGTGAGTGATGGCTATGGCACTTGTATTGTCACAGTAGATTGGAGCTTCACTCGACCGGATTCCATAATCCTTAAGCTGCTGTTGAATCCAAAGTATTTGAGCACAACAGCTGCCAGCAGCAAGGTATTCTGCTTCGGCGGTCGAGGTAGCAATTGATGTCTGCTTCTTACTTGACCACGAAATCAGTCTATCTCCAAGGAATTGACATGTGCCGCTTGTACTTTTGCGATCAATTCTACACCCTGCATAATCTGCATCTGAATAGCCAATAAGATTAAGATTTGAATCTTTGGGATACCAAAGACCCACATTAGTAGTTCCTTTAATATATTTAATGATTCGTTTGGCAGCAATGAAATGAGATTGCTTAGGTGCTGCTTGAAATCTAGCACATAGACAGACTGAATACATAATATCCGGTCGACTGGCAGTCAAATAAAGCAATGAGCCAATAAGGCCTCGATACATGGTTACCTCGACCGGAATTCCCCCTTCATCTTTATCAAGCTTGATTGATGTACTCATGGGGGTAGATGCAGTTGAGCATTGTTCCATTCCAAACTTCTTTACCAATTCCTTGGCATACTTGGACTGATTGATAAATATTTCAGTTTCAAGTTGCTTCACTTGAAGTCCAAGAAAGAAGTTTAGCTCGCCCATCATGCTCATTTCAAACTTCTCCTGCATTAGCTTAGAGAACTTTGAGCACAACTTGGGGTTAGTTGACCCAAATATAATGTCATCAACATAAATTTGTACTAGTAACACATGATCACCTTTTACAAATTTAAACAGGGTCTTATCGACCGTTCCAATTTGGAAATCATGTTCCAGTAAAAATTTTAGTAATGTGTCATACCAAGCACGTGGTGCTTGTTTTAATCCATAAAGAGCTTTGTCAAGTTTATAGATATATTGAGGATGAGTAGGATTGACAAAACCTGGTGGTTGTTCAACGTACACCTCTTCTTGAAGTAGACCATTGAGGAATGCAGACTTGACATCCATTTGATAAACTTTAAAATCCTTAAAAGCTGCATAGGCAAGAAAGATGCGGATTGCTTCTAGTCTTGCAACTGGCGCGAAAGATTCCTCAAAGTCTATGCCTTCTTCTTGTCTAAATCCTTGAGCAACAAGTCGAGCTTTGTTACGCACAACAGTGCCATGTTCATCGAGCTTGTTACGAAACACCCATCTAGTTCCAATCACATTTTGATTTTCCGGTCGAGGAACTAGATGCCAAACATTGTTGCGGGTGAATTGATTCAGTTCTTCTTGCATTGCCTCGATCCAACTGGCATCTGATAGGGCTTCATCTATCTTCTTGGGCTCTACCTGAGATATGAAAGCTGCATGCAAGAATTCATTAATCATTTGACCACGTGTTTTTCGAAGAGCAGAAGGGTCACCTATGACCAACCCAGGTGGATGATTTTTGTTCCACCTAAAATAATTCCCTAAAGGGTTGTCATCAATTGGTTGATGAACGTCCTCGTTTACTGGATCATCATTGGCAGGAGGATCGTTATCCACCGGTGGATCCACTTCTGGCCTTGTTTGATCACAAACGGTAGAGGGAGCTGGATCATCCTTCTTTGGAGGATATAGATCACTGTCACTCTCTTCCTGTAGATTTGTGTTTTCCAATCTGTGACTCAGATCATTTATGCTCCCTTGAGTTTGTTCTGTACAAAGAGTAGATTCATCAAAAATAACATGAATGGTTTCCTCGACCGTTAGTGATCTTTGATTGAACACTCGATAAGCTCTGCTAACGGCTGAGTAACCAATAAAAGTTCCTTCGTCTGCTTTGGCATCGAAGGCTGTCAAATGGTTTTTGCCATTGTTGTGGATAAAGCATTTGCACCCAAAAATTTTGAAGTATGAAATATCAGGTTTTGTGCCATTCCAGATCTCATATGGAGTTTTGTTAAATCGTTTATTAATCATAGATCTGTTTTGAGTATAGCAAGCTGTGTTAACTGCTTCTGCCCAAAGCCTTTGAGAAACATTTGAATCAGCAATCATAGTTCTGGCTGCTTCTTTTAAAGTACGGTTCCTTCTTTCAGCCACCCCATTTTGCTGTGGGGATCTAGCAGCTGACAACTCATGCTTGATTCCCTGATCATCTAGATAAGTCATAAGAGTGGTGTTTAAAAATTCAGTCCCTCTATCACTCCTGATCCTATCTATCACAGTAGATTGTTCATTTTGCAAGCGTTTAAAAAGCTTAATCAGGTGAGGTGCAGTTTGATCTTTTGAAGAGAGAAAGATGACCCAAGTAAATCGAGAAAAGTCATCTATAACAAAAAGAGCATATCTCATTCCCCCTAAGCTTCTTACTGGTATAGGACCAAATAGGTCCATGTGAAGTAAGTCTAAACATTTGGAAGAAGACATACACCCTTTATTTTTAAAAGTTGCTCTCACCTGCTTTCCTAGTTGACAAGCAGGACAAACTTTGTCTTTTATAAAATCTCCTTCGGGCAGTCCAGAAACCAAATCATGCTTCCTCAAGTTAGAAATGGGCTTCAAATTTAGATGATTTAATCGCTTATGCCACAGCCAATGTTTATCATGATGAGCAGTAAGACAAGTAGGTGAGGAAATATGTGAGCAAGACCAGTTTACCTTGTAGGTGTTTAGGTCTCGTACACCGGTCATAAGAGTCTCACCTTTGTCATTTTTTATGAGGCAAGTGTGTTTGTGAAACTCGACCGAATGATCATTGTCACATAGTTGACTAATACTTATCAAATTATAACATAGTTTGTCAACAAGTAACACATCTTTAATAATGATGTTACCATGGATAATCTTACCCTTACCCATGGTTTTACCTTTGGAGTTGTCTCCAAAGCTGATCTTTGGTCCTTTGCACAACACCACTTCTGTTAGAAGTTCTGGATTCCCTGTCATGTGTCGTGAACAACCGCTATCTAAATACCAGGTAGTGTCCTTGATAGAAGTGGTTTTCTCGCCTGTTTGGACTTTTAGTACCTGCAAAGGGTGAAGAACTTTTGGTACCCATATCTAGTAGGGTCCAGGTCGGATTAGCCCTTTCGGGACCCACACCTGGAACACCCTTACAGGTTTGCCCGTGTGTGTGTCCAGAAATCTGTGCGGTCGATAGGCAGTAAATGTGTGTGCTTGTGAGGTTACTGTGTGCTGCTTGCCTTTTTTATTTTTATCAGTTAGCCTGTACCTCTTTTGAACTGGCCTGCAATTAAAGTACTGGTAAGGCTTCTCCTTTGACCATCTTTTCTTAGAGTAGTTAGGCTCATTCCATGGCCTTTTGAAATTAGATTGGTTTCCCTTTCTTCTTTCATTAGGTTTAGGTTTGATCCAAGTTCCTCTTTGATTAGAGATCTGGGGATCCACATATCCCAGCCCTCTATGCTTAGAACTTCGTTCGTTAGATACTTTCTGATTTTTGTCAAAGCTGCACTTATCGTGTTCATATATCGTGCTGGACCTGACAAATCTTATTTTGTTAAGATTGCCTTTGTCCAGGCTTGACTGAATACAGGACTCCATAGACTGTTCATTTGTTCCAAACCCTAGACCGGTCTTATCATGTACCGGTCTTTGGATTTCTTGAATCTTGTCAATGGTTACAGAAGATTTATTCCAAGCCTTAATGGTTTCAAGTAGTTTTTTATTCTCAATCAAGGTAGCTTGGAATACTCTTTTCAAGGTGTCGTTCTCAGTAGCCAGCAGACTTAGCTTGACCTTAAGACCATCAAGCTCTTTTTGCTGCATGCAGCTTGATTCGCTTGACTTATCTTTTAGGTCGGCTCTTTTTGCCTTTACTTCCTCGAACTCCTTGGATAATGCTTTGTATTCATTAGCCATTTCGTGTAAAGCAGTAACCAAATCACTGTGAGTAAATTCAGGTGAGCCAAAGTCAAATACCTCCTCAGCTTCTTCTTCGATGTCAGCCATAAGGCATTCCACCTTTTCATCATCGCTGTCATCTGAAGAGCTTCCGGTATTGGAGTTGTCGGAGTCAGACTCGGCCCACTTGCTTTTGCTTTCGTCTGCTACTAGAACCCTTTGGTCTCTTCCTTTTCTAAGGGTCCTCTTGTCCTCCTTGCCCCTTCTTCTTTCAGAAAATTGCTTCTGATCATTGCTCTTAGGCTTGGTGCACTCTGCAATGAAATGGCCTGGCTTGCCACAGTTAAAGCAAGTAGGACCATCGTTTGTATGGTTCGATTTATGATAATTTTTAAATTTAGAATTGTTTTTACGCATAAATTTACCAAATTTCTTGACAAAGAGTGTCATGGCTTCATTGCTGATTTGCTCAGCTGATCTCTTTGGAGCTTCCTCGACCGGTGAACGTATCACGGTTGAGGTTAAGGCCTTGGTTGGTTGAGAGGTAGATGGTTCATCTTCTGTTCTCATGTTGAGCTCGAACTCGTAGGCTTTAAGATCTGCAAAGAGATCATGCAGTTCAACCTTGCTCAAGTCTTTCGACTCTCTCATGGCCACTGTCTTGATCTCCCATTCTTTGGGCAGAGCTCTCATAACCTTCACAGCAATTTCACGGTTAGTATAAGTTTTACCTAAAGCAATAAGATCACAAATGATACTACTGAACCGTTCATCAAATTCAGCCATGGTTTCCCCTGGCTTCATTTTGGCGTTGTCATATTTTTGAATGGCCAAAGTGAGCTTGTTTTCCTTTGTCTGGTCATTCCCTTCACACAGCTGAGTGAGCTTCTCCCAAATCTCCTTTGCTGTGGAACATGACTTGATTTTGCTGAACATATTCTTGTCCAGTGTTTTGTATAGGATGTCCCGGGCCACATTGTCAAGATTGGCCTTCTTTTTGTCCTCAGTGGTCCACTCATCTCTTGGTTTCTCAATCATTTGTCCTGCACCATCGGCTAGAGCTGGGTTGACCTTCATAATTTTGATAGGACCGTCTGTTATGACATATAGCATGTCATCATCCTGTGCTGCAAGATGTGCCTGCATGCGAATTTTCCAATCATCATACTCTTCTTTAGAAAACATAGGAATTCTGTTGAAAGAAGTCATGATTTTAAAACTTTAGATCAACAGTTGAGAAAGGAACCCGCTCTGATACCACTTGTTGGGATCGGTTCAGAGGGTAGAGGGGGGTGAATACACTCTGAAACTTTTCTTCTTTTTCTTTAAAATGATCAAGTGAGGTTTAGTTCACTTAATCTGTTTTCTCAACTTCTAAAACGTTTTGAACAACTTAAATAGTGCGGAACTAGTTCAGAGGTTTTAGTGATGCAAAGTTTATAAAGCAATGTATGAGCAGGATATAAGATAAATGGCAGTAAAGGCTAAAGCACGATTTTATGGAAGTTCGAAGGCTTAATCCTTCTACGTCTCCCCTTCTTCCACTTAGGAAGGAATTCACTAGAAGACTTTGGTTATTACAACGTCTTGTAATACACCCACTTCCGACTTAGGACTTATCCAATTCCTAATCCGAAACTCCTAGATTTACACAGATAAGATTCTCAGTTCTTATCAGACTGGTGGAAGCTTTCAGAGCAGCTTCAAGTCTCTTCAACACTGAGTATAGTTGAGTTGAGCTTCTCAGACTGCAGAGCGGTCGAGAGGCTTGGAAACCCTAGGATGATCCTTGATGATCAGATACGTGAACTATAAGCGAGGGTTTATTTGAGCAGTAGATGAATGATCTTGTGAGTGTGCTCAAGTATATCAGATGAGGACTTCTGATATTACTCAAGTGATTGAAATGTCTCTCTTCGTTGTCTCGTATCACTTGTTGTTGTTCCTTTTTTGTTGTTATTGTTGTGTTTTTCACTTCTTGAGCAATCCTCCCTTTAAATAGGTCAATCATCAACGTCTTTATTTTGAACGTTCTGATGCTGCATTGAATGCACATTTAATGCTCATAAATGCATTGATGATTCTGCATGAGGATCGTACACTGCAGACAACTTCCAGGGTCCAAAACTGGAATAAACGGTCGAGTGCTTTATCTGCAGTCATTCTGTGTTTTTGCCATTTTGGTACAACCTGTTGTCTTGATTTGCAGGAGTCAACAAATCTTCTGATACGCCGGCTCTGCTTTTAATAAAGGATCCTGCAAAGAACATCTTGTCACAGGTACTTGTCTCGAGATATCTTGATAGGCAGTTGGCATTCTACCGGTAGGGATATTTGTCCTCTGCTGGTTTGAATAACCAGTCGATAGGCTTGAGACTTCAACCGGTCGAGAGACATAGGCGGTTGACAAGCTTCCGGTAGAAGTTGTAGTAGATTCCTGAAATACAACCGGTAGGGATATTTGTCCTCTGCTGGTTTGAATAACCAGTCGATAGGCTTGAGACTTCAACCGGTCGAGAGACATAGGCGGTTGACAAGCTTCCGGTAGAAGTTGTTGTTTGTTATCACCAAAATATCGGATTTAACAATATATTATATACTTTCAATTTCATAAAAATTAATGTGGTTGGTTGGATATGGTTTAGATAATCTAAACTTCAAACTAGATCAACTTCTTTTGATTTGATTTATTTTAAAACCTATCCAAATTATGCTTTGACTAAAAAAAGGGCCGATCGAAACCAACAGTTTAATTTTGACAGGTTTGTGTTATCTCTGCTATATATATTTGGCTTTTACGGAATCCAAAATTTTAAATAATTTTTTTTAATAGAAAATTTTATATAATTAGTACGTTCCTCTAATGTATATTCACTTCGAAATATTCACTTCGAACATGTTACGAAAAATTTTACTAAAAAAAAAAAGAAACACAAACAATTTCTATGAGTGTATTCGATATATTATGAGATTTTGATAAATTTAATTTTTGTATTGAATTTTTTGTTGTAAGATTTAGTTTACAAATTTTATTATATCTGTAATATTAGCATCATTACACTTATAAATAAACAAACATAAAATATCAATTCACAGACAATCATTAATAATAATAATAATAATAATAATAATAATAATAACAATTTTCATCACAAATCTAACATAAAAAAACAAAACTCCTCGAATTCAAAAATAATAATAATAAAAAATAGAACTCCTGATCAATATTAATTATTAATTTAGCTTCAAAAGAGACACCACATTTAGCTTCAAAAGAGACACCTTGGCCATCCGCTATTACCATTATTTACTAGAATTCCGTTGTACGCATTCGTTTTTTTTAAAAAGACAATAAATAATAAATTATAAATTAAATAAAATAAAATATAACGTTTTCCTAAACAAATATTCTATAAAATGAATGTCATGTTTCTAAATAATAAAACAATATCAAAGGGCACAAAGTGAACTTTTAATTGCTAGAAAAGAGGAAACCTTATAAAATGACTAATTTGCCCAATAATTTTGATTTTATTAAAAATTAAGTTGTGAGATAATGGTAATTTAAAATCAAGTTTAATCAATTAAATGAAATTTTATTAATTAAATGGTCTCTACTTTAATAATATAGTAAGATATTTATCACTAAATATCTCGAATTTTTTTTAAGAGAAATAAAAAAAACAAAACAAAAAAAAAAACAATTAAGTATATATGGTTGAAAAACTCGTCGCAGAGGAAAATTCTCACAAAATATATTATATACTTTCAAATTTATAAAAATTAATGTGGTTGGATATGGTTTAGATAATTAATCAAACTTCAAACCAAATCAACTTCTTCTGATTTGATTTATTTTAAAACTAATCCAAATTATGATCGAGTGAAAAACCGATCGACACGAACAATTTAATTTGGACGGGTTTGTGTTTTTCCTTACTATTTATATATTTGCTTCTACGGAATCCAAAATTTTGATAATTAATTAATGTATATCACTAATATATATATATACACACTTCGAACATATATGTTATTAATCCCAAAATTTCAGGAATTAAAAAGACTCCTATAAACTAGCCATGGCAGGCCGTAAAAGGTATCCCAAGTCGGATGCCATGATGTATTTTCTTATCATTGCATCGATGGCCGCCTTCCTCTTCCTTCTCGTAGTCGTTTCAGTGCCTCCGCCACAGCACCATCGAATGATAAAACGGCAAGTTTATGCACGACAACTAGCACGACGATTCCCAAGTAATACCGCGGAGAAGTGTGTGGAGCTGTGGTTTCGTCCTCCACCGGAGGAGAAGCCGGGGAAAGAAGTCACGGCAACGTGTGATGCCTTGTTGCTCAGAATTTTCGAATATATCAATGAGAGGAAGGATCAGTCGAGGAAGGCTGCGGTGGCGAATGATTGGAGATTTGTGAACAATACTGAAGAAGCAACAGATCCGATGGAAAAAGCAAAAATGTTTCAAGCTGTTATTGTTGGGATCGGTTCAGAGGGTAGAGGGGGGGGTGAATACACTCTGAAACTTTTCTTCTACTTCTTTAGAATGATCAAGTGAGGTTTAGTTCACTTAATCAGTTTTCTCAACTTCTAAAATGTTTTGAACAACTTAAATAGTGCGGAAATAGTTCAGAGGTTTTAGTGATGCAAAGTTTATAATGCAATGTATGAGCAGGATGTGAGATAAGTTGCAGTAAATGCTAAAGCACGATTTTATGGAAGTTCGAAGGCTTAATCCTTCTACGTCTCCCCTTCTTCCACTTAGGAAGGAATTCACTAGAAGACTTTGGTTATTACAACGTCTTGTAATACACCCACTTCAGACTTAGGACTTATCCAATGCCTAATCCGAAACTCCTAGATTTACACAGATAAGATTCTCAGTTCTTATCAAAACTGGTGGAAGCTTTCAGAGCAGCTTCAAGTCTCTTCAACACTGAGTATAGTTGAGTTGAGCTTCTCAGACTGCAGAGCGGTCGAGAGGCTTGAAAACCCTAGGATGATCCTTGACGATCAGATATGTGAACTGTAGGCGAGGGTTTATTTGAGCAGCAGATGAATGATCTTGTAAGTGTGCTCAAGTATATCAGATGAGGACTTCTGATATTAGTCAAGTGATTGAAATTTTTCTGAGTTGCTTGTCTCTCTTCGTTGTCTCGTCTCACTTCTTATTGTTGTTTGAGCAGTCTTCCCTTTATATAGGTCAATTATCAACGTCTTTATTTTGAACGTTCTGATGCTGCATTGAATGCACATTTAATGCTCATAAATGCATTGATGATTCTGCATGAGGATCGTACACTGCAGACAACTTCCAGGATCCAAAACTGGAATAAACGGTCGAATGCTTTATCTGCAGTCATTCTGTGTTTTTGCCATTTTGGTACAACCTGTTGTCTTGATTTGCAGGAGTCAACAAATCTTCTGAAACGCCGGTTCTGCTTTTAATAAAAGATCCTGCAAAGAACATCTTGTCACAGGTACTTGTCTCGAGATATCTAGATAGGCAGTTGGCATTCTACCGGTAGAGATATTTGTCCTCTGCTGGTTTGAATAACCAGTCGATAAGCTTGTGATTTCAACCGGTCGAGAGATAAAGGCGGTTGACAAGCTTCCGGTAGATAGATTTATCCTCTGCTGGTTTTGATAGCCAGTTGATAGGCTTGTGACTTCAGCCGGTCGAGAGCAAAGGCGGTTGACAAGCTTTCGGTAGAAGTTGTAGTAGGTTCCTGAAATACAATGGTTGGCAGCACATTCCTATACAATGAGTTGTTGTTTGTTATCACCAAAATATCGGATTCAACAATTTCCCCCTTTTTGGTGATGACAAAACTTAAGTGCTCCAAGAACAATATGAAAGCATTAAAATGAACTTCATTGAGAGAATGAATTTCATTAAGTACAATAAGCATTTTTATTACACCTACAGAAAAAAAAAGATGCGGCTGCGATAAGTAAAGAAGAGATAAGTTGTTCATCTTTTGAACCAACTGGCTCCTCCTGACCTATCGCCTTCTCTTTCTTCTGTCGGCTTCTTCTTTTCTTCTGGACTCTTCTTCACGTCTTCTTGCCTCTGCTGCTCTACGTTGCTCTTCTTCCCCCTTTTTGGCATCACCTTGGTTGAGCCGAAGGATGACCTCAGTGAGTTGAGTGCCAAGGCAGGCTTGCATAGTGTCTATTTTTGCATCGATTTGAGCAAGTAGAGTGGCTTGCATAGTGTCCATCCGATCATTCAACTGCTTATGAAGGCGATTTTCGGATCGGATAACTTGTTCGGAGACGGTAGAGAGCGTGTTGATTTGAGTGCGATGATGATTAGTGATCTCTGTGGACAGACGAGCGAGGTCTCGAGACACGGTCTCGAAATGCCGAATCATCGTCTGGCGTGAATTATCGACCGATAAGGAAGAGTTTGTTATGTCTTGAGAGAAGGACCTAACCGTTTGCATGAGCTCATGAAGCCGATTTATCAAGGTATGATCTAGAGCTGCGGCCATGGCTTCAATTAAAGAATCATCAGTCTGAATCATTTGCCCTTCTGAGTCATTTCTTGGTGAAACAGGGCTAGACTCACGATGATGTGGTGCGGGTGAACTTGCTGGAGAGCTACCCGATGGACCTTCCAATAATGGTACAGTTGGAGATGTAATAGTTTCGACTGCAGCCAATATGGTTGGTGGAGTACCAGGATCAGCACTTGGTTCATCCATAATGAGATCTTCCATAAACTTTTCAGTAGATGGAGACGGTTGAAGTGCTGGATCAGCATCAGTCACTTGCTGTTCTGGAGATGCAGGTGATACAATAGTGCTTGATATCTCCGTTGGGGGCACTGTTGCTTCACTACTGCAAGGAGCCTTTGTCACAGAGGTGACAGGTATCTCTTGTGCAACCACTTCTAAAACATCTTGTGAATGACCGGGAGAAGTGAGAGCGGTCGTCACGGGAGAGGAGCGAGCAATCACAACTGCTTCCGGTTGAGTAACTGCTTGGACTGCGGTTGAGGAGGGGTCGACCGATGAAGATGCTGCTACACTCGATCTTAGAGCATATGATTGAAAGAGGTCAGCAGTGATGAGATCGGTCAGAATCCCATCTGAAGAAGGAAGAGCATAGACGTCTTCTTCACCCTGATCTTGAGTGAGAAAGGTTTTCATCATCACTTGTGCTTCCAGCACATAAGCTTGCAAACAGGCTGCTGAAGCTGGTGTTTTGACATTGTTGAGAGCTTGGAAGTGCTGAAGTAGTTGAGTGATTTGACGTAGACTATCCTGTAGTCCAGTCAAAATCACAAAGTCATCGGCAGCGGTAGGACTCTTGGATTTGAAATTCTTGACACGCTCATTAATTAGCAGTGATAGCAGGCTTCCTCGAAGCTTCAAGTCTATGAGATGTCTTCTTCCCAGAGCCTCCACGATGTCTTCAGTATCAGCAAATAGAAGCATCTTCTGCTCAATGACGTTTAAGATTTCCATTTAGGAAATATTTGAGCGAGTGTCAAGTGAGTGCGGGAGTGATGCCATCTGTCAAAACGTTGTAGATGACGCTTGACAGTACGGAGTACGTGAGAGATGATCATATTGAGTTCTATCGTAGCTGCTGGTTGAGCCTTGGGTGTGTAGATCATCACACCTTTCCCTTTGTCTTTGGGATCAGCTAGAGTGACCTCAGGAGCTGATGAGGCACCTTCCCGGATTATCACACCTTTTGTAGGACGAGGAGCAGTAGAAGCAACAACGGTAGTAGTCTCGACCGTTGGCGGGGTAGGAGCAAGTCCAGAAAGAGACTTTAGCTTCTTGTGCTGCCTCTTCTTCTCGCCTGCAGGCGTGGATGACACAGCTGCTTTGGAGACCGAAGGGGATGACCTGCTGAAAGCTTGAATCAGTGGAACATTCTCACGTGATTCATCTTCAGAGTCAGATTCGATGATCAGTTGACGCTTGGCAGACTTTTTGGTATGGACTGGTTTGGCCACGACCGAAACCGTTGAAAGCGGTTGAGGGATAGCAATAGCCTTTGCGGTTGAGGGCAAGGTGTCGACCGCAGTCTCTTTCTTGTTCAGGAATTTGAGAATCGTAGACTTGTTGAGCCATTTGGTGGGATGCAGAGGCTCAGTCTTGGAAAAGTCCACTCCAAGGACGCCCAAGATGTGGCAGATTTGCAAAGCAAATCCCTCGGATTGCCCTTTCCCCCTGATCATTTCACAAAGAATATTGAACAGAATGTCTGACCAGTTTATGTTGATCTTGGAGGCAATACAAGCCATGTATTGAAATTTCTCCAGCGTCACCTTGTCGTAAGATCCAGCCTTGGCCAGAAGATTCTTGGCCACGATATTAGTCAGTAGCCTGAATGGAGCTTTGAGAGATGTCTTCTGGGCCGGCAGTTTGATCGGAGCATCAGTAGTTGAGAACTCCTTCAACCAATAAGAGCAGTTACCATCTGGAAGATCCGTGCATTTTGTCAAACCCCTGGAGGGCAGATCAAATGTGCTAGCGAAGAACTTCTGATTGAAGGAGTAGACCTCTGTCTTGATCAAGCATTTGATAGTCCCATGCTCGATTTGAGCGGTTGCGAAGAACTCCTTCAAAACAGGCAAATCGCAGATGGCGCTGCATTCCAGAAATTTCTTCAGTCCAGAGGCTTCAAGCATGGTGAAGACCTCAGTTATTCCTGCGTTGTTTGCCTTAACAACGGAATCAAAGTTGATGGCGAGGCAAGTCTTCTGGATCGACATGATATCTATAGATAAGAACTCGAGCAAAGAGTAAGCAAAAGCTTGAGAGTAATTCGATGGAGCGTTTAATACAATATGAAAGTTTTTAGCAAAGGTGAAAGATTGATATACGAGTGTAAAGAAGTATATATAGGAACCTATGGGCCATAGGGTGATGTCATGAAAAGTATTTTTGAAATTCAAAAAGTTTTGAAGAGCATAATCACGGCGCCCAATTAATGTCATTTGGTTCAAAGCACCAAGCTGCTAGTACGAAGTCTGTCAGAGACTAGTTAAAGGCGGATGATATGCCAATATTAATGGCAACGTAACAGCTAATCTATTAATGTCATATTGACAATCATTCCCCCTAAACACATGCATACTAACTTAAATCTACTAAGCCAAGAATATTTCGAAAATATGAAAACTTAGCGTCCGGTAGAGGCTTGGTGAATATGTCTGCTGCTTGCTGATCGGTAGAGATGTATTCCAGCCTAATTTCCTTCTTTAAGACATGATCTCGGATAAAGTGATGCCTGACATCAATGTGCTTTGTTCGAGAGTGCATCACTGGATTGTGAGTGATGGCTATGGCACTTGTATTGTCACAGTAGATTGGAGCTTCACTCGACCGAATCCCATAATCATTAAGCTGCTGTTGAATCCAGAGTATTTGAGCACAACAGCTGCCAGCAGCAAGGTATTCTGCTTCGGCGGTCGAGGTAGCAATTGATGTCTGCTTCTTACTTGACCACGAAATTAGTCTATCTCCAAGGAATTGACATGTGCCACTTGTACTTTTGCGATCAATTCTACAACCTGCATAATCTGCATCTGAATAGCCAATAAGATTAAGATTTGAATCTTTGGGATACCAAAGACCCACATTAGTAGTTCCTTTAATATATTTAAGTATTCGTTTGGTAGCAATGAAATGAGATTGCTTAGGTGCGGCTTGAAATCTAGCACATAAACAAACTGAATACATGATATCCGGTCGACTGGCAGTCAAATAGAGCAGTGAACCAATAAGGCCTCGATACATGGTTACCTCAACCGGAATTCCCCCTTCATCTTTATCAAGCTTAATTGATGTACTCATGGGGGTAGATACAGTTGAGCATTGTTCCATTCCAAACTTCTTTACCAATTCCTTGGCATACTTGGACTGATTGATGAATATTCCAGTTTCAAGTTGCTTTACTTGAAGTCCAAGAAAGAAGTTTAGCTCGCCCATCATGCTCATTTCAAACTTCTCCTTCATCAGTTTAGAGAACTTTGAGCACAACTTGGGGTTAGTTGACCCAAATATAATGTCATCAACATAAATTTGTACTAGTAACACATGATCACCTTTTACAAATTTAAACAGGGTCTTATCGACCGTTCCAATTTGGAAATCATGTTCCAGTAAAAATTTTAGCAAAGTGTCATACCAAGCACGCGGTGCTTGTTTTAATCCATAGAGAGCTTTGTCAAGTTTATAGATATATTGAGGATGAGTAGGATTGACAAAACCTGGTGGTTGTTCAACGTACACCTCTTCTTGAAGTAGACCATTGAGGAATGCAGACTTCACATCCATTTGATAAACTTTAAAATTCTTGAAGGCTGCATAAGCAAGAAAGATGCGGATTGCTTCTAGTCTTGCAACTGGCGCGAAAGATTCCTCAAAGTCTATGCCTTCTTCTTGTCTGAATCCTTGAGCAACAAGTCGAGCTTTGTTACGCACAACAGTGCCATGTTCATCGAGCTTGTTACGAAACACCCATCTAGTTCCAATCACATTTTGATTTTTCGGTCGAGGAACTAGATGCCAAACATTGTTGCGGGTGAATTGATTCAACTCTTCTTGCATAGCTTCAATCCAGCTGGCATCTGATAGAGCTTCATCTATTTTCTTGGGCTCCAGGTGGATGATCTTTGTTCCACCTAAAATAATTCCCTAAAGGGTTGTCATCAATTGGTTGATGAACGTCCTCGTTTACTGGATCATCATTGGCTGGAGGATTGTTATCAACCGGTGGATCCACTTCTGGCCTTGTTTGATCACACCCGGTAGAGGGAACTGGATCATCCTTCTTTGGAGGATATAGATCACTGTCACTCTCTTCCTGTAGATTTGTGTTTTCCAGTCTGTGACTCAGATCATTTATGCTCCCTTGAGTTTGTTCTGTACATAGAGTAGATTCATCAAAAACAACATGAATGGTTTCCTCGACCGTTAGTGATCTTTGATTGAACACTCGATAAGCTCTGCTAACGGCTGAGTAACCAATAAAAGTTCCTTCGTCTGCTTTGGCATCGAAGGCTGTCAAATGGTTTTTGCCATTGTTGTGGATAAAGCATTTGCACTCAAAAATTTTGAAATAAGAAATGTCAGGTTTTGTGCCATTCCAGATCTCATATGGAGTTTTGTTAAATCGTTTATTAATCATAGATCTGTTTTGAGTATAGCAAGCTGTGTTAACTGCTTCTGCCCAAAGTCTTTGAGAAACATTTGAATCAGCAATCATAGTTCTGGCTGCTTCTTTTAAAGTACGGTTCCTTCTTTCAGCCACCCCATTTTGCTGTGGGGATCTAGCAGCTGACAACTCATGCTTGATTCCCTGATCATCTAGATAAGTCATAAGAGTGATGTTTAAAAATTCAGTCCCTCTATCACTCCTGATTCTATCTATTACAGTAGATTGTTCATTTTGCAAGCGTTTAAAAAGCTTAATCAGGTGAGGTGCAGTTTGATCTTTTGAAGAGAGAAAGATGACCCAAGTAAATCGAGAAAAGTCATCTATAACAACAAGAGCATATCTCATTCCCCCTATGCTTCTTACTGGTATAGGACCAAATAGGTCCATGTGAAGTAAGTCTAAACATTTGGAAGAGGACATACACCCTTTATTTTTAAAAGTTGCTCTCACCTGCTTTCCTAGTTGACAAGCAGGACAAACTTTGTCTTTTACAAAATCTCCTTCGGGCAGACCAGAAACCAAATCATGCTTCCTCAAGTTAAAAATGGACTTAAAATTTAGATGATTTAACCGCTTATGCCACAACCAATGTTTATCATGATGAGCAGTAAGACAAGTGGGTGAAGAAATATGTGAGCAAGACCAGTTTACCTTGTAGGTGTTTAGGTCTCGTACACCGGTCATAAGAGTCTCACCTTTGTCATTTTTTATGAGGCACGTGTGTTTGTGAAACTCGACCGAATGATCATTGTCACATAGTTGACTAATACTTATCAAATTATAGCATAGTTTGTCAACAAGTAACACATCTTTAATAATGATGTTACCATGGATGATCTTACCCTTACCCACGGTTTTACCTTTGGAGTTGTCTCCAAAGCTGATCTTTGGTCCTTTGCACAACACCACTTCTGTTAGAAGTTCTGGATTCCCTGTCATGTGTCGTGAGCAACCGCTATCTAAATACCAGGTAGTGTCCTTGATAGAAGTGGTTTTCTCGCCCGTTTGGACTTTTAGTACCTGCAAAGAGTGAAGAACTTTTGGTACCCATATCTAGTAGGGTCCAGGTCGGATTAGCCCTTTCGGGACCCACACCTGGAACACCCTTACAGGTTTGCCCGTGTGTGTGTCCAGAAATCTGTGCGGTCGATAGGCAGTAAATGTGTGTGCTTGTGAGGTTGCTGTGTGCTGCTTGCCTTTTTTATTTTCATCAGTTAGCATGTACCTCTTTTGAACTGGCCTGCAATTAAAGTACTGGTAAGGCTTCTCCTTTGACCATATTTTCTTAGAGTAGTTAGACTCATTCCATGGCCTTTTGAAATTAGATTGGTTTCCCTTTCTTCTTTCATTAGGTTTTGGTTTGATCCAAGTTCCTCTTTGATTAGAGGTCTGGGGATCCACATATCCCAGCCCTCTATGCTTAGAGCTTCGTTCGTTCGATACTTTCTGATTTTTGTCAAAGCTGCACTTATCGTGTTCATATATCGTGCTGGACCTGACAAATCTTATTTTGTTAAGATTGCCTTTGTCCAGGCTTGACTGAATACAGGATTCCATAGACTGTTCATTTGTTCCAAACCCTAGACCGGTTTTATCATGCACCGGTCTTTGGATTTCTTGAATCTTGTCAATGGTTACCGAAGATTTATTCCAAGCCTTAATGGTTTCAAGTAGTTTTTTATTTTCAATCAAGGTAGCTTGGAATACTCTTTTCAAGGTGTCGTTCTCAGTAGCCAGCAGACTTAGCTTGACCTTAAGACCATCAAGCTCTTTTTGCTGCATGCAGCTTGATTTGCTTGACTTATCTTTTAGGTTAGCTCTTTCTGCCTTTACTTCCTCGAACTCCTTGGATAATGCTTTGTATTCATTAGCCATTTCGTGTAAAGCAGTAACTAAATCACTGTGAGTAAATTCAGGTGAGCCAAAGTCAAATACCTCCTCAGCTTCTTCTTCGATGTCGGCCATAAGGCATTCCACTTTTTCATCATCGCTGTCATCTGAAGAGCTTCCGGTATTGGAGTTGTCAGAGTCAGACTCAGCCCACTTGCTTTTGCTTTCATCTGCTACTAGAACCCTTTGGTCTTTTCCTTTTCTAAACGTCCTTTTATCCTCCTTACCCCTTCTTCTTTCGGAGAATTGCTTCTGATCATTGTTCTTAGGCTTGGTGCAGTCTGCAATGAAATGGCCTGGCTTTCCACAGTTAAAACAAGTAGGACCATCGTTTGTATGGTCCGATTTATGATAATTTTTAAATTTAGAATTGTTTTTACGCATAAATTTACCAAATTTCTTGACAAAGAGTGTCATGGCTTCATTGCTGATTTGCTCAGCTGATCTCTTTGGAGGTTCCTCGACCGGTGGACGTATCACGGTTGAGGTTAAGGCCTTGGTTGGTTGAGATGTGGATGGTTCATCTTCTGTTCTCATGTTGAGCTCGAACTCGTAGGCTTTGAGATCAGCAAAGAGATCATGCAGTTCAACCTTGCTCAAATCTTTTGACTCTCTCATGGCCACTGTCTTGATCTCCCATTCTTTGGGCAGAGCTCTCATAACCTTCACAGCAATTTCACGGTTAGTATAAGTTTTACCTAAAGCAGTAAGATCACAGATGATACTACTGAACCGTTCATCAAATTCAGCCATGGTTTCCCCTGGCTTCATTTTGGCGTTGTCATATTTTTGAATGGCCAGAGTGAGCTTGTTTTCCTTTGTCTGGTCATTCCCTTCACACAGCTGAGTGAGCTTCTCCCAAATCTCCTTTGCTGTGAAACATGACTTGATTTTGCTGAACATATTCTTGTCCAGTGTTTTGTATAGGATGTCCCGGGCCACATTGTCAAGATTGGCCTTCTTTTTGTCCTCAGTGGTCCACTCAGCTCTTGGTTTCTCAATCATTTGTCCTGCACCATCGGCTAGAGCTGGGTTGACCTTCATAATTTTGATAGGACCGTCTGTTATGACATATAGCATGTCATCATCCTGTGCTGCAAGATGTGCCTGCATGCGAATTTTCCAATCATCATACTCTTCTTTAGAAAACATAGGAATTCTGTTGAAAGAAGTCATGATTTGAAAACTTCAGATCAGCAGTTGAGAAAGGAACCCGCTCTGATACCACTTGTTGGGATCGGTTCAGAGGGTAGAGGGGGGGGTGAATACACTCTGAAACTTTTCTTCTACTTCTTTAGAATGATCAAGTGAGGTTTAGTTCACTTAATCAGTTTTCTCAACTTCTAAAATGTTTTGAACAACTTAAATAGTGCGGAAATAGTTCAGAGGTTTTAGTGATGCAAAGTTTATAATGCAATGTATGAGCAGGATGTGAGATAAGTTGCAGTAAATGCTAAAGCACGATTTTATGGAAGTTCGAAGGCTTAATCCTTCTACGTCTCCCCTTCTTCCACTTAGGAAGGAATTCACTAGAAGACTTTGGTTATTACAACGTCTTGTAATACACCCACTTCAGACTTAGGACTTATCCAATGCCTAATCCGAAACTCCTAGATTTACACAGATAAGATTCTCAGTTCTTATCAAACTGGTGGAAGCTTTCAGAGCAGCTTCAAGTCTCTTCAACACTGAGTATAGTTGAGTTGAGCTTCTCAGACTGCAGAGCGGTCGAGAGGCTTGAAAACCCTAGGATGATCCTTGACGATCAGATATGTGAACTGTAGGCGAGGGTTTATTTGAGCAGCAGATGAATGATCTTGTAAGTGTGCTCAAGTATATCAGATGAGGACTTCTGATATTAGTCAAGTGATTGAAATTTTTCTGAGTTGCTTGTCTCTCTTCGTTGTCTCGTCTCACTTCTTATTGTTGTTTGAGCAGTCTTCCCTTTATATAGGTCAATTATCAACGTCTTTATTTTGAACGTTCTGATGCTGCATTGAATGCACATTTAATGCTCATAAATGCATTGATGATTCTGCATGAGGATCGTACACTGCAGACAACTTCCAGGATCCAAAACTGGAATAAACGGTCGAATGCTTTATCTGCAGTCATTCTGTGTTTTTGCCATTTTGGTACAACCTGTTGTCTTGATTTGCAGGAGTCAACAAATCTTCTGAAACGCCGGTTCTGCTTTTAATAAAAGATCCTGCAAAGAACATCTTGTCACAGGTACTTGTCTCGAGATATCTAGATAGGCAGTTGGCATTCTACCGGTAGAGATATTTGTCCTCTGCTGGTTTGAATAACCAGTCGATAAGCTTGTGATTTCAACCGGTCGAGAGATAAAGGCGGTTGACAAGCTTCCGGTAGATAGATTTATCCTCTGCTGGTTTTGATAGCCAGTTGATAGGCTTGTGACTTCAGCCGGTCGAGAGCAAAGGCGGTTGACAAGCTTTCGGTAGAAGTTGTAGTAGGTTCCTGAAATACAATGGTTGGCAGCACATTCCTATACAATGAGTTGTTGTTTGTTATCACCAAAATATCGGATTCAACAGTTATGGTCATGACTGATTGGTCATTATTCAGATAGTCTTGTTGCGCTGCGTAATTCTTATAATGTTAATGTAGATAGTGCAACATGATACCACCTTAGTCGACACTCACACACACATAAATATTTCCATTAATATGTTTTTGGTTACATATTCCTAATATTTAGAGTAATAATTTTTTGTGTATGAACACTGTTGAGAATCATATTGGCGTTATTCATTGATTTTTTTTAATATATTTCCATTAATATGTTTTTTTGTTACATATTCCTAATATTTAGAGTAATAATTGTTTTGTGTATGAACACTGTTGAGAATCATATTGGCGTCTTATTATTCATTGATTTTTTTATATATATTTTTTAAAAAAATTACAATGCTTGATTTTAGCCCAGTCTTAGCTTATTATTGAACGGAGTGCCCGAGAGTTCGAGACTCTAGTAGACTGACTATTGAATATTGATTGAGACAAGGCAAGTTTAATAATTTAAGTTATAATAAAATCGAGCGTTTGTCATTTTAAATTGGTACGTTTATTTCTATATATATATGGCAAAATAATCATCATCATCATCAATCGGCACCTTTTAAAAATTTTGCTTGATAGATAATTCAACGAAAACGTAATACATTTTAAATTTTATTACATGAGATTAATGTTCAAAAAGAAAAGGAAAAATGGAATTAAAAAAATTAGGTATAGAGCTTTTTTACTTCCCGAATAGATTCAATGAGTAAAGTCTCAACTAAGTTTTTTGTATTAGTCATCTATGTTTGGGAGACTTGAGACTCGAGACAAGTCAATCAGTTAAAATTCCTCGAATTAAAAAAAAAAAAAAAAAAACACTCCTAAATATAAATTAATTTAGCTTCTAAAGAGACACCACGGCCATCCGCTATATATATGCCTATAAAGCATTATTTATCGCTAAATATCTCGAATTTTTTTAAAAGAAATAAATAAAATACAACAAATTACGTATCTATGAAAAAATCGTCCTAGATCAAGATTCTAACAAAATATATTATATACTTTGTGCTCTACTTGCTACTTATGTATTTGGCTTCTACGGAATCCAAAATTTTATATAATTAGTACGTACGACATTGCTTGATTTGGTGTATTATTAAAATATGTATAACTTATTTTATTTAATCTCGTATTATTTTCGTTATATTATTTATTTATTTATTAATTATTAATTTATATTAATTAAATCAAATAAACTATAATCTATCTTTAAAATAAAATAATATATTAACTATTTTTTTTTATTTTTAATTACATTATATTACTTATCTATGTGAATATATATTCAATTCGAACATGTTACAAAGAATTTTATTAGAAAAAAATTTACCGGATCCTAATTTCAAGAATTTATGAGACTCCTCTCAAAATAATATACCAAATAGTATATTATATTTACGAGACACATGAATAGCCACCAAACAAAAAGAAACACTAACAATTTCTATGAGTATATTTGATATATTATGAGATTTTGATTAATTTAATTAATTTTTGGATTTAATTTTTTGTGTTGTAAGATTTGGTGAAAGAGACACTAACAATTTCTATAAGTGTATTCGATATATTATGAGATTTTGATGAATTTAATTTTTGTATTGAATTTTTTGTGTTGTAAGATTTGGTGAACAAATTTCGTTATATTTGTAGTATTAGCATCATTACACTTATAAATAAACAAACATAAAATATCAATTCACAGACAATCATTAAAAATGTAATAATAATAATAATAATAATAATAATAATAATAATAATAATTTTCATCACAAATCTAACATCAAAAAATAAAACTCCTCGAATTCAAAAAAAAAAAAAAAAAAAGACAGAACTCCTCAATATTAATTAATTTAGCTTCAATAGAGACACCACCCGCAATTACCATTATTTATATTTATCACTAAATATCTCGAATTTTTTAAAGAGAAATAAATAAAATAAAACAAATTACAAAACAAAATTAATTAAATTAAGTATATATGGTTGAAAAACTCGTCGTTGATGAAAATTCTCACAAAATATATTACATACTGATAGGTTACACCTAAAAATTCAACTGGGCCTGAGCCCAATCATGAAGGTCCACTTCAAATATTTTTGAGGCCCAAGCTTATTTAAATATTATATTTATTTAATTCAAGCAGGCCCTGAATTCTACACAAGCTCATAAGAGGCTCAAGCCCATGAAACTCTTTGAATATCTATAAATAGCTCAAGTCACCTCATTATTAAGGTACACACTTTCTTTAGCACTATAACGCTCTACTCTTGATTATTATTCCTTCAGTAATCGCTGACTTGAGCGTCGGAGTGCCTTCGTCGGAAACCCTTCCGGCTCCTTTGACTTTGTTTTGTGACGTAGGAACAACCCACTGAAGATCTTTACCGGGAACATACAAGGATCCGTTGATACTCCGGACTTTGTGAAAGCAACATGTCATATACAAGTTATTTTTGGCTACATCAGCTTGGCGCCGTCTGCGAGAAACTTGTTCTTTACGTCATTGAGAGCACATATTACTTCAAAAATGTCTCAAGGAAATAATAACAATGAAAACGCACCGCCGAGTATTACTATCACCCGTGAAGACTTGACTGCGCTAATGGAAAACACAGTAGCACTCGCAGCAAAAGATGCAGTTGCTCAGTACCTAGAAACCCGTAAGCGCAAGTGTTCACACAGTTCATGACACCTCTGGCGAAAACAAGATCACTAATCCAACTCGGAAGGATGGATCTCGCACACATGTAACTGGAGAGAATATGTCCACAATTTTGCCGTCGCGTCGAAGCCCCTTCACTGATGACATATTATCTGAATCATTACCAAAGGGAGTCAAAATCCCCAGCTTACCTGAGTTCGATGGAACGAGTGACCCCCAAGACCATATTGACAAATTTTACGCGAAAGCGGATTTTTATGATATCACAGATGCTGCATACTGTAAAATTTTCCGAACAACATTATCAGGAAGAGCACTCACATGGTTCAATAAGTTACCCTCTGGATCTATTGCCAATTTGGAGCAACTTACTGACTACTTCCTCCAGCAATTCTCAATTAACAAGAAATACCCGAAAACAGCAGCATATTTGTTCACAGTCATTCAAAAAAAAGGAGAATGTTTGAGGGACTATGTTCGGCGATTTACTCATGCGGTGCACGAAGTTTTACACGTGAACCATGACTTGTTAGCTGGAATAATGCAACAAAACTTGCGTCATCGGAAGTTCAAGGAATCAATAGCGGAAAGGCCGCCCAAAAACTTTGAGGAATTATTGAAAAGAGCTGAGAAATACATACGGGTTGAAGAATCTGTATAGCCACACTACTTGAATAAAAGAAAGAGAGAAGAAGATAAATCAGATATTAGAAATCAAGACGAGAAGCGAACAGCACAGAGCCCCCGCCTCCAGAATACACCCCTCAATACACGTCTGACCGATATAATGGTAGTGGCTGAAAAACAAGGATTGTTGCGTCCCCCTCGCCCAATGCAAAATAACCCAAAGCGCCAACGTTCCGAAAATTACTGCCATTTTCATAAAGATAAAGGTCATACTACAGAAGATTGCTTCAGTTTGCGAGCAAAAATTGAAAAACTCATAAAGCGCGGACATTTGGGGAATTTTGTGGACAAATCCCGCGGTGAGAAGCGAGATGACAGGCGTCGGGACGAACAACCAAAACGTGACTATCAAAAATGCCATGATGAAACTGGAAAACAACATGAACGAGCTGATGAAAATTTGCCCTCGGGAGGGGTAATCGCCGTAATCACTGGGGGGCCTGCTTGTGGCGACTCAAACAATGCAAGAAAAGCCCTTCTACGGGCAGCAAAAGGAACCAACAATTTGTCAAGCCCCACATCCTTGTCGATATATGAAATTGGAACCATCCAAAATGGATTATCATTCAGTGACAAAGATCTGGAGAACCCTCGGGGTACACATAATGATGCTTTAATCATCTCAACCACAATCTCCAATTTTTGGATAAAGAAAATTCTAGTGGATTCAGGAAGTTCGGCCGACATAATTTTTCATGATGAATTCGTGAAGTTGGGTATTAGTAATGCACAGTTAACTCCAGTCAACACTCCACTAGTCGGATTTTCCGGAGAAATAGTTGAAGCTTTGGGAGAAGTAACGCTTCCTCTTTCCTTGGGTTCTTACCCCAAACGGTCTACTAAGATGGTGAAATTCCTTGTAGTAAAGGCTTTATCTGCGTACAATGTGATATTGGGACGACCAAGTTTCAATATATTTCAAGCCATCGGATCGACATATCATATGAAGCTGAAGTTTTCGACTCCAGAAGGAGTAGGAGAAGCCATTGGTGACCATCGTCTAGCCAGAGAGTGTCATGTGGTGACACTACGGGGTTCGTCAAAAAATCGTAAAAGACAAGTTTCTAGTGAGGAAAGAGCACCGAAACCTGGAAAAATTATACGTGAAAACGGAATACATTTGGTGGATGAAGAAGCCCAAAGCAAAGAGAGAATAACAGCAACCGAAACTCTGAAACATGTGGCAATCATTCCAACCGATCCCAAGAAAACCCTGAAGATTGGGACCGAATTACCTCCTGAGTTGGAAGAAAAGTTGAAAAATTTCCTTGTTCGCAATTTGGACATGTTTGCTTGGGGTGATGAACCTCTGCCCGGAATACCTCGTGAACATGCGCTCCATCACCTCCGTGTTGATCCAAAAATGAAACCTGTGAAGCAAAAGAAAAGAGCATTTGGTCCAGATAAAAATTGGCATATAGCCGCTGAAGTGGAGAAACTCTTAGCGGTAAAGTACATCAGGCCAGTTTCATACCCAGATTGGCTTGCAAATTTGGTTTTAGTACCGAAGCCTGGAGGAAAGTGGTGTTTGTATATAGATTTCACTGATCTCAACAAAGCATGCCCCAAAGATTCGTTTCCACTCCCACGAATTGATTTGTTAGTCGATTCGACAGCAGGATGCGAACTGATACAATCAGATTGGCCTAGCGCTAGAAGACCAGGAAAAAAAAAGTTTCATCAGTGACCGAGGTATTTATTGTTATGATGTTATGCCGTTTGGGTTGAAAAATGTTGGAGCTACATATCAACGTCTAGTAAATACCATGTTCGAACACTTGATCGGGCGTAACATGGAAGTTTATATAGATGACATGCTCGTCAAAAGTATTCAAGCGTCTAATCACTTGGAAGATCTTGAGGAATGCTTCAGTATACTCAGAAAATACAAGATGAAACTTAATCCGGATAAATGCACTTTTGGTGTACGAGGAGGCAAATTTCTTGGCTATATGGTGTCAGAACGAGGAATAGAGGCCAACCCTGAAAAAATCAAAGCAATTTTAAACATGAATCCTCCGAAAAGTGTAAAAGGCATCCAAGAGTTGGCAGGACGGTTGGCCGCCCTAAACCGATTTATCTCATGATCTGCAGGCAAGGGTTTACCATTCTTCAAAATGTTGAGAATTGGGAAAGGTTTTCGATAGACAGAAGAGTGTCAGCAAGAATTTGACGAGTTGAAAGTGCATCTGACCTCTCCGTCGTTGTTGGTAAAACCAAACGAATGTGACACCCTATTGATTTATCTGGAAATATCTGCGGAAGCGGTAAGTGCAGTATTGGTCTCTGAAGTAAGACGTGAGCACAAACCAATTTATTATATCAGTCGAACTTTACACGGAGCAGAATTAAGATATACAAAGATCGAGAAACTGGCACTGGCTTTGGTAACTGCAGCGAGAAAACTACATCTTTACTTTCAGTCGCATCCAATAATTGTACTCACCAACCATCCTCTCAAACAAATTATCTCGAGCCCTGAAGCATCAGGGAGAATGGTTAAATGGGCTGTCAAATTGAGCCAATATGGAATTGAATATCGTCCGCGTTCAGCGATTAAAGCACAGATTCTGGCTGATTTTCTAGTAGAGATGACAGTAACTCAAGAAGAAAGCTCCACCCCGACATTGATGGTTTATGTCGACGGGTCATCAACCTCTACAGGAAGCGGTGCAGGTATAGTTGTGGAGAGCCCACAGGGAGATAAATTTCAGTATGCCATAAAATTTTTATTCCCTGCGACGAATAATGAGGCAGAATATGAAGCTCTCATCATGGGAATTAAATTGGCCCTGTCGGTAGGAGCAAAGAGACTGACGATACACAACGACTCCCAACTGATCGTCAGTCAAGTTAATGGAAATTATTGTTGGAAAACTGGCGAGTTCCCAGACCAATTACGATTGATACCCGGTGCAGCGGAAGTTTAAAAATTTTTCATGGAACGTTTCCATGGTATGGGTATCAACCGTTCATCGATTGAATTACGTGTGTGTAAAATTTAAATAACAATTAAATAAATTTTACCTCAAATCTCGCAACGAGATTAATGGACACCAACAGAACAATTCTGCTCTTGTTGTCTCTCCCTGGAACCGATGAACGCCTTCAATCAGGTCCACGAACAGAGGTTTAATCCCTCTGATAGATTGCACTAGAAAATCTATCAGAAGTTTTCTGCGAAGAGAATACACGAATCTGATTCGTTATTCCTTACTGCGATTCAAAATCACAGACCGGAATTTTCTCGGGCAGAGCAAGGAAGGGGACGGCCGATTATCACTTTGAGAGGCTAGGGTTTTCGATTTTTGCTTCTCAAAATAATGAGCTATCGTGTGTAATTTCTGTACTGAAATAACTTATTTATAATGCAGGCCACTAACACCTTAGGGCCCATTAGTCATAAGCTGGGGCCCGACAAGCAAAGCCCGCTCGTTCAGAAATTAATATAAAATTCATCGTGACTCCGATTGATGAAACGATTTCACCAATGTGCACAGAAACCATTTCTGCACGTTTTAAAGTCAAAATAAATTTTCCTGAATCCGAATTCAGTGGTTTCCAAAAATGTCCATCCCTATGTCATTTTAGGAAATCCTACTCCCTTACTCTTATTTAAGAAGTCCAACTCCTTAGTTCATTAAATTTAACTCTTTAAATTTAACTATCTCAACGGGGATTAAAACTCCATTACACTGTGTGACCCTCAATGGTTCAGGGATACAGCTAGCCGTGGGCTCACAACTCCTTGTGACTCGGAACAACACTTTCCGACTTGCCCAACGAATCATGGTAAAGCGCCTAGCAACATCGCCCCATGATTCCCTAGGTATCACTGATAGTGCCTACAAGAACCAGTAGATTTTGGTTAACGTACAGTACGGTCCCTTCATCCATATATCCCGATCGAATCAACAACCATTGGTATATCGAGAGTCGCTCAAGATTCGATAACTATGCAATGCATCTTGAAGATCAAATTAGTGACATCGCATGTGCTACTAAGAAACCATTTCTTAAATCACATCAAGTACTCTGGCCAGAGATTTGTCACACTAATATCTCCTCAGATCGCATAGGATATCCACACTCGCAAGTATGTGGTGAATCCTTGACAACAATGCATTGACTCCTATATGTGTCGTAACTGTACCCAATCTCGACACCTGATGACCCCCTCAGAGTCGGTAAACGAGTCAAAGCACAGTACTAGCATATAGAGTCTCCATGATGTTTCAAGTCGTAAGGACTAATGGTGTACAACCAAAACCGCGGACTTTTATCCACTCGATAAGTGATAACCACTTGGAAAGTCCGGATAGGGTAGTTCGACTATTCATCCTATGAATATCCATTTGCATGCTTCGAACATCTCCATGTTCCCTACCAATGAAACGTGGTACTCCGCATCGCAAATGCTAGTCTCAAACTCGAGCGATCCTTATCCTTATTATCGGACGGCTCAATCGACTAGGAACGGTTTTAGAATATACAGTGACTATAAGATGTATTTCATGATAGACATCTCCATGTTCTACCACATCTTACATACACTATAGTATATTCAAGGTCTTTATCAAAACAACAATAGTATATCATAATATAACAATATGAAGTAATATAAAGTCATTGCCATAAAAGTGTAAATAATATTAAACAAAAGATTGTTTATACAAAGAGTCAACAAAGCCCATAGCCACACAGTTGGCTCACTGGGCACCCACTCTTACAATCTCCCACTTGCCCTATAGCCAACTAGTCATACTACGTAGACCCATTGCTTCGCGATGTTTGTCAAACAATGGTCCTGGCAAAGGCTTAGTAAGTGGATCAGCGATATTGTCTGCAGAGGCCACTCGTTCGACACTGATGTCTCCTCTTTCCACAATCTCCCGGATTATGTGGTATTTCCTCAGTACGTGTTTGGATCTTTGATGAGACCTTGGTTCCTTTGCTTGAGCAACGGCACCCGTGTTGTCGCAGTACACCGGGACTGGACCAACAAATTCAGGAATGACGCCCAACTCTTGGACGAAATTCCTCATCCAAACGGCCTCTTTAGCAGCAGCTGATGCTGCAATGTATTCAGCCTCAGTGGTGGAATCCGCTGTGGTGTCCTGCTTGGAACTCTTCCAAGAGACAGCACCGCCATTGAGCATGAACACAAATCCAGAGGTTGACTTCGAGTCATCCACATCACTTTGGAAGCTAGAGTCGGTATAGCCTTCCAGTTTGAGTTCTCGTCCTCCATAAACCATGAACATATTCTTAGTCCTTCGCAAGTACTTAAGAATGTCCTTCACGGCTTTCCAATGCATCTGACCAGGATTAGACTGATATCTGCTCGTGACACTCAGAGCAAATGCTACATCCGGTCTGGTAGATATCATCCCATACATGATACTACCTATAGCTGACGCATATGGTACATGTGTCATATTCTCTATCTCTGCATCAGTCTTGGGACACATAGACTTGGATAGAGAAACTCCATGACACATGGGTAGATGTCCTCTCTTGGACCCATCCATTGAAAACCGTTTCAATATGGTATCGATGTAGGTTGATTGAGTGAGTCCTATCATTCTCTTAGATCTATCCCTATAGATCTGTATCCCAAGAATGTAGGATGCCTCACCCAAATCCTTCATCGAAAATCTACCTGATAACCATATCTTTGTTGACTGCAACATCCCTACATCATTCCCAATGAGTAGGATGTCATCAACATAAAGTACTAAGAATGTCACCGCATCCTTAACTACTTTCTTGTACACGCAAGGTTCCTCCGGGTTCTTGATGAAACCAAAGTCTTTAATTGTTTCATCAAATTTCTGGTTCCAACTTCTTGATGCTTGTTTTAGACCATAAATTGATCTCTGAAGCTTGCATACCTTATGCTCGCTTCCCATGGATGTGTACCCCTCAGGCTGCTTCATATAGATTTCTTCCTTAATGTCTCCATTAAGAAAAGCAGTCTTCACATCCATTTGCCATATCTCATAGTCATACCATGCAGCTATGGCAATAAGGATTCTTATGGACTTGAACATTGCAACTGGTGAAAAGGTTTCGTCATAGTCAACTCCTTGCCTTTGAGTATAACCTTTAGCCACCAATCGCGCCTTGTAGGTCAATACCTTACCATCAGGCCCAAGCTTTCTTTTGTAGATCCATTTACACCCTATTGGAACAATTCCATCGGGAGGATCCACTAAAGTCCAGACTTGGTTAGTATGCATCGAATCCAATTCTGACTGCATAGCTTCAAGCCATAAATTCGAATCCGCATCAGAAATTGCTTCCTTGAAGCTTCTTGGATCACATCCAATGTCGGGTTCATCTTGACCCTCTTCAAGAAGAAGACCATATCGAACTGGAGGTCTAGAAGTCCTCTCGGATCTTCTAGGTGCAGGCGTGTCCAGCAATGGTTCCTGAGGTGTGGGATCGTTATTTTGTATTTCGGGTTCTTCTCGAACTTCTTCGAGTTCCATCATCTCGCCTTTCTTATCCAATAAGAACTCCTTCTCCAAGAAGGTGGCATTCCGTGAAACAAACACCTTTGTTTCAGCAGGATAATAGAAATAATATCCGATTGAATTCTTCGGATACCCCACAAAATAACACAAGCTGGATCGACTATCCAACTTATCTCCCACTGTCCGCTTCACGTAAGCTGGACATCCCCAAATCCTCAAGTACGAATACTTAGGAGCTTTGCCATTCCATAACTCGTATGGTGTTTTGTCCACTGCTTTAGTGTGGACGTTGTTCAACAACAATACCGCCGTTTCAAGCGCATAGCCCCAAAACGAAGGTGGAAGCTCAGTGAAGCTCATCATAGATCGAACCATGTCCAACAAAGTTCGATTACGACGCTCCGATACACCATTAAGCTGTGGTGTCATAGGAGGAGTCCACTGAGAGAGAATCCCATTCTCTTTCAGATAGTCCAAAAACTCGGTACTCAAGTATTCTCCACCTCGATCCGATCGAAGTGCTTTAATACTTTTACCTAGCTTGTTTTCTACTTCAGCCTTGAATTCTTTGAACTTTTCAAATGCTTCAGACTTATATTTCATTAAATATAAATACCCATACCTAGAATAATCATCAGTAAAGGTAATGAAGTAGGTGTGGCCATGTTGAGTCCCTACTCTAAATGGACCACAAACATCTGTATGGATCAAATCCAACAGATTTTGACTACGCTCAGGTTTCCCCTTAAAAGGGGATTTAGTCATTTTCCCTTTTAGGCAGGATTCACAAGTAGGTAGAGAGTTAATATCAGACATATCAAACATGCCCTCTCCCACTAGCTTGTTCATCCTCCTTGAGGAAATATGACCTAGTCTAGCGTGCCAAAGGTTTGCCGGGTTTTGACTATCGTTTTTCCTTTTGTTTGTTGTCGCCGGTTTGTCAATACAATTTACTGGAACGTCTTTTAGTTTTAAATTATATAGATCGTTTTCAAGTTGTCCATTTCCAATTAAACATTCATTCTTGTAAATATTGCAAATCTCATTCACAAAATTGCAAGAATAACCATCTCTATCTAGCATAGAAACAGAAATAATGTTTTAATTAAATCTGGAACAAATAAAACATCTATCAAAAGTAACTAAAAACCGTTCTGCAAAAAATAAATATTTCCCATAGCTATGGATTTAACTCTGGAACCATTCCCGAGCCTTGACTGGGTCTCACCCATCCTTAGCCTATTACTTCTTATCATCATTTGCAACTCATTGCAAATATGTGATCTACATCTGGTATCCAATACCCAAGAAGTAGTATTAAAAATATTTATTTCAATGTATAACATACCCTTTGCAGTTCGCAACTGCTCGAGGTATTCCTTGCAGTTACGTTTCCAATAACCGGGTTTCTTGCATTGATGGCAAACTTGTTTAGACTTGTCCAATTTTGTATGTAACATTTTGCCTTGAGATCATGGTCCAACCATTTCTCTAGTTACATCAGTCGGGGCTGTTTTCGGAGAAGCCTTTTCTAACACTTAGAAAATCTTTTTCCGAACTTAGGACAATCTTAACTTATGGAATCATTCTGTATTGTTTGCGTCAATAAGTTTGTTTTGTTGGAGAACAGAAACATGTGGATTACTGAGATAAAACAGACAATTATCGATGATTGTTTAAATAATTTACTAAGACATAAAATTGGCGAATTTTATTTTATGAATCTCACTCCCACTATTTTAACGATTTCACCACCCTCTAGTGAAAACGGGAAACTTTTTCCTTAGTGAGAACATGGAGTCCAATTGACAAACTTATGGTCCCGAATAATATCAGCCAACCATAATTCTCAAAAGGTAGAGCCCAATTGCTTCCAAAGCAACCCCCATGTATTTACCTCATGTCCAATAAGGGCCCAATAATATGACGCCGTTTAAAGTGACATGTCAAGATGACCCATCAATATTAAGTTGTGATGGACGGTCGCCATGTGGATCCCCCAATAATATGAGCCGATCCCATGGGAGTTCCACCCAACTTACAACATTTGTCGATCCAATGTACAGCTTTCCGACGGACGGGCCCCCCCAATAATATGAGCCGGACCGTATCCGCGGGTAGCATCACATACATTGACCGTTGATGGAAGGTAGGAACATTTAAACAATATTTAAATTTCCTTTATTTATCTTGATATAAATTTTAAATCATATTTAAAATGAGGGATTTTATTTATAAAAACATTTGTCTCATCATATTTAATTTATTGCATGCATTGCCGGATTCACGCAATTTATGTCTAAACATGCATACAATCATAATATCACATATTATATAGGATGATCGATTCCATTTCTAATTGACCCGTGGTTGCCAATCACGGGTCTTAGTCCAATCCTAGGTAATATGCAGTATGCAAATGCAATCCTATTACATATGCTTCCAATTTACATTTCTTCAGTCTTCATTGTCTGCTGGGCCCACCATCTTCAAATCTTGATCTCCCACTAAATCTAATGTATTTACAATTAAATAACAATGACAAGTAGGGGATACATTTTTAGGGGGTGGGAACGGGCTATAAACCAAGCCCACTTTTATTACATATGACATTCATATCGGGCCATAAACCAGGCCCATTAATAAAACCAACAACAATAAAGACAAAATGTAAATTCCTAACATACACCTACAAAATTGGTCATGGCAATCGATCATCCTTATCCAATAACATTTAATTCAAAATTAATTTATTGGATAACATGCTGTGGCAATTCAAATTTAAACAAGATAAAATCATATTTTATATATAAAATCACATTTCACATATAAAATCATATTTTATCTCCATATCAAATAAAATCATATTTTATCTATAAAATTCAATTTTACAAATAAAATCATATTTTATCTAATATATCATAAGATCATATCTTATCATCAATTGTACCAAAATAATTGATTTCAAAATTCAATTTACGGATAAAATATTAAAATTTTCCAAAAATTCAAATTTATCCAAAATCAATTTTAAAATTTACGGACTCGAACAATTCGATCCGAAATCTCGTGAACCAATCAAAAACAATTTTTGACCGGACCAAAAATAAAATTTTAAATATTAAAATTAAAATATAATTTTTCCCGCGGGCCGCCCGGGACACTCCCGGGCCGGCCCGCACCCGGGGCGCGGGCCGGGGGCAGCCCGGCTGCCCCCTTAGGGCAGCAACGTTTGCTGCCCTGGCGGCGCCTGGCGCCGCCGCTGGGCGGCGCCGTGCGTCGCCCTGGGCGGCGCCGAGCGCCGCCCCTGGGCGGCGCTGTGCGCCGCCCTGGGCAGCGCCGAGCGCTGCCCTGCGCAGCGCCCAGCGCTGCGCTGGGCAGCGCACAGCGCTGCCCTGGGCAGCGCCGTGCGCCGCCCTGGGCGGCGACGGTCGCCGCCCTGGGCGGCGCCGTGCGCCCCCTTTGGGCGGCGCCGTGCGCCGCCCGGGGCAGCAACAATTGCTGCCCCACCGGGCAGCGATCCAATCGCTGCCCGGGTTTTGCCCCGAAAAAAAAAATTTTTATTTAAAAATATTTATTTTGTTTCATAAACCGAGACTCAAAAATTTTGTACAATTGATTAATTCAATCGATTGATCTGAGCAACCTGGCTCTGATACCACTGTTGGAAAACTGGCGAGTTCCCAGACCAATTACGATTGATACCCGGTGCAGCGGAAGTTTAAAAATTTTTCATGGAACGTTTCCATGGTATGGGTATCAACCGTTCATCGATTGAATTACGTGTGTGTAAAATTTAAATAACAATTAAATAAATTTTACCTCAAATCTCGCAACGAGATTAATGGACACCAACAGAACAATTCTGCTCTTGTTGTCTCTCCCTGGAACCGATGAACGCCTTCAATCAGGTCCACGAACAGAGGTTTAATCCCTCTGATAGATTGCACTAGAAAATCTATCAGAAGTTTTCTGCGAAGAGAATACACGAATCTGATTCGTTATTCCTTACTGCGATTCAAAATCACAGACCGGAATTTTCTCGGGCAGAGCAAGGAAGGGGACGGCCGATTATCACTTTGAGAGGCTAGGGTTTTCGATTTTTGCTTCTCAAAATAATGAGCTATCGTGTGTAATTTCTGTACTGAAATAACTTATTTATAATGCAGGCCACTAACACCTTAGGGCCCATTAGTCATAAGCTGGGGCCCGACAAGCAAAGCCCGCTCGTTCAGAAATTAATATAAAATTCATCGTGACTCCGATTGATGAAACGATTTCACCAATGTGCACAGAAACCATTTCTGCACGTTTTAAAGTCAAAATAAATTTTCCTGAATCCGAATTCAGTGGTTTCCAAAAATGTCCATCCCTATGTCATTTTAGGAAATCCTACTCCCTTACTCTTATTTAAGAAGTCCAACTCCTTAGTTCATTAAATTTAACTCTTTAAATTTAACTATCTCAACGGGGATTAAAACTCCATTACACTGTGTGACCCTCAATGGTTCAGGGATACAGCTAGCCGTGGGCTCACAACTCCTTGTGACTCGGAACAACACTTTCCGACTTGCCCAACGAATCATGGTAAAGCGCCTAGCAACATCGCCCCATGATTCCCTAGGTATCACTGATAGTGCCTACAAGAACCAGTAGATTTTGGTTAACGTACAGTACGGTCCCTTCATCCATATATCCCGATCGAATCAACAACCATTGGTATATCGAGAGTCGCTCAAGATTCGATAACTATGCAATGCATCTTGAAGATCAAATTAGTGACATCGCATGTGCTACTAAGAAACCATTTCTTAAATCACATCAAGTACTCTGGCCAGAGATTTGTCACACTAATATCTCCTCAGATCGCATAGGATATCCACACTCGCAAGTATGTGGTGAATCCTTGACAACAATGCATTGACTCCTATATGTGTCGTAACTGTACCCAATCTCGACACCTGATGACCCCCTCAGAGTCGGTAAACGAGTCAAAGCACAGTACTAGCATATAGAGTCTCCATGATGTTTCAAGTCGTAAGGACTAATGGTGTACAACCAAAACCGCGGACTTTTATCCACTCGATAAGTGATAACCACTTGGAAAGTCCGGATAGGGTAGTTCGACTATTCATCCTATGAATATCCATTTGCATGCTTCGAACATCTCCATGTTCCCTACCAATGAAACGTGGTACTCCGCATCGCAAATGCTAGTCTCAAACTCGAGCGATCCTTATCCTTATTATCGGACGGCTCAATCGACTAGGAACGGTTTTAGAATATACAGTGACTATAAGATGTATTTCATGATAGACATCTCCATGTTCTACCACATCTTACATACACTATAGTATATTCAAGGTCTTTATCAAAACAACAATAGTATATCATAATATAACAATATGAAGTAATATAAAGTCATTGCCATAAAAGTGTAAATAATATTAAACAAAAGATTGTTTATACAAAGAGTCAACAAAGCCCATAGCCACACAGTTGGCTCACTGGGCACCCACTCTTACAATTATGAAGCGAAGGAAGATAAAATGCTTGGGTACCTCACACAAGTGAATGAGATTCTCTCACGTTTGGACAACTACGATGTGAAGCAGATACCTAGAATGGAGAATGAGTCAGCGGACCGTCTCGCCAAGTTAGCAAGCTCTTTGGCCAACATTGATAATAGGAAAATTACATTCCTAACATATGACAAGGAAAAAACTGATGGAAGTGATGTTACAATCTTCTGTGCTGACAGCGAAGAACCTAGTTGGAAAGATGAACTAATCGACTATTTGATGCAGGGTAACCTACTTGCAAATCAAGTCGAAGCTCGAAAACTTAGAGTGAGAGCTGCCCGGTTCACGATTATTGACGGAGAACTGTACAAAAGAGGTTTCTCTTTTTCTTACCTAAAGTGTCTAACGCCAGCTAAGGGAAAATATGTGCTCCGTGAAATTCATGAAGGAATATGTGGAAATCACTTAGCTGGCAGAGCACTTGCAGGGAAAGCATTACGCCAAGGATACTTCTGGTCAACGATGAAGCAAGACGCTATCGAGTTAGCGAAACATTGTCACGCATGTCAAGAGCATGCTAACTTCCATCACCAGCCGGCTACAATCTTGTAGCCCCTAGAAAGTCCTTTATCGTTTGCTCAGTGGGGAATGGATTTGGTAGGTCCCTTTCCTCCTGCTACCGGACAAAGAAAATTTCTGATAGTTGCAGTGGATTATTTCACCAAATGGGTCGAAGCTGAACCATTGGCCAAAATATCTGAAAGAGACATAATAAATTTTTTATGGAAGAATATAGTATGCAGATTTGGCATTCTTCAAACCTTAGTTTCGGACAATGGAACTCAATTCTCTGGAGCGAAGATAAAAGATTGGTGCAAAGGACTTTCCATCAAGCAGTTCTTCACTTCTGTCGGGAATCCTCAAGCGAATGGGCAAACCGAGGTCACCAACCGAACCATTCTACAGCACCTCAAAATACGCCTAGGCAATGCCAAAGGGAAATGGGTAGATGAGTTGCCAAGTGTTCTATGGGCATATCGAACCACTCCACGCTCTTCAACTAGAGAATCTCCTTTCAACTTGGCCTACAGAGCGGAAGCTGTGGCTCCTGCCGAAATTGGAGAACAATCATGGCGAGTGAAACAATACACTTCATCTGGAAATGACCAAGCCCTTCGAATTTCATTAGACTTGGTGGATGAATTGAGAGATAAAGCTTCGACACGAGCCGAGAGATATCGAGCTTGTATGACTAAAGCATACAATGATAGAGTCAAGCCAAGGTCTTTCCAAGTTGGAGACCTTGTATTGAGAAAATCTGACATCTTGAAGTCTGTTGGCAAGCTAGATCCAAAATGGGAAGGCCCATACAAAGTAATTGAGATTGTGAAGATGGGAACATATCGCCTGCAACATTCAGATGGAAGAATACTTCCCAAACCTTGAAACGTGGCCAACCTGAAGAAGTTTTATGCATAAACTGCAACTCTCGCCAATAATAGGCTAAATTTACCTCTTTTGTTATTAGCATATTTTCTTTATCTTTGTCTATTACAATTTTGTTATGCAGTTTTTAACTAATATGATTATTTTGTTATACAAGCAGATTACTTTGTCGAAAGCATATCATATCTCCTTTCCTATACTAACGCTTACTTACGACATAAACGTCATAGACCCTAGCAATCATAAAAAAAAAAAAAAAAAAAATTCCAACAAAAAGAGGCTTGGCCAGCCCCATGGGACATTTTAACTTATGATGATGTAAGAGGTCATGACGAAATAATAATATTACAAGTCTCTGGATACCTCACCATGTACTAAGTGGGTTTAGGACTTCCCTATGAGATAAAATCTTGGGAGACTTAATAATATTACAAGTCTCTGGATACCTCACCACGTACTAAGTGGGTTTAGGACTAGATAAAATCTTAGGAGACTGATCCCCCCCCCCCCCCAAGTACTCCAATATTAAAGCGATAGTATTTTATTCATCAAACAAGTATGCAATAGCAAATTCAAAATGCAAAAGAGATATGATAATCGACAAAATTGAATATATATATATATATAAAGAAATTATTGTTTTTCCTTTGCTCCTCCACCAACTACTTACTTACTCAAAAAGAACAAACAAAGTCTATGACTTTAACTTTGTAAAAAAAAAAAAATTTGCCCAAAAGTGGCAAGAAATAATAAAGCTAAACTACACCACGGCTCCAAAGAGTAGTCTCCATGTAGCTTCGACACACACCGTCATTATTGATTGTATAAGCTAAAAATTTGAACGCAAAGATTCGATCATCTCCTCATCACCCAGACATCCCAATAAATCCCCTAAGGGAGGATTCGAGTCATCCTCAACTCTTGCAGTTTTAGGCTCCGAAATTTTAGGGTGAATCATCATAATAATTTCCTCCGAAACTAGTTTAGTATCCCGTAGTTCTTGGCGACAATCCACGACAACTTCATCATGAATAACAATCGCCCGCTGAATCACTTCATCTCTAAAAGCTGTGGATTCTCGATAGCCTTCAATTGCTTTTTCTCCGGTGCTTCGCAAGATATTCTTGCCTATTGACGAATTGAGAAAAATCTCACCGGTCTCTGATTCACGAGAATATTTCCCTCTAAGTTCCTCCATCTCCCGGCACAAGACATCATACCTTTTGGTTTTTTCTTCAAGATCCTTTTGCGACTTGAGAAAATCATCTCTAGCCTTAGTGTTTTCCTCGCTAAGTCTTTTGCACTCACCCCTTAAGGACGTAAGCTCGTCATCAAATTTTTTCCCGGAATTTCGAAACCTCTCTTCTCGAAATTAAAAAGTGTGAGCAAGCGATAAAATCTATAAAAACCCATAGATAAAGAAAATTATTTGTTACGTAAAAATCGTAATAAATAACAACAAGCAAATAATGATATACCTGGAAGGCGGACGAAGCAAAAGACCGAGTCAACACTTCGGTAGGTTGTGGCAGTAAATGCACCCTATTATGATCTCCAGTCAGGTCTGCTCCCGTTCTCCAACCAATTTCTGGATCTTTCAAATCCCAAAAAGATCCAGCATTATTTTTATGGTTCACTCCTTCCACGAACAAGTGGCGACCCTCGAGAGCTCCCAGATCAACTACTCGTTCGTCGTCACGTTTTTTCTTCGGATCTCTTGGATCTTCAACCTTTTTGCTACATGCATCGATGTCAGGTCCAGCTGCAACATCTTTCCTTTTGCCGCTAGTCTTTCTATCATGCGCATCGGATCGTTTGGATGGTGGGCCAGAACGCTGAGCATGATTTGAAGGCCCGGGAGACTTCCTCCTCCGGGAAAGCTCTTGAGAACCAACGATAGCTCGCTCCTTTGTGGAGTCTTTTCTTAACATTTTTGACGCATCCTTCTCATTTTTCTCTATGCACGCCCGGACCTCCGCCAAACTTATTTTTTTACCTATAAAAAAAACAAGGAGAATAATACATAAATAAATACAATAAATTCTCAAATTACATCGAGCAAGGTACATTTATTTTTTTAAAAAAAAAATACAATAGCATGCAAGAGAATAAAAAAGCAAATACCGGCAGGAAGAAAAGTTTGTGGATCAACCAACTTTTTGAAAAGACCTAAGGAGCGACATTCAAGTTGCAACTCACGATGAGTTTTGCTAAAAATAATTCTCCGGTGGCCCAGACTCTATACTATGGGAACCTCCCAACCATAATCCCAGAAATAAACAAACTTTTTTCTCCAATCGCTTTTTGGAGATGGACAACGAGATAAAAACTTACAATCTCCGCGAGGTAGAAAATAAGTATAGGAACCCGGCATGGAACGACGCACCGAGAAGAGCGCATAAAATAAGTCTATAGTTGGAGACATTTTAATTTTGCTCACTCTACATAGGAAGCACGTAAAAAGAAGAATCGCACTTGGTGTTAATTGACTTAAACTCACCCCAAGACTATCTACAATTTCTATCAAAAGGGCATGAGGAGGAAGCGAGAAACCAAAATTAAAGTACTCCAGATATACAGTAAAATATCCCGGAGGCGGTTCTTGACATGAATCTCCATTTTTTGGAATCTTAAGAATATGTCTAGATGATAATTCAAGTTCTCAGAATGGGCTTAAAATCTCAGACTCGTCCAGAAGACGCTCGCTCACTCCTCCCAAAGACTCTTGGGAACTACTATTATCGCAAGAATTCAAATCACTCAAGGGAGATAAGCACTCGTAAATTTCACTATCATGGCCAGACTCTGCTGGCGAAGAGGGGTAAGTATCTCGGTTAGCAACCAACACCGAAAGTATTTTACCCTGCAAAGGACACCCTGCAATGATTTAAAAAAAAAAAGAATAAACATATAAAATATATATATTTTTGGAATCGCAATTTCTTGCACAATATCAAGGTCGGTTAGTAATAATTTCTTAAATATATTACACATAAATCGACTAAATAATAAAAAGGAACATCATCAAAAGCTTAATCGTCATAATTATTTAAATATATCATGGCATGTATATAATTATGTGTATATATATATATATGCGTATATCTCCATCGTGATCTGGGTTCAACATCATCACCATCATCCACTACCATCAACCAACCGGCACTTAGCCATCATTTTCTATCCACCGCCTCCATCGCACAGTCACGCCACCACCATCTCCGACAGCGACCACCCTCACTCCGTCAAAGCCAGATTTGGATAGCTTGGAGGCTACACCATGGCTGGCAATAGACGAGGAGCCATCGCTGGATCTACACCATCTTTTCCACCCTGTCTGCGTCCTTCCCCTTTCGATTTCAGATTTGGATGTTTTCAACCTCGTGAAAACAGCTCCATGGCTGAAACTCGAAGCCATCTCAGTCGGATATAATCAACCAGCGCCGACGCACCTCGTGGCCACCTTTTCCAGTTTTAACCTAGTCTGGATCTAGACGCATCCACAAGCTGTGGATGACGATCCATGGCTGGAACTCGAGTCGCTGGAAACGACACCCCCCAGCCACCGTTGCCGCCCTTCGCCAACCACGGAGCGCGTCTTCTTTCCGGCCACGACCATCCGTTCGCCAATTAATAGTCAAGGAGATGATGAACATGAATCGGAGGAGATGATAGACACACATATACACATAGATACATACAAACAATATCACGTATTCACGTTTCCGAAAAAGAGCCAAGTTTGGAAAGGAAAATATGAGCTAAAAATAATAATGAGGAGAGAAGATCATGGATTTACAAAATCATGTATATTCTCAAATTGGAAGACACGTGAGAGACAATTACCTGCCATGATTTTAATTCCATGGCATCACAGTCCTACTACGGTTTCTCCATCAATGTTTCTCCATATCTGAAGAGCTTTCGGGGGAAAACAATATTCGTTCTCGGCAATTAAATTTTTGACAATACTCCGATAAAAATTCTACTCTCGGTCCTCTCAACACACGCGACACGCCCGAGAGTGGGGGGCCTATGATAAGTTACACCTAAAAATTCAACTGGGCCTGAGCCCAATCATGAAGGTCCACTCCAAATATTTTTGAGGTCCAAGCTTATTTAAATAATATATTTATTTAATTCAAGCAGGCCCTGAATTCTACACAAGCCCATAAGAGGCTCAAGCCCATGAAACTCTCTGAATATCTATAAATAGCTCAAGTCACATCATTATTAAGGTACACATTTTCTTTAGCACTATAACGCTCTACTCTTGATTATTATTCCTTGAGTAATCGCTGACTTGAGCATCGGAGTGTCTTCGCCGGGAACCCTCCCAGCTCCTCTGAATTTGTTTTGTGACGTAGGAACAACCCACTGAAGATCTCCACCGGGAACATACAAGGATCCGTTGATACTCCGAACTTTGCGGAAGCAACGTGTCATATACAAGTTATTTTTGGCTACATCACATACTTTCAATTTTATAAAAATTAATGTGGTTGGATATGGTTTAGATAATCAAACTTCAAACCAAATCAACTTCTTCTGATTTGATTTATTTTAAAACTAATCCAAATTATGATCGAGGAAAAAATCGATCGACACGAACAATTTAATTTGGACGGGTTTGTGTTTTCCTTTACTATTTATACTAGTATTTCGCTGCACGCGTTGCGTGCTCGTATATTTTGTTTTTTTAAAAAAAGACAAAAAATAATAAATTGTAAAATAAAAAAATAATAAAACAATAAATAATAAATTGTAAAATTAAAAAATAATAAAAATATAACGTTTTTTTAAATAAATATTCACAAAAATGTATATATCTGATAAAGTGAGTGTCATATTTGTAAATAAAATAATATCAAAGGGCACAAAGTGAACTTTCAATGGCTAGAAAAGAGGAAACTGTATAAAATGACTATTTAGCCCAACAATTTCGGTTTAATTAAAAATTAAGTTAGGAGATAATGGTAATTTCAAATCAAGCTTCACCAATTAATTAAAAGTTTGTTAATTAAAGGGTCTCTACTTTAATAATATAATAAGATATTTGCTTCTACGAAATCCAAAATTTTGATAATTAATTAATGCATATCATTAATATAGTAAGATATATATGGGAAAACAACAAATTTGGTCATGTATGTTTGTCGCTTTGCTATTTTGGTCCTCTATGTTTTCATATTTAAACTTTAGTCCTACATGTTTCGATTTTTGGCAATTTTGGTCCTTTTTATTCGAAAATGCTTACGTGACGCTATACACGTCAGCTCCACATTAGCACTGAATTGGTTCCATATCAGCGCCATGTTGGAAAAAGGACTAAAATTTCCAAAAAAATAAAGATAGCGGACTAAAACTGAAATTTGAAAATATAAAGGACTGAAATCGTAAAATTACAAACATTCAGAACCAAAAAAGCAATTTTTCATATATATAAATATATATATATATGTACTTCGAACATATGTGTTACAAATCCCAAAATTATTACCAATTCCAAAATTTCAGGAATTAAAAAGACTCTTCTCAAAACAAAATACCAAATAGTATATTATACATAGGAGGAGACACATGAATATCCACCCTTATATCATCAATTTTGTGAAAAAAAACTACAGGAACAAATTTTATCATTCATAAACTAGCCATGGCAGGCCGTAAAAGGTATCCCAAGTCAGATGCCATGATGTATTTTCTTATCATTGCATCAATTACTGCCGCCTTCCTCCTCCTCGTAGTCGTTTCAGTGCCTCCGCCACAGCACCATCGAATGATAAAACGGCAAGTTTATGCACGACAACTAGCACGACGATTCCCAAGTAATACCGCGGAGAAGTGTGTGGAGCTGTGGTTTCGTCCTCCACCGGAGGAGAAGCCGGGGAAAGAAGTCACGGCAACGTGTGATGCCTTGTTGCTCAGAATTTTCGAATATATCAATGAGAGGAAGGATCAGTCGAGGAAGGCTGCGGTGGCGAATGATTGGAGATTTGTGAACAATACTGAAGAAGCAACAGATCCGATGGAAAAAGCAAAAATGTTTCAAGCTGTTATGGTCATGACTGATTGGTCATTATTCAGATAGTCTTGTTGCGCTGCGTAACTCTTATAATGTTAATGTAGATTAAAGTGCAACATGATACCACCTTAGTCGACACTCACACACACATAAATATTTCCATTAATATGTTTTTGGTTACATATTCCTAATATTTAGAGTAATAATTTTTTGTGTATGAACACTGTTGAGAATCATATTGGCGTTATTCATTGATTTTTTTTAATATATTTCCATTAATATGTTTTTTTGTTACATATTCCTAATATTTAGAGTAATAATTGTTTTGTGTATGAACACTGTTGAGAATCATATTGGCGTCTTATTATTCAGATAGCCTTGTGAGTGTAAGGTGTTTGGGAGAGATAGCTTATAAGGTCTTGAAATTTGTTTGGCAAATTTTTTGTCAAACAACTTATAAGCTGTCAAAATAAGTTGTTTAACAGCTTATAAACTATTTTTAAAAAAATTAAAGTCGCCCTTAATTTTCTAAAAAAAATATTATTTTGATATTTTACTTCTCTATATTATCCTTATATATTTTATTAAATTCTTAGCACGCCATCGTCTATTTTTTGTACATAATTTCTCAAAAAAAATTCCTAAATTAAAATTAAATTTTTTTATTTTTTAATATATGTTTAATATTTATGATAAATTTAGTTTCAAAAAAAACATTAATGATAAAGTTAAAACTATTTTTATGTATATTACTATTTAAATTATTTTCATAGTATTTTACCCATTTTGGTAATTTCGACGAAAAAAATATATTCTAATATTAAACATATCAACATATTTAAATTATTTAAAATAAATAAACACTTCATTTTTAAAATAAAACCGACAACGCCTCTAAGTTTAACAAAACCACCACCGCGCTCAACTAGCTTGAACCCTACAAGCTACGTGTGTTCGTTATATATATATATATATATATATATATATATATATATATATATATATATATATATATATATATATATATTAATAATCTGTTTTACACCAGTGTGCATGAATTTTGTGTGCACCGCGTGATGTTCGCGCGAACATATGAAAATTAAAATTAGATGTTCGCGGAAACATTTTAAATGTTCGCGCGAATATCACGCGGTGCACACAAAATTCATGCATACTGGTGTGCAGGGGGACATTACTCTATTTATCGATACTAGTAAAAAGCGTTACACGTGAGAAAATGTTTTTTTTACATGTTATTCTAAATTCGTGTATGTTTATTATTATTTTTGAATTTATTTGTGGTTCATTTCAGTACAATAAAAAAATTATGAAATTATAAGATCTAAAAAAAAGTGTATTCAAATGATGCGTTATATTGTTTTATTGAAGTAATTATAATTTAAATTATTAAAAAATATTGATGGCCAAAAAAATTTTAACGATCTCTGCTGAAGTCTGGACTGTATATTTGGCACTATGATGCCAAGGGAAAATTCGACCCTACCCCATGCGAAGAGTGTGTAATTTGTAAAGTGTCTGTATGTAACATTGTAATCATTCTCATAAATTTTTCCCTTTTCTACCTTATTAAATGTGCTCATTTAAGTCAATAAACTGTTGATTGTGTATTAATTTATATTGCCTACGGGTAGAATTGTTTTGCTGTTATTTACGTTTGATTTGCACGCACAATCCACTCATTACAATTTACAGGTTGGACAAATTTAATTCGCCTAATGTTTTGTTGATTTATCGTTAATACATGGCATTTTTTTTATTAAAAAAAACTCTTTTCTCTCGTATTGATAAATAAAATTGTTTACTGTTTTGGTTATTACTTGATCTTCTTGATTGTGAAATTGTGTGTGTTGTTCTGGGAATTCTCTGGTTGATGTTGGTGTTGCTTGATTCGAGCAAAGCGAATTACTGAAAAAGAAAATCATTTACAAATCGAATTAAAATTAATTTGGTAAAATTCAAGACGAAAATCTAAATACTATTAAAATAAACAAAATCTCTATCTTTATCTTTATCTCTATCTCTATCTATATTTTAAAATTCAGTTGTCCATGATTTTTTTTTATTTGTGGGCACTACTCACTAATCGAATTAAAATTAATTTGGTGACCAAGACAAAATATCTAAAATACCCTTAAAAGAGAACAAAATTTTTGTCTCAATCTCAATTTCAATTTCTATCTATATTTTAAATTTTATTTATTCATGATTTTCTCTATTTGTGTGCCTTGATTTTATTTTTAAATTTACATTGATTTGAAACAAAAATACAAAATATATATATATATATATATAATAAATAATATTTATATTTTAATCACACACGCAACGCGTATGCAGACGTTGCGTATGCTTACTAGTATTAATTTATAATTTTGATGGACAATAGGTATATACAAGAGTCTTCTAAAATTATCACTTTATTAATATATCAACATTATTAGTACCTAGGCCAAATAGAGACAAAAAAAAAATCCATAATTTTGGCACGTTTATTTCTATATAAGGCAAAATAATAATCATCATCATCAATCGGCACCTTTCGAAAATTTTGCTTGATAGATAATTCATCGAAAACGTAATACATTTTATTACATGAGATTAATGTTAAAAAAGAAACGGAAAAATGGAATTAAAAAAAATTAGGTATAGAGCTTTTTCACTTTACCGAATAGATTTAATGAGTAAAGTCTCAAATAAGTTTTTTGTATTAGACATAGAACTTGAGACTTGAGACAAGTCAATCGGTCAATATTTACAATAAATGTTTATATCACAAATCTAACATATAAAAAATAAAATTCCTTGAATTAAAAAAAATAAAAAAAATAAATATAAATTAATTTATCTTCAAAAGAGACACCACGGCCATCCGCTATATATGCCTATAAGCATTATTTATCGCTGAATATCTCGAATTTTTTTTAAGAGAAATAAATAAAATACAACAAATTACGTATCTATGTTTGAAAGAAGCGTCGTAGATTAAGATTCTAACAAAATATATGTTGGGATCGGTTCAGAGGGTAGAGGGGGGGTGAATACACTCTGAAACTTTTCTTCTTTTTCTTTAAAATGATCAAGTGAGGTTTAGTTCACTTAATCTGTTTTCTCAACTTCTAAAACGTTTTGAACAACTTAAATAGTGCGGAACTAGTTCAGAGGTTTTAGTGATGCAAAGTTTATAAAGCAATGTATGAGCAGGATATAAGATAAATGGCAGTAAAGGCTAAAGCACGATTTTATGGAAGTTCGAAGGCTTAATCCTTCTACGTCTCCCCTTCTTCCACTTAGGAAGGAATTCACTAGAAGACTTTGGTTATTACAACGTCTTGTAATACACCCACTTCAGACTTAGGACTTATCCAATGCCTAATCCGAAACTCCTAGATTTACACAGATAAGATTCTCAGTTCTTATCAGACTGGTGGAAGCTTTCAGAGCAGCTTCAAGTCTCTTCAACACTGAGTATAGTTGAGTTGAGCTTCTCAGACTGCAGAGCGGTCGAGAGGCTTGGAAACCCTAGGATGATCCTTGATGATCAGATACGTGAACTATAAGCGAGGGTTTATTTGAGCAGTAGATGAATGATCTTGTGAGTGTGCTCAAGTATATCAGATGAGGACTTCTGATATTACTCAAGTGATTGAAATGTCTCTCTTCGTTGTCTCGTATCACTTGTTGTTGTTCCTTTTTTGTTGTTATTGTTGTGTTTTTCACTTCTTGAGCAATCCTCCCTTTAAATAGGTCAATCATCAACGTCTTTATTTTGAACGTTCTGATGCTGCATTGAATGCACATTTAATGCTCATAAATGCATTGATGATTCTGCATGAGGATCGTACACTGCAGACAACTTCCAGGGTCCAAAACTGGAATAAACGGTCGAGTGCTTTATCTGCAGTCATTCTGTGTTTTTGCCATTTTGGTACAACCTGTTGTCTTGATTTGCAGGAGTCAACAAATCTTCTGATACGCCGGCTCTGCTTTTAATAAAGGATCCTGCAAAGAACATCTTGTCACAGGTACTTGTCTCGAGATATCTTGATAGGCAGTTGGCATTCTACCGGTAGGGATATTTGTCCTCTGCTGGTTTGAATAACCAGTCGATAGGCTTGAGACTTCAACCGGTCGAGAGACATAGGCGGTTGACAAGCTTCCGGTAGAAGTTGTAGTAGATTCCTGAAATACAACCGGTAGGGATATTTGTCCTCTGCTGGTTTGAATAACCAGTCGATAGGCTTGAGACTTCAACCGGTCGAGAGACATAGGCGGTTGACAAGCTTCCGGTAGAAGTTGTTGTTTGTTATCACCAAAATATCGGATTTAACAATTTCCCCCTTTTTGGTGATGACAAAACTTAAGTGCCCCAAGAACAATATGAAAGCAGTACAATGAACTTCATTGAGAGAATGAATTTCATTAAGTACAAAAAACATTTTTATTACACCTACAGAAGAAAATCAAAATGAGATGCAGCTGAGATAAGTGAAGATTGTTCATCTTTTGAACCAACTGGCTCCTCCCGACCTATCGCCTGACCTGTCGCCTTCTCTTCTTCTTCTGTCGGCTTCTTCCTTTCTTTTGGACTCTTCTTCTCGTCTTCTTGCCTCTGCTGCTCTACGTTGCTCTTCTTCCCCCTTTTTGGCATCACCTTGGTTGAGTCGAACGATGATCTCAGTGAGTTGAGTGCCAAGGCAGGATTGCATATTGTCAATCTTTGCATCGAGTTGAGCAAGTAGAGTAGCTTGCATAGTGTCCATCCGATCATTCAACTGTTTGTGAAGGCGATTTTCGGATCGGACAACTTGTTCAGAGACGGTAGAGAGCGTGTTGATTTGAGTGCGATGATGATTAGTGATCTCTGTGGTCATACGAGCAAGGTCTCGAGACACGGTCTCGAAATGCCGAATCATCGTCTGGCGTGAATTATCAACGGAGAAGGAGGAGTTAGTGATATCTTGAGAGAAGGACCTAACCGTTTGCGTGAGCTCATGTAGCCTATTAATCAAGGTATGATCTAGAGCTGCGGCCATGGCGTCAATCAAAGACTCATCAGTCTGAAGCATTTGCCCTTGTTGGTCATTTCTTGGTGAAACCGGGCTAGACTCACGATGATGTGGTGATGGTAATCTGGCTGGAGAGCTAGATGATGGACCCTCCAATAATGGTACAGTTGGAGATGTAATAGTCTCGACTGCAGCCAATATGGTTGGTGGAGTATCAGGATCAGCACTTGGTTCATCCATAATGAGATCTTCCATAAACTTTTCAGTGGATGGAGACGGTTGATGTGCTTGATCAGCATCATTCACTTGCTGTACTGGAGATGCAGGTGATACAATAGTGCTTGGTGTCTCCATTGGGGGCACTATTGCTGCACTACTGCAAGGAGCCTCTGTCACAGAGGTGACAGGTATCTCTTGTGCAACCACTTCTGAAACATCTTGTGGATGACTTGGAGAGGTGAGAGCGGTCGTCACTGGAAAGGAGTGAGCAATCACAACTACTTCCGGTTGAGTGACTGCTTGGACTGCGGTGGAGGAGAGGTCGACCGATGAAGAGGCTGCCACACTCGATTTTAGAGCAGATGAATGAAAGAGGTCGGCAGTGATGAGATCGGTCAGAATCCCATCTGAAGAAGAAAAAGCATAGACGTCTTCCTCACCCTGATCTTGAGTGAGAAAGGTCTTCATCATCACTTGTCCTTCCAGCACATAAGCTTGTAAACAGGCTGCTGAAGCTGGTGTGTTGTCAATGTTGAGAGCTTGATAGTGCTGAAGCAGTTGAGTGATTTGACGTAGACTATCCTGTAGTCCAGTCAAAATCACAAAGTCATCGGCAGCGGTAGAACTCTTAGAGTTGAAATTCTTGACACGCTCATTAATTAACAGAGATAGCAGGCTTCCTCGAAGCTTCAAGTCTATGAGCTGTCTTCTTCCCAAAGCCTTCACGATGTCTTTAGTATCAGCAAATAGAAGCATCTTTTGCTCAATAAGGTTTAGAGATTTCCATTTAGGAAATATTTGAGCCAGAGTCAGGTGTGTGCGGGAGTGATGCCATCTGTCAAAGCGTTGTAGGTGACGCTTGACAGTGCGGAGGACGTGTGAGATGATCAGATTGAGCTCTATCGTAGCTGCTGGTTGAGCCTTGGGTGTGTAGATCATCACACCTTTCCCTTTGTCTTTGGGATCAGCTAGAGTGACCTTAGGAGCTGATAAGGCACCTTCCCGGATTGTCACACCCTTTGTAGGATGAGGAGCAGTAGAAGCAGCAGCGGTAGTGGTCTCGACCGTTGGCAGGGTAGGAGCAAGGCCAGACAGAGACTTTAGCTTCTTGTGTTGCCTCTTCTTCTCGCCTGCAGGCGTAGATGACACAGCTGCTTTGGATAGAGAAGGAGATGATTTGCTGAAAGCTTGAATCAGTGGAACATTCTCACGTGATTCGTCTTCAGAGTCAGATTCGATGATCAGTTAGCGCTTGGCAGACTTTTTGGTGTCGACTGGTTTGGCCACGACCGGAACCGTTGAAAGCGGTTGTGGGATAGCAATAACTTTTGCGGTAGCGGGCAAGGTGTCGACCGCAGTCTCCTTTTTGTTCAGGAATTTGTGAATCGTGGACTTGTTGAGCCATTTGGTGGGATGCAGAGGCTCGGTTTTGGAGAAGTCCACTCCAAGGATGCTCAAAATGTGGCAAATTTGCAGAGCAAATCCCTCGGATTGCCCTTTGCCCCTGATCATTTCACATAGAATATTGAACAGAATGTCTGACCAGTTTATGTTGATCTTGGAGGCAATACACGCCATGTATTGAAATTTCTCCAGTGTCACTTTGTCGTAAGAACCAGCCTTGGCCAGAAGATTCTTGGCTACGATGTTGGTCAAGAGCCTGAATGGAGCTTTGAGAGATGTCTTCTGGGCCGGCAGTTTGATTGGAGCATCAGTGGTTGAGAACTCCTTCAACCAGTAAGAGCAGTTACCGTCTGGAAGATCCGTGCATTTTGTCAAACCCCTGGAGGGCAGATCAAAAGTGCTAGCGAAGAACTGCTGATTGAAAGAGTAGACTTCTGTCTTGATCACGCATTTGATAGTCCCATGCTCGATTTGAGCGGTAGTGAAGAACTCCTTCAAAACAGGCAAATCGCAGATGGCATTGCATTCCAGAAATTTCTTCAGTCCAGAGGCTTCAAGCATGGTGAAGACCTCTGTAATTCCTGCATTATTTGCCTTAACCACGGAGTCAAAGTTGATTGCCAGGCAGGTCTTCTGGATCGACATGATAGCTGTAGATAGGAACTAGAGCAGAGAGTAAGCAAAATCTAGAGAGTAATTCGATGGAGCGTTTAGTGCAATATGAAAGCTTTAGCAAATGTGAAAGGTTGATATACGAGTGTAAAGAGGTATATATAGGAACCTATGGGCCATAGGGTGACGTCATGAAAAAGTGTTTTTGAAATTCAAAAAAAATTTTGAGGAGAAAAATCACCGCGCCCAATTAATGTCAACTGGTTCAAAGCACAAGGCTGCTAGTACTAAGCCTGTCAGACACTAGTTTAAGGCGGATGATATGCCACTATTTATGGCAATGTAAAAGCTAAGCTATTAATGTCATAATGGCAATTATTCCCCCTAAACACATGCATACTAACTCAGATCTACTAAGCCAAGAATATTTCGAAAATAAGAAAACTTAGCGTCCGGTAGAGGCTTGGTGAATATGTCTGCTGCTTGCTGATCGGTAGAGATGTATTCCAGCTTGATTTCTTTCTTTAAGACATGATCTCGGATAAAGTGATGCCTGACATCAATGTGCTTTGTCCTAGAGTGCATCACTGGATTGTGAGTGATGGCTATGGCACTTGTATTGTCACAGTAGATTGGAGCTTCACTCGACCGGATTCCATAATCCTTAAGCTGCTGTTGAATCCAAAGTATTTGAGCACAACAGCTGCCAGCAGCAAGGTATTCTGCTTCGGCGGTCGAGGTAGCAATTGATGTCTGCTTCTTACTTGACCACGAAATCAGTCTATCTCCAAGGAATTGACATGTGCCGCTTGTACTTTTGCGATCAATTCTACACCCTGCATAATCTGCATCTGAATAGCCAATAAGATTAAGATTTGAATCTTTGGGATACCAAAGACCCACATTAGTAGTTCCTTTAATATATTTAATGATTCGTTTGGCAGCAATGAAATGAGATTGCTTAGGTGCTGCTTGAAATCTAGCACATAGACAGACTGAATACATAATATCCGGTCGACTGGCAGTCAAATAAAGCAATGAGCCAATAAGGCCTCGATACATGGTTACCTCGACCGGAATTCCCCCTTCATCTTTATCAAGCTTGATTGATGTACTCATGGGGGTAGATGCAGTTGAGCATTGTTCCATTCCAAACTTCTTTACCAATTCCTTGGCATACTTGGACTGATTGATAAATATTCCAGTTTCAAGTTGCTTCACTTGAAGTCCAAGAAAGAAGTTTAGCTCGCCCATCATGCTCATTTCAAACTTCTCCTGCATTAGCTTAGAGAACTTTGAGCACAACTTGGGGTTAGTTGACCCAAATATAATGTCATCAACATAAATTTGTACTAGTAACACATGATCACCTTTTACAAATTTAAACAGGGTCTTATCGACCGTTCCAATTTGGAAATCATGTTCCAGTAAAAATTTTAGTAATGTGTCATACCAAGCACGTGGTGCTTGTTTTAATCCATAAAGAGCTTTGTCAAGTTTATAGATATATTGAGGATGAGTAGGATTGACAAAACCTGGTGGTTGTTCAACGTACACCTCTTCTTGAAGTAGACCATTGAGGAATGCAGACTTGACATCCATTTGATAAACTTTAAAATCCTTAAAAGCTGCATAGGCAAGAAAGATGCGGATTGCTTCTAGTCTTGCAACTGGCGCGAAAGATTCCTCAAAGTCTATGCCTTCTTCTTGTCTAAATCCTTGAGCAACAAGTCGAGCTTTGTTACGCACAACAGTGCCATGTTCATCGAGCTTGTTACGAAACACCCATCTAGTTCCAATCACATTTTGATTTTCCGGTCGAGGAACTAGATGCCAAACATTGTTGCGGGTGAATTGATTCAGTTCTTCTTGCATTGCCTCGATCCAACTGGCATCTGATAGGGCTTCATCTATCTTCTTGGGCTCTACCTGAGATATGAAAGCTGCATGCAAGAATTCATTAATCATTTGACCACGTGTTTTTCGAAGAGCAGAAGGGTCACCTATGACCAACCCAGGTGGATGATTTTTGTTCCACCTAAAATAATTCCCTAAAGGGTTGTCATCAATTGGTTGATGAACGTCCTCGTTTACTGGATCATCATTGGCAGGAGGATCGTTATCCACCGGTGGATCCACTTCTGGCCTTGTTTGATCACAAACGGTAGAGGGAGCTGGATCATCCTTCTTTGGAGGATATAGATCACTGTCACTCTCTTCCTGTAGATTTGTGTTTTCCAATCTGTGACTCAGATCATTTATGCTCCCTTGAGTTTGTTCTGTACAAAGAGTAGATTCATCAAAAATAACATGAATGGTTTCCTCGACCGTTAGTGATCTTTGATTGAACACTCGATAAGCTCTGCTAACGGCTGAGTAACCAATAAAAGTTCCTTCGTCTGCTTTGGCATCGAAGGCTGTCAAATGGTTTTTGCCATTGTTGTGGATAAAGCATTTGCACCCAAAAATTTTGAAGTATGAAATATCAGGTTTTGTGCCATTCCAGATCTCATATGGAGTTTTGTTAAATCGTTTATTAATCATAGATCTGTTTTGAGTATAGCAAGCTGTGTTAACTGCTTCTGCCCAAAGCCTTTGAGAAACATTTGAATCAGCAATCATAGTTCTGGCTGCTTCTTTTAAAGTACGGTTCCTTCTTTCAGCCACCCCATTTTGCTGTGGGGATCTAGCAGCTGACAACTCATGCTTGATTCCCTGATCATCTAGATAAGTCATAAGAGTGGTGTTTAAAAATTCAGTCCCTCTATCACTCCTGATCCTATCTATCACAGTAGATTGTTCATTTTGCAAGCGTTTAAAAAGCTTAATCAGGTGAGGTGCAGTTTGATCTTTTGAAGAGAGAAAGATGACCCAAGTAAATCGAGAAAAGTCATCTATAACAACAAGAGCATATCTCATTCCCCCTAAGCTTCTTACTGGTATAGGACCAAATAGGTCCATGTGAAGTAAGTCTAAACATTTGGAAGAAGACATACACCCTTTATTTTTAAAAGTTGCTCTCACCTGCTTTCCTAGTTGACAAGCAGGACAAACTTTGTCTTTTATAAAATCTCCTTCGGGCAGTCCAGAAACCAAATCATGCTTCCTCAAGTTAGAAATGGGCTTCAAATTTAGATGATTTAATCGCTTATGCCACAGCCAATGTTTATCATGATGAGCAGTAAGACAAGTAGGTGAGGAAATATGTGAGCAAGATCAGTTTACCTTGTAGGTGTTTAGGTCTCGTACACCGGTCATAAGAGTCTCACCTTTGTCATTTTTTATGAGGCAAGTGTGTTTGTGAAACTCGACCGAATGATCATTGTCACATAGTTGACTAATACTTATCAAATTATAACATAGTTTGTCAACAAGTAACACATCTTTAATAATGATGTTACCATGGATAATCTTACCCTTACCCATGGTTTTACCTTTGGAGTTGTCTCCAAAGCTGATCTTTGGTCCTTTGCACAACACCACTTCTGTTAGAAGTTCTGGATTCCCTGTCATGTGTCGTGAACAACCGCTATCTAAATACCAGGTAGTGTCCTTGATAGAAGTGGTTTTCTCGCCTGTTTGGACTTTTAGTACCTGCAAAGGGTGAAGAACTTTTGGTACCCATATCTAGTAGGGTCCAGGTCGGATTAGCCCTTTCGGGACCCACACCTGGAACACCCTTACAAGTTTGCCCGTGTGTGTGTCCAGAAATCTGTGCGGTCGATAGGCAGTAAATGTGTGTGCTTGTGAGGTTACTGTGTGCTGCTTGCCTTTTTTATTTTTATCAGTTAGTCTGTACCTCTTTTGAACTGGCCTGCAATTAAAGTACTGGTAAGGCTTCTCCTTTGACCATCTTTTCTTAGAGTAGTTAGGCTCATTCCATGGCCTTTTGAAATTAGATTGGTTTCCCTTTCTTCTTTCATTAGGTTTAGGTTTGATCCAAGTTCCTCTTTGATTAGAGATCTGGGGATCCACATATCCCAGCCCTCTATGCTTAGAACTTCGTTCGTTAGATACTTTCTGATTTTTGTCAAAGCTGCACTTATCGTGTTCATATATCGTGCTGGACCTGACAAATCTTATTTTGTTAAGATTGCCTTTGTCCAGGCTTGACTGAATACAGGACTCCATAGACTGTTCATTTGTTCCAAACCCTAGACCGGTCTTATCATGTACCGGTCTTTGGATTTCTTGAATCTTGTCAATGGTTACAGAAGATTTATTCCAAGCCTTAATGGTTTCAAGTAGTTTTTTATTCTCAATCAAGGTAGCTTGGAATACTCTTTTCAAGGTGTCGTTCTCAGTAGCCAGCAGACTTAGCTTGACCTTAAGACCATCAAGCTCTTTTTGCTGCATGCAGCTTGATTCGCTTGACTTATCTTTTAGGTCGGCTCTTTTTGCCTTTACTTCCTCGAACTCCTTGGATAATGCTTTGTATTCATTAGCCATTTCGTGTAAAGCAGTAACCAAATCACTGTGAGTAAATTCAGGTGAGCCAAAGTCAAATACCTCCTCAGCTTCTTCTTCGATGTCAGCCATAAGGCATTCCACCTTTTCATCATCGCTGTCATCTGAAGAGCTTCCGGTATTGGAGTTGTCGGAGTCAGACTCGGCCCACTTGCTTTTGCTTTCGTCTGCTACTAGAACCCTTTGGTCTCTTCCTTTTCTAAGGGTTCTCTTGTCCTCCTTGCCCCTTCTTCTTTCAGAAAATTGCTTCTGATCATTGCTCTTAGGCTTGGTGCACTCTGCAATGAAATGGCCTGGCTTGCCACAGTTAAAGCAAGTAGGACCATCGTTTGTATGGTCCGATTTATGATAATTTTTAAATTTAGAATTGTTTTTACGCATAAATTTACCAAATTTCTTGACAAAGAGTGTCATGGCTTCATTGCTGATTTGCTCAGCTGATCTCTTTGGAGCTTCCTCGACCGGTGGACGTATCACGGTTGAGGTTAAGGCCTTGGTTGGTTGAGAGGTAGATGGTTCATCTTCTGTTCTCATGTTGAGCTCGAACTCGTAGGCTTTAAGATCTGCAAAGAGATCATGCAGTTCAACCTTGCTCAAGTCTTTCGACTCTCTCATGGCCACTGTCTTGATCTCCCATTCTTTGGGCAGAGCTCTCATAACCTTCACAGCAATTTCACGGTTAGTATAAGTTTTACCTAAAGCAATAAGATCACAAATGATACTACTGAACCGTTCATCAAATTCAGCCATGGTTTCCCCTGGCTTCATTTTGGCGTTGTCATATTTTTGAATGGCCAAAGTGAGCTTGTTTTCCTTTGTCTGGTCATTCCCTTCACACAGCTGAGTGAGCTTCTCCCAAATCTCCTTTGCTGTGGAACATGACTTGATTTTGCTGAACATATTCTTGTCCAGTGTTTTGTATAGGATGTCCCGGGCCACATTGTCAAGATTGGCCTTCTTTTTGTCCTCAGTGGTCCACTCATCTCTTGGTTTCTCAATCATTTGTCCTGCACCATCGGCTAGAGCTGGGTTGACCTTCATAATTTTGATAGGACCGTCTGTTATGACATATAGCATGTCATCATCCTGTGCTGCAAGATGTGCCTGCATGCGAATTTTCCAATCATCATACTCTTCTTTAGAAAACATAGGAATTCTGTTGAAAGAAGTCATGATTTTAAAACTTTAGATCAACAGTTGAGAAAGGAACCCGCTCTGATACCACTTGTTGGGATCGGTTCAGAGGGTAGAGGGGGGGTGAATACACTCTGAAACTTTTCTTATTTTTCTTTAAAATGATCAAGTGAGGTTTAGTTCACTTAATCTGTTTTCTCAACTTCTAAAACGTTTTGAACAACTTAAATAGTGCGGAACTAGTTCAGAGGTTTTAGTGATGCAAAGTTTATAAAGCAATGTATGAGCAGGATATAAGATAAATGGCAGTAAAGGCTAAAGCACGATTTTATGGAAGTTCGAAGGCTTAATCCTTCTACGTCTCCCCTTCTTCCACTTAGGAAGGAATTCACTAGAAGACTTTGGTTATTACAACGTCTTGTAATACACCCACTTCCGACTTAGGACTTATCCAATGCCTAATCCGAAACTCCTAGATTTACACAGATAAGATTCTCAGTTCTTATCAGACTGGTGGAAGCTTTCAGAGCAGCTTCAAGTCTCTTCAACACTGAGTATAGTTGAGTTGAGCTTCTCAGACTGCAGAGCGGTCGAGAGGCTTGGAAACCCTAGGATGATCCTTGATGATCAGATACGTGAACTATAAGCGAGGGTTTATTTGAGCAGTAGATGAATGATCTTGTGAGTGTGCTCAAGTATATCAGATGAGGACTTCTGATATTACTCAAGTGATTGAAATGTCTCTCTTCGTTGTCTCGTATCACTTGTTGTTGTTCCTTTTTTGTTGTTATTGTTGTGTTTTTCACTTCTTGAGCAATCCTCCCTTTAAATAGGTCAATCATCAACGTCTTTATTTTGAACGTTCTGATGCTGCATTGAATGCACATTTAATGCTCATAAATGCATTGATGATTCTGCATGAGGATCGTACACTGCAGACAACTTCCAGGGTCCAAAACTGGAATAAACGGTCGAGTGCTTTATCTGCAGTCATTCTGTGTTTTTGCCATTTTGGTACAACCTGTTGTCTTGATTTGCAGGAGTCAACAAATCTTCTGATACGCCGGCTCTGCTTTTAATAAAGGATCCTGCAAAGAACATCTTGTCACAGGTACTTGTCTCGAGATATCTTGATAGGCAGTTGGCATTCTACCGGTAGGGATATTTGTCCTCTGCTGGTTTGAATAACCAGTCGATAGGCTTGAGACTTCAACCGGTCGAGAGACATAGGCGGTTGACAAGCTTCCGATAGAAGTTGTAGTAGATTCCTGAAATACAACCGGTAGGGATATTTGTCCTCTGCTGGTTTGAATAACCAGTCGATAGGCTTGAGACTTCAACCGGTCGAGAGACATAGGCGGTTGACAAGCTTCCGGTAGAAGTTGTTGTTTGTTATCACCAAAATATCGGATTTAACAATATATTATATACTTTCAATTTCATAAAAATTAATGTGGTTGGTTGGATATGGTTTAGATAATCTAAACTTCAAACTAGATCAACTTCTTTTGATTTGATTTATTTTAAAACCTATCCAAATTATGCTTTGACTAAAAAAAGGGCCGATCGAAACCAACAGTTTAATTTTGACAGGTTTGTGTTATCTCTGCTATATATATATTTGGCTTTTACGGAATCCAAAATTTTAAATAATTTTTTTTAATAGAAAATTTTATATAATTAGTACGTTCCTCTAATGTATATTCACTTCGAAATATTCACTTCGAACATGTTACGAAAAATTTTACTAAAAAAAAAAAGAAACACAAACAATTTCTATGAGTGTATTCGATATATTATGAGATTTTGATAAATTTAATTTTTGTATTGAATTTTTTGTTGTAAGATTTAGTTTACAAATTTTATTATATCTGTAATATTAGCATCATTACACTTATAAATAAACAAACATAAAATATCAATTCACAGACAATCATTAATAATAATAATAATAATAATAATAATAATAATAACAATTTTCATCACAAATCTAACATAAAAAAACAAAACTCCTCGAATTCAAAAATAATAATAATAAAAAATAGAACTCCTGATCAATATTAATTATTAATTTAGCTTCAAAAGAGACACCACATTTAGCTTCAAAAGAGACACCTTGGCCATCCGCTATTACCATTATTTACTAGAATTCCGTTGTACGCATTCGTTTTTTTTAAAAAGACAATAAATAATAAATTATAAATTAAATAAAATAAAATATAACGTTTTCCTAAACAAATATTCTATAAAATGAATGTCATGTTTCTAAATAATAAAACAATATCAAAGGGCACAAAGTGAACTTTTAATTGCTAGAAAAGAGGAAACCTTATAAAATGACTAATTTGCCCAATAATTTTGATTTTATTAAAAATTAAGTTGTGAGATAATGGTAATTTAAAATCAAGTTTAATCAATTAAATGAAATTTTATTAATTAAATGGTCTCTACTTTAATAATATAGTAAGATATTTATCACTAAATATCTCGAATTTTTTTTAAGAGAAATAAAAAAAACAAAACAAAAAAAAAAACAATTAAGTATATATGGTTGAAAAACTCGTCGCAGAGGAAAATTCTCACAAAATATATTATATACTTTCAAATTTATAAAAATTAATGTGGTTGGATATGGTTTAGATAATTAATCAAACTTCAAACCAAATCAACTTCTTCTGATTTGATTTATTTTAAAACTAATCCAAATTATGATCGAGTGAAAAACCGATCGACACGAACAATTTAATTTGGACGGGTTTGTGTTTTTCCTTACTATTTATATATTTGCTTCTACGGAATCCAAAATTTTGATAATTAATTAATGTATATCACTAATATATATATATACACACTTCGAACATATATGTTATTAATCCCAAAATTTCAGGAATTAAAAAGACTCCTATAAACTAGCCATGGCAGGCCGTAAAAGGTATCCCAAGTCGGATGCCATGATGTATTTTCTTATCATTGCATCGATGGCCGCCTTCCTCTTCCTTCTCGTAGTCGTTTCAGTGCCTCCGCCACAGCACCATCGAATGATAAAACGGCAAGTTTATGCACGACAACTAGCACGACGATTCCCAAGTAATACCGCGGAGAAGTGTGTGGAGCTGTGGTTTCGTCCTCCACCGGAGGAGAAGCCGGGGAAAGAAGTCACGGCAACGTGTGATGCCTTGTTGCTCAGAATTTTCGAATATATCAATGAGAGGAAGGATCAGTCGAGGAAGGCTGCGGTGGCGAATGATTGGAGATTTGTGAACAATACTGAAGAAGCAACAGATCCGATGGAAAAAGCAAAAATGTTTCAAGCTGTTATGGTCATGACTGATTGGTCATTATTCAGATAGTCTTGTTGCGCTGCGTAATTCTTATAATGTTAATGTAGATTAAAGTGCAACATGATACCACCTTAGTCGACACTCACACACACATAAATATTTCCATTAATATGTTTTTGGTTACATATTCCTAATATTTAGAGTAATAATTTTTTGTGTATGAACACTGTTGAGAATCATATTGGCGTTATTCATTGATTTTTTTTAATATATTTCCATTAATATGTTTTTTTGTTACATATTCCTAATATTTAGAGTAATAATTGTTTTGTGTATGAACACTGTTGACTGGATACATCATAAATATTATTATTATTTGTTTGTTGTTATTCCACAAATATCATAGAAAATAAAAAATAAAAATAAAAAAAACCGAGAACCAGCACGCAGTTTGCAACCAAAATTGTAATAAAACTTGGATTATTTTTAAGTATATATTATTAACATACAAAAGTGAAAAAAAAAAAAAAAAAAAAAAAAAAAGAAAAAGGTTGCGGGCAAGCATGAGCATTTTAACTTATCTTCCCTGCATTGTTCCCTTGCTGTCTTCTATTCCTTGCACAAAAACAGAATTTTAGAACCCCCCAAAAAAATTTTAAAAAAGGGAAAAAAATAGAGAGATTTCCAAAGCAGGAATTCCAACAGTTTTCAACATCATGCTCACTTTCTTGTTATCGGTATGTACCATAGAAGTGTGCAATGACATGAGTTTTCTCCTCAGCATGAGTCTATGCTACATTACACCTACTTTTTTGTTCTGAACGTCTCGTTACAAAACAAAAAAAATGTTCGCGTGACCATCTTATACAATCACACCGGAAGTAGGATTCTCCTAATTTTCTTATTCTGGTGCCAAAAGAGAATACATGGACACAAAGATACGAATGACGAGTGAATCTTCCAGTTATGAGTATCCACGATTTCATTTCATGAAACAGGTAAGTAGGTACCAGCAGATTTTTATCAGCGGTATTTGTGTTCAATTCATGATGAAAAGTAACAAAGGTGAATTTTGAACAAAAAAAAATCAGAGAAACAAAGGTGGATTTAAGTTAAGATGGATAGAAAGTGGTAAATCCCGTGAATGAAACGAGCAGAGGATGGTGTGGTTAAACTTCATTGGCAAATTAAATTTAGGCATTTATATCATTTTAAAAAATTAAGCCTATCTTACCAGCTTTCTCGGGGAAGGCTGCGACTATAGAGAGGAAGCTCAAACAGAAATGTTGCTTTGAACCATGATGGCAAATTTCCATACAACGCAGGGGGAAGTAAAATGAGAGGACTGCACAAAAAATGACTTAATGATTATCTCTTTCAAGTTTCATCACACAAATTTACTGCAAACGAAGGTAAGAACGGGAGCACCAACCTTGTAGTTTTTTTGTAGTGTATGTATGCAGATACATTTCCGTATTTTTTGTCCGCTGATTCCTGTAGAAGCAAACTTTCAGTACAGATGCGCGTTCAAACGTGCCGTAACAGTTGATTACCAGTGAACAAACTAAATTAGCAACCTCGAGAAGTGGTAGGCCACTGAGGAAAAGGAGCAGTAAGGTAAGAAATATGGGGCCAAAGATGACTAGCCATTCAGCAGTTTTTAGTACTGGTGTTGCAGCCACAAAAATACCCCACCAGAGAAGTATCTGAGCACAAAATGCATAAAATTTTACACAGTTAAAGAAAGATTGTAGAAAATGAACATCAAATATCACGTTTATATTTCAATATATTGGCTCGAAGTGACAGAGACGACTCTAAAGTAAACCTCGCCAAAATAGTTCGGGTGACGGGAGTATTTCCAAAGCCCAGCATTGCACCATTTTCCCCTGTTCTCTTGAGCGTTTTTGAATAATAACTTCTGTTGGTCAGAGGTTGCTTCAACAAATATGCCTATAGACCACATGATCCACCCTATTATGTCCCGGGCTTGAACTGAAGGATTTCGATCACTTGCATTAACAATTGTAACAGGTAAACTCACAGTCCACACCCAGACAGCCTGCAAAAGAGCGACTGAGGAGATTGATGGGGGAAGATGTTAACATTAGGTACTCTTTTCATATTTAAACAAGCAACGGAACCTGGAAAATCCAAAAAACTGCCAATTTTCCAAAGTTAGTGCGCATGTCATCAAAGCGTCGATCCTCTCCCCACCGAAGTATCCTAAGACAAATAATCACAATGCTGATTCAGAATAAAGACTAAAAAAACAAGAAATTAAAATTCCATTGTCAGGTAACGATAAGAAAATTCGTGGAGTGGCATAAATTGATAAAAAAAAATCCTTTTAAAAAATAATTTTTGCCTAGTTGGCGTCACATGAATAATTTGAACTTTTCCAAACCCCATTCAAGAGACCATTCTTTCAATGAAAGATATAAGCATATTCCATATATTTAGGAGAGCAATTGTCTGAGTCGGACCTCATCAGAAGAAACAGACCGAGACGAAGACCCCAGATGATTACAAACAAGGACAAAACCACCTGAAAACAGAACTTAATAATTCAAACACTAAGAGATGCAATAAAAAGAAGATCAAGCGACCCCAGAAAATTTTAATATAAATCTGGTGCCATTGTCATACATAGTTTTTCTCCACATAAAGATTCAGTAGCATATATAAACTATCATGTGATACATCTCTGATGAGATATAATTCAAAATTGTAAATATAACCGGGATGCTTCTAATTTTACTGCATCTCACATAACAATGTTGACACGAAAAGTTGATCGAAACGGAAAGATACGATTTGATCACCTGACGAAAGTGCCACGATCCTTTCACGACCAAAGTCAATATGGCAAGAATTACAAAATTTGTGCTACCTGTAACAAAAAGGTAAAAAGAATATCTATAAAAAGACGCACAAAACCAAAAACTTCTGCAAAACACTAAAACAATCATATAAAGAGTCTTGCTTTCTTCAAATACGAACTTCACAGAGTTCCCCACTGGTCACCACAATTCTCAGCTCAATAACAAAAACCTTAGGCCCTTGCTCAGTTTATTATAATTCTCCATTTTCATCCTCAAATCGAAACCAAACATCTACCATTTTATTCACACTCTTTTCTCTCAAAATATAATTTCCATCCTGTTCACATTTCACAACATAATAAATACTTTTAGCTCATCTTTCCAACAATTTCAAATAGTATTCAATTCTAAATCTTCGAAAGACTATTTCCACAGGAAACATATAATTGTCAGCAAAGGTAACAGGAGACAAGCTTAATAAAGTACTTTATTACGCCACGATTATTTTAACTATTTCTTAAAGAAAAAAGTCGAAAGTTTTAACTTCGAGATCAAAACTTAATATAGGAGCCACTTTCAGAATCAAGATATATGATCTCACAGGTGACAAAAATAAATCCTAAAACTAATGTCATTTTTGTTCAAAATTTATACCTCACTTCTGACTTCTTCAACCAATATCGAAAAGAATACTTCGTATTATATCATAAAACTGACAAATTCATATCATACACCCAAGAAAAATCATATCATGCTTGAAAGGGGCATGAAAACCTGCAAAGTCAGTGACTTTATCGATTTTGAGAAGGGCTGTGATTATGAAGAAGATTAGCTGATAGCCCACCTGCAAAAAAGCAAAAAGCAACAATCTTGAGCAACCCCACCACAAAAACAGAATGTATATTCGCGCAAAACACGAAAATTGTGAGCGAAATTTCGATAATGCGCACAGTGACAATGGCAGTAAGTGCCAAGAAATGGGAGTCGATAACGGTTCCCATCTAGCAATTCTTCGAGTAGCCGAATCCCAATGAAGCTTGGAGATTGAAGTGAAGTGTTGATTGGGTATTTGTTTTCTTGTTTTGAAACTTGACTCGTCAATTGTCGAGAAAGAGAGAATTTTCTTTCTGTGGAGAATAATGTGCGGTTGAAGTTAATGGAGATGCTGCACTTGTATCCACCTAGTATTTATTAATTTTCTTCATTTCTTTTTTTCACATGATTTGTTTTTTTTTTAAATAAAATAATATAAGGCTCCATTTCAAGGTGTACATATAAAATGTTTTCATGGTGTTAATTGGAAGTAAAGTTAGTTATGGGCTATTTTTTCCCAAGATGAGTTGTTCGGGTATGTTAATTAGAAAAATTTAATTTTCTTAATTAAGAGAGTTTTGAGGTTTTGTTACCGTTAGTGTAGTAGCTCGCCTTCATTTTACAAGATTAATTAAGTAAAACAAGGATTAGAGGCTTGATTTTGATAAATTGGGCAATTTTCAAAAATTTGGCCAAGGTGAGTTCGGAGCATCCGAACTCGGATCGGAGGGTCTGATCCCTTCGGAAGCATGAAACCAAGGATCGGAGGCTACGGATAAATCGGACCGTTTGAACCCAGATCAGAGCGTTCGATCTCAGTTAGACCATGCATAGGTTGAAGTGTCAAGGTTGAACGGACCAAAATCAAGTTTAATTAAGACCCGAAGATTTTTTTCTGACCACTCTCTCTGGTTCGGATAATTCGGTCCTACCCATGGGGTCCATGAACATAACATTTAGGTTGCAATTGGGTGGGTCAAGTCATTTCAAATCCATGATTTTCAATTATTTTCATTATTCAAAGAACTTAAGGTTGCAGATTGATGGATTTCAAGTTCATGTATTTTTAATGTATTCAATTGTATATTTGTTGTTTATAAAAATAAGATCATAAACTTCAAATTCATTTATGACATTATTTATATAGTATTTCATGTTAATTAAGATGAATTTCATGTTAACCCAAAAATTAATAATATCATTGAAATTTATTATATTTTTTAGTATTGATTGGATCATCTATTTAATTGTTTCATAATAAACAATAAAACTAAAATCTAAATCCATGTATTTCAAACTCATCTAGCCAAAAGCAACCTAACATAATGAAATTCAAATCCATCTTTTACTTGTTTACATTATAATTGTACTAATGATAATAAATTTCAAATCACTCAATATTCAAAGGATTTGAAAATCACATTATTTTTTAATAGTTAATACATGATCAAATCAACCAAGGAAATGTGAGATTTTTGTGAAATTTACATTTGGTTTAGCTAGTGATGAATTAGCAGAGGTGATCTTGTAAAAGCATGCATATAAAATTTTCAGGGAGGCAGTCCTAGAAGAATTTTTTTCACTGATCATGTACGTTTGCAACATCAACATATACATATCATGGAAGTGAACACGTAAAAAAACCTAACAAAATTGCTCATATATGTAATTTTGAGTGATTGATATTTGGGTCAAGATCTCTATATGTGAAAAAAATATATATATAAGAAATAACTGGTAATTAACACATTTAGATATTTTATGATGCAAATTAAATTTTTACAATAGGATTATTTCATTGGCCGCATCTAAGTCAAAATACACTTCATTATTGTCGAGCTGGCCGCATATCATGAGAAGATTTTGTTGTAGTTGTTGTTGTTGCTCCTGCTGCTGCCATGGAACAATATTGGTACTGATCTCTTCTTTGTTTCTCCTGCAGTACTCCTAGGATGGTTTTCCTTCGTGAATTCGACAAAGAACACAGTCATTCAGATGCGCTCATGTGAACAAATTAAACAGTACTAATTAATATATATATATAATCTTGTTCCCCTGCACACCAGTGTGCAGAGATTTTGTGTGCACCCTGTGATGTTCGCGTGAACATCTGAGATGTTCTCGCGAATATCTGATTTTTTTTTTAGATGTTCACGCAAACATCCCGCGGTGCACACAAAATCCCTGCACACTGGTGTGCAGTGGATCATGACTATATATATATATCAAAAGAGATATTCCATCAACATGAAATAGAAATTAAAGATTCGTTACTTACTCGCATATTGTTGTCATTACGATTGAGCGTGCACTCGTGCATGATCCAATTAGTCTTCTTTCCTGCAGCTTCACCAGATTTTCCCAAGTAAAAAACCAAATTCATCTTGAATCCAACGCAAACTTTCTTGTGATCATATATCTTCTGAGAAGCAACCGTCGCCTTCCAATATCCGTCGCCGGTCGATCGGTTCGGTCGAGTCCCGTTTGGATACTTGCGTGCTCTCTCGGTAAAGAAATACCATTTATCTCTAGCACAAGTCGGATACATTGCTGCATGTACATAAACAATTAATATATATATATATATATATATATATGAGATATATAATATAATACGTATACATGAAACCATGAATAATAATATTGCAATACGTACGTAAATTACAAACAAATTAAAGATCGATCGAAATACCTGTCAATTCCCATGGATTGAAAATGTAGAGATTGACATCGAATATACCGACGTCGACGCTAACAGGCTGGTTTTCCGTCCTCTTTGTCAGGTAATGGAGAACGAGATGTTGGTCCGTCGGGTTGAAACGGAAACCCGATGGATACGACCGTCTAAGTTGATTGAAAGCTCGTTCTGGAATATGATTAATCTCCATGATTAAAACTTCCTTCTTCTGGGCGTACAAGCTAGGGATACTGCTGATTGTTACCGATGGATCTTGGTCGTCTCTCTTGTTTATGAATTATTATTTGGGTGATCAGAAACTTATATATATAGGAAGGTGAAGTGCGCGTAGCAGTATTAATTCTAGTAGAGTTATTCCGTCGCTAGGTGATAAATATTTCAAAATTTAAAAACGAGAAAAAATCGGAAACCTTTTTTTTTAAAAAAAATAACTCCGAAAGAATGGCTTAATTGTTGTTTTTAGCATGAATTATTAAGTACGATTTTCATGTTCAAAAAGAGCACTTATCTAATATCTAAGTATAGACGGTATAGTTTCCTTATAATTATTAATCGTTATTCAAAATATATAAATAGTATGCTTCGGATCATGATAACGTTCCGAGAGAATTTTTTTTTTCATTTTTAAATAATTAATAAAAATTGAGAGACCACCCAAAATTTATTACTCATGAGTAGTATAAATTATCATTGACTGAATGTCCCAAGTCTTACGATTTTACATTTTTTTTTCTCAATTGTCATTCAATTCATTGACATAATTATATTTAAATTAGGATGGTCGATGAAAAAAAATCCTATTATTTTATAAATATGTTCTAACAATGATAAATTATATACCAAAAGATTTTATAAAGTTATATTATATAGATTTATAAAATAAAATAAGTTAAATGAGTCAAAATCGAACCAATTTGATCGTGTCCTTACAAATGTACAACATGTCACATTTCTCATGTATGACCCACACGTTTGGCCGCGTGTTTGTGGTCTCATGCAACACTTGTTTTTTTCCTCGAACATATGCCTACTTTATATTAAAAGAAAATAGAGTAGGAGGTACATAATATATTTTACTTTTATACTTTTATTTTCAAGAATATACTATCAATTATATTTGATGCAGATAAATTGTATTTACCATACTTCTGAAATACCAAAAATAGAAAAAGTATAAACTATTTTATTGGAAATTAAATATCTTCTGGAATTCGATATTTTAAAAAATCAGACACATCTATCATATATGACGGGTTTTACGCTCGATCTTTTAATAGAGAAAAAAAAAAAATTCTTACTCGATTTTCTTATCTCAAAATAATATAAAGAAAATTAACTATCCTCAATCAACGAGAATCAAACGTCCATTTCATCGTAAGCTAAATTAATACGAAATAAATTCACGTGAAAATGTTCAATGTCTCATGTGAATTCATATCCTAAATGAAAGTTCAAGAATCCTTGTCGTTTTCGATTCTTTTATGTGGTGTTAATTAAATGAAATAATCGTGGCAATGCAAACGTGCTCAAATGCTACAGAACACAAAAATGGTAAGCCGTCCAACGAAGAAGATGGCCATCTTTGATCTTCGAACACCTATAAATTTTCTCGTAAATTTCGACGCAGAGAACCCAGAAAAAATTTGCTCCAATTACTAAAGATGCCTCCATATTTGACTTGGAAGACGCATATGGATTCTGCTGCTGTGCCCACGATTCAGTGCCATTTTCATTCTTGCGGCCGCCGAAAAATCACCCATCTCACCATCGTTTCATCTTCGAAGTCGTCCTTTTCTTCTGAAAGTAATGGTGTGAATCTTTCTTCAGTTACTATCAGAGAGAGTTTGACGGAAAAGACTTTGAAAAATGGGAGATTTCGTCAAGAATTTACTGAAAACACGAGTTTTGTTTCAGCCATGTTTGAGGAACCATGTTCGAGAAACGAAAGGAGTCGTTTTTGGAGGAAATCGGTTTTCGGGAACAAGAAATTTAGAAGCATAATCTTGCTTAATGTCATCACCATCATCTACGGTAAGCTGGTGGAATTAAGCTTTTGAAAAACAGTTCTTTGTTGCTAATTTGAGACACCCATTAATCACAATTTTATGATTAAGAATTGAAGTTTGATGGTTTTTTTTTCTTGTTTTTTTCTTTTGGATTTTGATATTGCAGCAAGTAACATAAGCATCATAAAAGATGCTGAATCTTTCACTGATCCAGCCTACTTCTCAGCCGTCCGATTTGTTTTAGCGACCATCCCATTTTTACCTTCCATTTTCCTAGCCAGGAACGATATTCAGACCCGAAATTCAGGATTAGAGTTGGGATTATGGGTTAGTTTAGGATATCTGAGTGAGGCACTTGGATTGCTTACTTCTGATGCAGGTCGAGCTTCTTTTATATCCTTATTCACAGTAAGCTAATCTTTCAAGAAAACTTCTTTCATTTTCCGCAAAATTTAAGATATTATTATGTCGGTGAATGAGAAGGAATTAAGGCTAGTTGTTGCGAATTCGGACAGGTTATTATAATCCCACTTCTTGAAAGTGTAGTAGGAGTAATTGTACCGGCTCGGACGTGGTTCGGAATCCTCATGTCTGTTCTCGGGATTTCCATGCTCGAATGTTGTGGATCACCTCCGAATGTGAGGAGTACTTTAATTTTTTACTTTTTTTGCGATGTAATGATGTTATAGTTTCTTGATTCATTCCCTGCCTGGTTCCTTTTTTCGTCCAGGTTGGGGATCTTTTCAACTTTGTTAGTGCTATATTCTTTGGGATTCATACGCTCCGCACGAAGCATGTATCAAGGACAGTAGGTGAAGAGAAGTTCTCGGCACTTCTTGGATATGAGGTTTGTTGATTTCTTGAGCGATGTCAGGCTTGAACTTGCTCTGTATATTTATGTTTTGAGCTAAATGGTAGTAGGAATTTACAGGCTGTGATATTTTTCGCTTTAGGTTGGTGTTGTAGCTGTTCTATCCACAATATGGTGCCTAGTTGCCGCAAACTTTGATCACGCTCAAGATAGTGAAGGGATATCGTGGACGTGGGAGTTTTTTTCCGATTGGATTTTTGCATTTCCATGGGTACCGGCACTTTATACCGGTGTATTCTCAACTGGGGTCAGCTTATGGGGAGAGGTATTAACTGCAGATAGAACCAGATCATCTGTGTTGTTAATCAGGGATTCTGAAATGGTTGGTTATATATTTTAAACAGATCGCTGCAATGCGTGAGGTATCAGCAACAGAAACAGCAGTTATCTACGGTTTGGAGCCTGTTTGGGGTTCCGGATTTGCATGGTTACTGCTTGGAGAAAGGTGGGAAGTTGCTGGATGGATCGGTGCTGCTCTCGTGTTGGGTATATATTTTTGTTTGCATTTCAAAAACAGCCAAAAGCTTCAAATTTTACAACCCAAATAAACCAAGAATTTGCATGGTTTTTGTGTTTCTTGCAGGCGGAAGCTTAATGGTACAAATGTTTGGAGCTGAAGATGGCGAATCCCAAGAGGCTAACGACGACAAAAAAGCCTGTGAAATAGTTACAATATCACACTATACAAATCACCAGAAAACAATGTCTCCTTCTCCGATCATGGCCACCAATCGGAACAACATGGCGGATATATTTAAGAAGTAAAACCGAGAGCCCCTTTGGAGAATTTTGCTGTCAACTGAGTGTATCGTTTGGTAGCAGTGCCTGAATGTACATTTGAGCCAGGGAGTTGAAGTTAGTGTTGATGGATAGAGGCTAATGCCTATGTATATATGTACAGTTACAAGATTTTCACTCCAGTTTTGTTTGGCAATATAATAAACAAGAGCTAATTTGACGCTTTCATGTGGAAATTTTAACTGCGATAAATTAACAATCACATTCTTGTTGAAGGCACAGTTGCTTACACCAAGATACAAAGCACAAATGATCCCCAAACATCATACATCACTTGAGAAAAGTCGTCGATTGGCCAACCATTTACGACCAATTTTATTGAATAACAATGACATAGTGGACTTGAAATACAGACATATTGGAAGTTGGAACAACTTCGAGAAGCTGTAGACTTGAAAGATTTGCATTACTTTTTCTTGGCAATAAACAAGCCCCACCTCTGCTCGCCGGAGGTACTCCTCACAAGTTTGGCCTTCCAGCCTCCAACTATATCATTGTAGTCTTCCTGTAGGTAAAAATTCAATAAACAATCGAAAGATTCAGTCTCTATGATGGCAAGGATATACAAGAAAGAGTCGCATTCGGAATTGATGAATAAGAAGAATGTACTTCTGAGAAGTCGTGTATGAATGTTTCCTTATCCTTCTCTGTTTTATCCAATTCTTTCTCCAGAACTTTTATGAACTGGGAATCAAGAAATCAACACAAAGTTATTAATAAATTCATTGGAAACACTTATAAGAAAGAGCTCCAAGATCGAGCACCTGATCAGTGCGATCCTCAGCCACGACTTCGTCAAAGCCTGCATCTCTAAGCATCTGCAAACACAGGAGCATGCTTAATATATGATCACATGAATCAATGTCGATGGTTGACAATTCTTGGCTAAACCGAACCTGGCCATAGGTATGGATGTCGTGTAGATCATATCCCCTTTGCTTAATATACTCTGAAAATTCAGCAGATGGGGTTCCGGCATTCCTGCAGTAATCGCTTATCAGGACTTTGCCTCCTGGCTTCAACCACTTGTAGAATGATCTGAATAGTGCAGGTTTGTCCTGAAAATAAAGCCATGGCTTGATATTAACCGATCATAGGATATTTTTCTGATAAGGAATGTTCAATGCAACAGAACAATTTAGGGGAAGGATCGAGCAAAATTATGATAAATCTAAAGAAATAGCTAGTGGGAATTTAAAAGTTGGAAACTAACTTGGATATGTAATATGGTGTCCCGACTGTAGATAACATCGAAAGTACCATCGGGGTAATCTTTCTTTGTACAGTCAGCAACCTCGAATTCAACAGCGCAGTTGAGACCAATCGCACGTTCAAAAGCAAAAGAAATCATATTGATGGACAGATCAATGCCAACAACATGAACATCATACTTTTCAGCCATGTAGAAATCGCCTCCTCCAATGCCACATCCCACATCAAGGACTTTCTGGCCAGGCTGAAGATCAAGTTTATCAACGAACTCCCGCGTTGTTTCTGCACGACAAGAATACAAGTAATTCCGAGAAGGGGAATGATGAAGATTGGTAACTTAGCCAGAAACTCGACAAATACTCATTCATACCAATCCCTCCAGTGCTAACAAATCCCTGTCCAAATACACGCTCGTAACGCAATATGCCACTTGATTTATATTGGACAGTGTCCAAGAACTTCTGGAATCCCCTGTCACTGTCTGAGGTAACCTTTTGCCACAGCCAGCAAATCTGGAAAACACAAATACATTACATAAGTCAGGCATAAATTTGGTTATTTTCATAATCTTTTCTTGCACCCAAATAGATATTACCTGATTCTGATTCTTTTTGTTCCTTACATATGCTCCGATGCATTTGAAACCAATAAGATCAAGTTCATAAGAGTATCCAGAATTATCAGAGACCTGGCATTCTTTAAACAGCTGTGAATTCCAAATCGTAGAGTCAGATAACTTCTTGGTTATCGAAGAAAGAGAAACAAGCACATATTGTTTCATTTTAGATTTTTAATATGAAGTTAGTAAAACTAGGCGTTTAACTCAGGATATGCACTTCGTTAGAAACTTCAAAGTATGAAGCAAAAAGGGTTATGCCTTAGAAGGCAACCTTAGTGTAAAACCGTGGTTCACGGTAGTGAGTAGGGTTATTCTTTCGCTTGTGGTCTCCAGACTGATGGAAACATGATTCTCTGAAAAATATGTGGCCACCCACTTTTAACCATTTGATCATCCTCTCAGCAAGATTCTCAACCTACAAAACAATAAATTACTCTTCTTGAGCCATCAATTAGCCTAAAAAATCTCAGTAGACAGCACAAAGATCGTGTGGCCTTAAGAAGCCAAGCTATTAAATTCAAATGAACTGATGATTCAGAATTTTACCTCTTCATCCGAGAGATACATCAACAGCCAATTTGTAAATATCAGGTCTAAAGATCCTTCAGGAAACTTCAAATCTGGGGAGGTCACGTCAGCACACATAAACTTGACATTTTTATGGTGCCCGTTGATTTTTTCATTCTGCAAACCATAGATCAAGGGTATTATTCATACAACTTCCAGGCTGCTTATTCATAACCACTAAATATGAACATATAAATTTCATGGAACCTTCTTTATTGCACTTTCGATGAAATCGATAGCCACAAGTTCACCAGCGGTTTTAGCTAATTCGCCGGTGAATCGGCCAATACCAGCTCCCAGTTCTAGAACTGACTTTCCATCAAATGGAGGGAGCAGAGACAGCACCTGTGAAGATGTATGAGAAAAACGAGTGGTGGAAACAAAGATTTAGTATGACAACTTAGTTTATCATCTCTACACAATACAATGCTCTGTAGAAACGACATATAACCAGAAAATACATTGAATTGAAAGATTAGTATGGCCACACAATTTCCGAATTCACATCCAGAAGTTTAATGGACCAACGCAAATTGAAAAACCAGGCCTGAAAATGGTTAAAAGGGAACATCTGTAACATAATTTCCAGTTAGAATTGTTTTGATATATTTTACATTTGAAATTTTTTTATGATCTTTTTATTCTTCTTATCACAGTGAGGACATTTATTCCAAATAGTACACATTTTTTCACAGTAACAGCTTTTTCATGGTAATAGCTTGAGCTGATAGCTCTCATGGCTAGCTTTGATTTTTAAATTTTCACAAAACAACGAAGAAAAATCCATTATTTGACCAAGTAGTGAATTAGACAGCTTATTTCATTGTTTTCAGTAACAGAATCCTATAAAAAAGTAAAGAAAAAGAGAAGAAAGAAACGTTATATCAGAAACGACGCTTTATGTGTGAACTTTTGATGCAACAAAAGTCATCCAAGATTCCAAAAGACCAGAACTATTGCAGTGTATGAAAAAGAGAAATAAACCTAAAGACCTCTCGCATCAATCAAATCTTAACTGAATCCACCATTGCAAAGTAAACTTATTTACAATTATACCAGAAAAAGTCGTCTGATCATGATGTAAAACCTTAGAAACAAGCGACTAAAAATCGAAACTTCAATCAGATGAAAAAAAAAAAAAAAGAAGAAGAAAAAGGTCACATCTTTTAAGCTACGTCACAATACCCATAAAAGAAATCAAGTTTTTCGAACAAAATAATCTTATTCATCATCCCATATATGTATATATGTGTGTATATATATTACCTCAGGCCTCTCTTCCTTATCCAGATCAGAGGCTTTAGAATCAAGCATCATAGACTCCACGGTCAAGTCCGCCGTATGTTCAATCCAGTAGGTCTTTTGAACCTCACGCTCTGGCTCTGTACACAACACACCACACCACACATATTCAAAACAACAGCAATAACAAGAAACATGTGTTCTTATGCAGCATTTACAAACAAACACATTAAAGATTCATAAATCTTGAATCCCACGAACCTTGAACGGCTGCCATGGTGGAAAGTACGATCAATCACTGAACACAAGGAACGGAAAAAGAAACGTTTTTATTTTTTATTTTATTTTTTTGAGAAATGGGTCGCAAAGAAAGATGGTATATGACAGTGTCCGCGGCCTCGGATCGATTACTCCGATTAAACAAGATTAGAAACCCTCAATGGCGATTCGGGATCTTGAAAATGTCCTGGATCTTCGGTTATCACACCTCCCCTTTTGCTGCATTCGCTGTAAGTTTTGTTCGCATCTATTAATAGGGAAAAAAGACCGGAAAAGATCCAAAAATACAAAGCTTGTGGACGACAAAGAAAAGAGGTGTACAGTGTACTGCGAGGCAATGGTGGCCGAATACTCTGTTCAATTATAGAAGGTGAAGCGGGGAGAGGACAGTGTAGCTTAGGTGATGGGGTGGGGGGGGGGGGTGCGAATCATGAATCTGGTGGAACCAATAATGGAGCAGTCCCACGAGGGGCCACTGAAGATTCTTAGCTATTCTATTGTTTACGTAGGATCCATTATATTATCATTTATTTTTTTAAAAAAAAAAATCTTTTAGTTGCTAATTGCTATTAAAATATAGTTTAGGCACTAAAAAAATACGAAAATTCACGGCATATCGTCTCACGAGTTAGTTTTATGAGATGAATTTTTTGCTTCACTCGATCTACAAAAAATATTTCATTACTTTCATTCTATATATGGACATAGATATGTGAGACCATGCCACACGAGACTTACTTACTTATAAAAAAGAGTAACACTCTTGTGAGACGGATCAACCATACCCATATTTATAATAATAAGTAATATTTTTGACATAAAATGTAATATTTTTTAATGAATAACTCATATAAAAGACTCGTCTAAAAAAAATGACCTTTGAGACCGTCTCATAGGAGTTTTTGTACATAAAAAAAATATCATATTGATTATATATGTTGAAATATTTAATTTTTATAGGGATCGAGCACTCTTTGTTTTACCAAATATTTTAACAGTTGGTAGTGATGTAACTAAAATATTTTAAACTTTTCAACGGTCAAAACGTCACACTTTGATTACTCTTTCAAAAGAGACAATGGTTGCTTCTCAACAAACTCCTCTCAATGATTATAATTCTTGTAACCAAGAAAAATCGAATATGTGATTAATTTCAATTGTAAGAATGATGTTTGCCGTTTTATCAAAATATATAATTGAAACTAATTAATTATACAAATCAAAGGACACATCAATAGAAAATACACTAATATTACATGGAGAGGTGTTTTGGAAAGCAAGAGAAGGGTATCAAAGGGGCAATATGATTACAAATGATTTTATATTCGAAAGGGTCAATAATAATTGTACGAAATATATTTTATTTTTCGATAAAATATGATGAAATTATTTTTAAAAAATATGACTTCATGCATCGATTATTTTATCGAATATTTTTTTCTGTCTTTTTAATTGCATGAATCATGAAGAACATAATTTATTATGTCAGTGGTACTTTATTAATGGTCTAGAAAAAGCTAGAATAAAATGTCAATTAACATGTCCTTTTTTAAATTTCGTGGAGGACAATGATTGCCTTCAAATTATATATCTGGTGGTATCAAATTGAGTTTTATAAATCCCTCCCACGTAATAGTAATAAAAATATATATCAGATTATATCATAAATATATTAAATAAAAATAAATTTAAAAATACTATAAATATATGTTGTGTCTCATTTACAAACTCAACATATATATATAATCTTATTTATATGATGATATTAAATGTTTTTTTAAAATAAATGGAATATTTAGCTTTGAGTTCTGCAACAATCAGTCGTGGAAATTAACCGATTCAAATAAATGTCACAATCTCATAAACTCCACTTATTTATAGGAGAATGGTTAATTAAAAAAAAGATAATTGTTAAGATTATGTCGATAATCTGAAAATCGAGCAGAGCTAGAGTTTGTTGTTTTATCGAAAGTTATAGATGATAGTAATGTTACGTTGTAATTCAAATCTTTCATCGCACAGAGTCTCAAAGATCATGATTCAATCACTATTCTAATATGGACAATTATTGCTCCAATTAATAATACATTTAATTTAATATAATGATTATTCAATTATATATATTTCATTCAATCATTAAAAAAATTAAATATTTTGGGAAGAAAGAATTTGATATGTTTTAAAGATTAAAAATACTTATTATATAAATCTCTAACGTAATATAATATAATTTTCGCTTGATAATTTCTTTGTCATTCTCGAGCAAGTCGATTATTTGTTGAAAATTTTATTCCCGTGATAATTTTTCTTAGGATATCTCGCTGAAAAAATAAATAAAATAAATCCTCGTAGAACACGCATACCAACGTGATAATAATGATATTAAAATGCTAAAGGCATCGCACATGTCTTTAATTTATGACTTTATGCAACTAAATTTATTGTGTGAGCAGTATATAGTAACTTTAACAATAAAAATAAACATGTTACATTAATATTTAAGGATAAAATTTATCCAAGAATTAGTAGTGAAAGCTTGAAGTCTTGAACACATGGTTAAACATTTCATTCTTCGTATCAAAACTTTCTTAGACAAGTCAGTTACATCAAAATATTAGTATTTTCAAGTCATATTATAATAATAACAACAACAATAAAAAAAAAACTCCTCGGACCACGTCGAGAAGGATATTTGAAAATTTCATGAAATAAAAAATTAAAAATCTTATATAGGTTTCAAAATTTGGATAAATAACGGATTGAGATTTTACGTACGCAAATAGATATTTTTGGAAATAAAATAAGCCACATCTATTATATCGAAATCGGATACTTTAATTATGTGATAGTGACGATGTCTTTTTCTCTTGAAAATTGAAAAGTGACAGTCATGTATTTATTCAAGATCAATGGTTTCAAATAAAAAATTCAAACGTATTTCGTCAGAATTTTTTATTTTTTTTTGGTTCAAGATAGAAAACCAAATTTATATATTTAATAGCATTTTTTTAACTAACATATCACATTTCTATTAACTAAGTTTTGAAAACGCACAATATTTTTTTAATGTACGAAGCTTGTTTGTAATCTTTGAATTTTCAATTATTTTCTCAGTCTACGTGAAAAACAAACAAACTATATATTTGATACAAGAAAATATGTTACTTGAAATTGATCAAATAATATTATAAAATTTTTAAAAAAAGGTTTTTTAACTTAATATATATCAAATATCATAGTGATATATAATAATGGTACAACTCAATTTTACTAACGACATCATAAGTACAAATCCTCATGTCTCTGTTGATGAACAAGTTGTTCTACTACATTAATAATCATGGCAATTATAAGATCGAATGAAAGAAATATATACTTATATCAAAAATCATATTTCATGGTAATAACGAAGGAGCTCATAAGTTATAAAGGGCCATACAACAAGCTAGCATAGTTCAGGGGAAAAAAAAAATAGATATGACAATAATATTTATAGCTATTTATTATTATATAAATACATTATTTTTTTAAAAAAAATGTATATTTTGTATTTATTAATGAATGAGTAGACGTAACAGTTTGATGCCACTTGCATGCGAACGGTACTGGTTGAGTGGTGACGTTTGTACAATCTATTTGGATCTTCACCCGCTGATCACATGCAACACATTTGGTACCATCAATTTACCTAATTAACTTCACTCACTCTCATGATTTTATACATATGTATATATACACACACACATCTCTCTTTGGGTACACCCGTGATCATCTGTAGTAAGATATTCGATTGTACATCTGGTTACGTTTGAGTGTTCATTAAAATACGTTTAAAAGAGAAAAAACACGTATATATAACTTTGATACGTTAAGATCTACTGTGTGCACATATGTGCGCATCGGTTGAGATGACGTCTACTTATTAGATATACAATATACAATCTCAACTAATGATCTCATATATATTCATAATCGGTGCCTAGCATATCAAAATTATATATATATATATATATATATATATATATATATATATAAATATTTCTTCCGTTTCAAACATGTATGCTATAGTTCTTTTTTATTGTATCAAATATAAACTATATTTTACATATTTATCATTATTTTTTTGGTAATATATCTTTACTAATTAATATATATAAATTTAGTTATATTTTGAATGAATTAAATAAACATAAAAGAAATTTTGTTTTCTAATTAATTATATTTTTAATCTGTATAAAAACGAAATATATGAATATATATATATATAGTTTCTTTCAAATGCTCACCTATCATGCCCACTACCATGCCCACCAATGATGTGGCACTATTATATTGGATGTGATAAAGATGTAGTCCAATTGAATAATGCCGACATCTATGTTAAAAAGTTTTTAAATAAATTTTACAGTATTTCAAATGTGAAACATGCAAGACCTTTGCAATAAAATAGGGATGATAGAGATTGTGATGTTATATGTGATTGAAATTTATTTAAAACATTTAATAATGACCTTTGGAAGAAGTCAAGAGACGAGAATCCTCGAGGGTACCTTTAAATTAATTTACATAAAAAATATATATAATTGACAAATGACATTTAATTAATATTGTATATTTGATAAGAAATTTCAATGTATATTTTTAATTTATGATTACGGGTGTTTGAGATTGTTTCTAAAAAGTTTTTTTTTTTTTTTTTCAGTTTTTCATTCACAAAAATTTCAAAATTTGTGAGAATCACTAGTGTACTGCTTCAAAAATATATCTAAGAGTAAATATTTAATAATATATGTGAAAATCACTAAAAAAAAATTAAAAATCAATGAACTTCACATTTAATGATAAACATACATCTTCATATAGACCTTTGAGAATAATATTAATACCCTAAAAATAACGTCTCATTTCCCTTATAACTTTATTTTATATTTAGAAAAAAATCCACTCGATCATAATGATAGGATCCATGTCACAACCGGTTTGAGTTCAGGCTGCCCCATTCCTCCTCATCCGACCCGATTTGATATTGGATTTGGATTCTCCAGAGATCCGACTTTTCTCTCACTGGACCTAGCTTAAAATGCTGGGTCCAATTGGGCCCAATTATATTTGGCCTTTGGGAACAAATTTGAACCTTTTTATTTATTTATTTTTTGTATACATAGTTATTTTAGATTATATTTCAAAGTAAGTGAAGGCATCCCTGATCTCTCTTTGTGGATGATTTATACGAGCTAATATATACTCCCACACATAAATATAAAAATTAAAATTTAATATAAGATATTAATAAGAACAAATTAGTAAAGACTTTATTATTAATTCAAATTATGAAAGTCAAGTTCGATCATCTAATGCATTCATTCTCACCTCAACTTCGTGAGAGAAAGTTTTCGATTTAAATCGTAGCCAACCACTCTCAAGAGATCGATCTTGTGACATGGATCATGGCTCGTGCCTCACGGGCTCGCGCCTCACGACCTAGGGCCGGGGATGGCATCGTAGTAGACTTTATATGTAATACAAAATTTTTTAACCACATGCATTTGTATTCCACCAATGTTCAGTTCAATATGGTATTGATTCTTTGTTAGGAATTTGGTTGTAAGACCGAATATTAATAGCATTAAATTACACACAATCTAGATTCTATTCCTTGTACTCGCAAAATAATTCTATTCCTGATTAGCCTGCACACTGGGCATCATCAATCGTATAGTATAAACATTAATGCATTATTCTTTCTAAAGTCAAATTTGCAAATTGTGAGCATTAGTATTTGATACTCGAATACATACATATTAATGTGAGACGGACTCACGGATTTCTTATTTGGATCATTCAAGAAAAAATATTATTTTTTATGTTAAAAATATTATTTTTGATTTTAAATATGAGTAGAGTTAATTTATCTCATGAATGAGATTGTCTTACAAGATACATGTTCATATTTATGTATGAAAATCATATACAAAAATTAAAAAATCTTAGTTGGTGTTTTACTTCCTTCAAATAAAATATATACTAACATAAATAGATATGTGTTGCATGTATATAATATAACATTCATTAACGATATATATGCATGCTATACTTTTAATTTTTAGAAATTGATTTAGTTTTGATTTTTCACATAATAAGGGTTTTAAATAGTCGATTTAGTTTATTAAGTGTTGTTGAATGTAGAATGATGAAGCTAGTTGAGAAAAAAGTGTGAAAAAATAAAGAAAATTTGGAAATTAATATATAATAAGTAAAAGAAATGAAATCTAGATATTAAATTGGTAGGTCTATGCTGACAGACAGATACTATCCTGTCTGTCAATATCAACGGACCCGATCACTCTCGCAAATCAAATCAATTGATCTACAAGAGATCGGGTCCGTTCGATTGTCCTTCTCCTTCGAGCAGTGTCCCGAAGGTCAGCATAGACCCGGACATATCGAATATGAAGCAACAGCCAACAGGTCATACGACTCGTGCCAAAAATGGCTAATATAATATTATCACTCTTTATAATATGAATAAAATAATAGCGGAATCGAAAATAATATTTTCTTAAATTCCAACTTACTCCAAAAATACAAAAAATAATTTTTTTTTAACAGACAAAAAAAACCTTACATCTCTCCTCATCATTCGCTACATAACAAAAAGAAATTAAAATTAATAGAGTATTTATTTCAAGGACATACACATATCTCCCATAGCTTCAAAGCCCCAACAAAATGTAGTATACCAGCGTTATTGGTAACGCAATCAACATACCAAATATAACACTGCAATTTTAAAATACCATCAAACGAATTTAATTAGCAATATCATTTAGAAAAGAGAGTTGATATTTGCACTCCATTTTATGTTATCTACACTCCACTTCATGTGTAAAATATTTGTTCAATTTACTCACAAGTGGAGTGCAAATAACAAAAAATGAAGTGTAAATATCAACTCCTTTTAGAAAATTATATTTAATTAATGAAATTAAACCAGAAAATGTAGTATTTATTTATGATTTTATATATACTTACGCCGTGCTTAGAATTTCAGGATGTAGGTTGTATTCTTTAGCAAAAACAAAGGGGACAATCCCCTGAGGTAGAGCCGCCTGTTTCGATTCGAACTCGAAGTTAGCCAAGCTTGGATATATATTTTTTAAAATATATACAACGGGTGGAGAAATTTCTTAACTACTACCCATACAAGTGAGATTGATTTGAATCCAAGACCAAATGAGTCGTAAGGTCTCATTCTTGCCACTAAGCCAGTCGAGTTTGGATTACTCACACATATTTGCTACATAGTATTTCAAGAAACACTTGTGTGTGATTGTGTATGTGTATATCAAGGGTAAAGAAAGTTGAGATGGGGAAAAACTAAAGAATGACCTGAACGATGGCGATGCGCATGAGAACGCCGCGGAGGCCGACGATGAAGGAAGCAGCAGCCATGACAGCTGGTCCTGTGAGAAATCTCACTGCCATTGCCAAAGTTGCCACACGGTTCCCACATGATACAATCCTAGGTTGCAATGCCATAAATAAACCTGTGGAGCCTATGTTATCATATGATCTCACTGAACTATTGGCTTCCTTTTTTATTGGTAACTTTATAATTTGCTAGATCTCAAGTTTGAATATGATTTAATAACTTAAAAGTAAAAAGTTTGCCATAATGATTAGAGCTACTAACCGAGGCTAAACATGGCCATTCCAAGTCCTGCATCTGAGAGTATAGAAATGGACTTTGATATCATTGCTGGCATTTCAATGTGCCACCTAAAAAGCAGGAAAAATAATTCAAGAAATCGACGAGTTAAGGCGATAATCTTTAGCTGTGTAAAATTTGAGATGATCCCACAAAATGATGGAGAAGATTTATGCAAGTTTTGTACCGGAATGAGATTAGAGACCATGTTAATCCAAGTAAGCTTGAATAAGTGTTGGGATTTCTGATGAGCTTTCTCCAAACCATCATCAAAATAAGCCTTGTCATTACGTTTGCGGGAGGCGTGATCTTCACTTTGTTTTCGCCTTGTTTGTCCCCTTCATTTCCTTCATTTCCCAAGCTGATTCCATCTCTTTCCAGTTGATCTTGTTCATGTAAAACAATTCAAGAAAGAATCGAATAACGATGATAATTTAACAAGAATAATAGATGGGATCAAGAAAGGATTTGTACCTTTGCTTGGAGAAACAGTGCATTCAACTTCTTTAGCATCAGCGAGTTGATCCATTGATCCATAATCATGTCCCCCAAACACATCTGAAACTGGAGAACCACTTGAACTCCAAACAAACATGTGTAGATCTTTCCCACATTCTTGTCCAGTTGGCTTCTTTGCTGAGTTTTCTTTGGAATCTGCGGTTGAAATATGCACATGACTATCGCTTCCCTGGGGAAATCTTGATCTGTTTGCATTATTTCCAGTTTCTTCCTCAAAACTTGAGGGTCTAAGAGGCGGCCCTCTTGAACTCGAAAAGCTGTAAACATCATTTGCACAGAAGCTTGAGTTTCTGCCACCAGTTCCCATCACAGGGTAAACATCTGTGTGATTAAAGCTAGACCCTCTAGGTGTGAGGTTTCTCGAAGATTGAAGAGAGTAAATCTCTGCATTTGTCATATTTGATGGCCTTGGAGTATTACAAGAAAATCCCATGGATTTTCTTGAGTAAATATCTGATCTTGAAGCATTAGATTTCCTGACAGTAACATGCAGTTTCCCATCTTCTTGAACTTGTGACTCGGTTTCCAAAATATGCCGTCCGTCGAATGATGTTACATCAGGTTCAACATGGATAGATACAATCGAGGCAGCAGTGTGTGGAAACTGCTTCGAAATCAAGATCTTGGCTCCTCTGTACTCAAACATGAAGAGCATCAGAGTATACCAAATAATACACTGAAGCACCACAATTTGCACCATTAGGCCACCAGAAAACTCCCCATACATTCCCTTCAATAAAGGGATTCCCATAACTAGAGTATTTGGGAGAGTGGAAAGAGAGAAAAGTGTTATTGTCCACTCCAAAGAACCCCTTTTGCTGACTTTATTCCACAGGATCAAAGCTGCAAGAACAATGAGTTTTTGAAGCGCATCTGCAGCAATGAACCTTGGATTCATGGAGTAAGGATCATTAGTAGCAATGAAGTGAAAAGAGAGGAGAGGAACAGCAAACAGAGCCACGAAACGGTTGATGCCAGAACACTGATCTGGTGTGAAAATTTTCCACCATTTTACAGAACCATAGGCTAACATCATGGCCACATAGAGTGGCACCACCGCAGTCATAACGTGATAGAAGTCGGATAAAGTTATCATTTTTGGCAGGATTTTGAAAATCCAAGATCAAGAAAAGAACAGCAAAGGAATATTTGTGAGAAACTAAATCAAAGTTGAAGTCGAAAACGAAAACAAAAACGAAAACGAAAGTATTTCAGATGCAGATTATGTCAACTTCAGAGAGTTGCAAGAAAGCTCAAGCGGCCAGGTTACCGATATATTTCCTTGATTCTGTTCTTCACTCTTTGTTTGAACCGTGCTTGGATTTGAGCAAGAGTTTTGCGTACGAGTGCGAGTGCGAGTGCGTAGGAAGTTGAGAATAAGTTGCTTTATACTTGTATAAATTATGGAAAAAGATAAACTTTGGTTGTATGCAATAAGCTTTTACAGGCTTCTCCTCTTTCTTTATCTTTCTTCTTGTATTTGCTTTTGGTTTGTTGACTATTATTCATACTCTTACGTAATTATTATATTATATTATTGGTAAAAATTAATAAATATGAGTGTTTGAATAAATAATTAAAATACAAATAAATGAAGGTTGAATTTTGATGAAATGATTTGAAATCTATGGATTTAAATGTATTTTCATTATTTAGATAACTTAAAAAAAATCAAATTTATTGATATAAGTATAACTAATCACAATGGATTTCAAATCTTTAGAATATTAGAATCAATTTAAATTCATTGTGGGTAGAGGGTGTTTGACAGAGCTATATGTTCTTTAAATTTGTAAAAACAGTTTTAAGTTGCCAAAATAATTTATTTGACATCTTATAAGATTTTAAAAAAAAAAAATCGTTACACCCCTACTTTTTTAGAAATGTCTTATTTTAATTTTTTACTTTTCATGTTATCTTTGTATATTTTGTTATTTTTTCGCTCAATGTTCACATTAACTAAAAAATTAACAGCCACTCATTATTTTCATTAATCTAAGATAATTTTTTTAATTTTTTATATAAAAATTTATGATAAAATTCTAAAACTATTTTTGCATATATAAAATTAAATATATTACCTTCATAGTATTATATATTTTTTAGTAATTTTTACAATAAAAAAAATCTAAAAATAGATTATAATCTTTGAAAAATGTTAACTGAATATTATCTCATAAAATAATTCCGTTGTTTTAAACATGCTAATATTTTTTTTGTCTTATTGTGTGACATTGTTTTAAATCTGATGTTGAATATATAATCTAAAAAGGACTTATATTTTTTTTAAAAAAAATTAATTCAACATTATCTCGTAAAAGGATTTTGCTACTTTTTAAGGATTCTATTATATATTTTGGGTCTTATTACGTAACATTTTTTTTATATGTGCATCTAAAAAGAGTTGGATTTTTCTGTCTTTTAATTATGCTATATATTTTTCGGTCTTTTTGTGTAACTTATTTTTTAAATTCTGTTGTCAGTTATATAATCTAAAAAGAAATTATACTGTTTATAAAATTTAAATTTAACATCATCTTTGCGTAATATTATTAAATATGTCGTTGAATATATAATCTAAAAAATGAGCATAAAATTTAAATATAGCATTATCTCATAAAAGGGATTTTGTTGTTTTTAAAATATGATGTTAGATATTTTTCGCTTCTTTGTGTAACATTTTTAAAATCTGGTATTGATTTTTTTTGTCTCATTGTGTATCATCGTAAAAATGTAAATTTAATAAATGAATCTATTATTTTCATCTTTTTAAAGTCAAAATTTTAGTTTATTGTTATATCGGAACTGCTATTCATTTTTTTAAAAGTCAAAATTTGAATTTGTTGTTATCTAGTAATATTTTTTTGTAGTAATGAATAATTATATTTTTCACACATATATTATTCGTTGTTTTTTTATAATTGAGTTTTTCTACTTTTAGTAATTATGAGTTTTAGGCGGGAAAAAATTGACATTTCTTTTTTTGAAATTTTTTTAGCATATATATATATATATTGATATTGATGTTTAAATAATAATGTAAAAAAAATAAAGTAGTTATGGTTTGAAGTTTTTTTAAATGTGCACAGTGCACCAATAAATATTACTAGTTACGGAGCACACGTTTTGCATGTGTAATATAATGTTTTATATTAAAATTTTGTGATCCGAAAATACATGTGTGTGAGAAGTTAGATTTTCAATTGAAGAGAAAATGAGAGAAACTGATGCAAAGTGAAAATTTGGCTGCAATAAAAGGGCAAAACTGGAAGAAAATTTTGGTGTCGTCACACCATACCAAAAACAGTTTTTATAATGGTCTCAAACATTATAATATAGTATAGATATTGAATTTTTTTTTAAGTAGACTTCACAAAAATCAAAGACGCAAGCATTTGATAAATTTATTTCAAATTAGTCATTGATATTGTAAAAGTTTTTTATTAATAATATTTAATATATATAACAAAAATAATTAAATTTTTTAATTTTGAGTTATTTTTTAATGTTTATTGATAATTTTTCCAATAAAAATCTCATAATTTATAAGATTTGATTAGGGCAGTTGCACAGAAATCAAAGAGGCAATCATGAGATATTTTGAAATTACCCAATGAAAATGTGAAAGAAAAAAAAGTAATGATATACATTTTTCATTTTTTTTTTCATTTTTGTTGATAATATTATTAAAGTAATTTGTTTTTAGAGGAAAAATTGAAGCTTTTTTTCGAAAGACTTGTTTGTTTATATATATATATATATATATATATATATATATATAGAGTTCTTTTATGGTGCCCAACATTATATGCCCACTTCATGCCCATCATGTACAAGTCAACTCATCTATTATACCGGTCAACTCATCTATTGTACATGGTGGACATGAAGTGGGCATATAGTGTTGGGCACCATAAAAGAACTCTATATATATATATATATATATATAGAGTTTTGTTATGCTGCCCACCAATCATGCCCACCTCCGTGCCCACCATGTACAAGTCATGAGTTGACTCGTACAATAGGTGAGTTGACTTGTACATGGTGGGCACATAGTTGGGCATAGTTGGTGGGCAGCATAGCAAAACTATATATATATATATATTTATTGCAAACAAAGAATAAAAATTTAAATATTCTTTAAAATTATAAAATTATTAAAAAAATTTGTTTACTTATGAGATTTGTTTCTCCAATAATGTTGGGAATCGGTTGTGTGTGTAGAGGGGGTGAATACATATTTTTTTAAAAAAAAAATTGAGCTACAATTGCTCGTTCTTAAAATGTTCGAATATGAACCGAGCACTGATAAATTATATCGAGTTTGATTATAACAACCAAGCGCAAAACACTCGAAATATTAATCCATCTAAAAACTAATTAAGCATTTGAGAAATCTTTTGAAAATATTGCAAGTTGAGATAGTAAAAACAATTTGATTGAAGCATTTTATCAAACACTTTGTATGCAAAATTTTGGTACTTTAAAGAACATATAAAAAGCTTCAACAAATCACCCAAAAACAATAGCAAGAAGTAAGTGCGATGAAGTAAAGAGACACCAATTTGTTTATGGAAGTTTGGAGCTCAATCGATCTCCTGTCACCCCTTCTTCCTCCTCGAAATAATACACTAGAAGACTTTGAGCATTCCAACGTCTTGTAATCACTCCACTCCAACCTTTGAACTTACACCGCCGCCTAAGTCGAAACTCCTAGACTCACACTCGATTGTAGGCCGCACCTCATAATCCGCATAATGTTTGACGTCTCTTATGCCAAGATTACAAACACAATATTTAATGTATTTGTGTTAAGACTCTCACTCAACTAATTTATGAATACATCTCTCGAATGTGTGAGTGATCGGGTTGGGGTGTAAAGAACTTTAATGGAAAAGCTCAAGAAATATGTTGTGTTTTTCACACCAAGGGCAAGCTCTTGACTAAGCCGAAGAATCTGGTTTAGACGTCCTTCTTCATGTGGAAAAGCTCTAACTAGTTGAATAATCTTTTGGTGTTCCACACTATCTTTTAGTCAATCTCCAAACCTTGTATTTATAGCATCCAAGAATAATATTGACGTTAGACACAAGAATATCACTGTTGGAAATAACCTAACGGTCATATTTGCACTTCTGGAAGTTAGCTTTGATCGGTTGAATAGATCTGGAACTGGAGCAGTAGACAGACGAGATCATATTTGCACTCATCATGCAATAAATCACTTCCTAAAGTTTGACAATTTTTAATCTTTTTTTGCCCTTGTTTTTTTACATCATTTTTCCATAATTGTCCATAAATTTTTTTTGATTCCTACACAATTTGAAGGCAAAGTTATAAATTCACAATGAAAAAACTTTGTTTTTTTCACCTTCCAAAAGTAATATTTTACAATATAAAAATATTAGTCAAATATTATGTTTGAAACTTTATATTATATAATATATATATAATTTATCAATAATTAATTTTGAGGTAATAATTGGATATAAATGAGAAGTTAAATCAATCCATCTTCATTACTCATAATCCAATAAATAACTTCCTAAGGTTTGACACTTTGACTAAATTTTTTTTTTTTTGCCCTTGTTTTTTTACATCATTTTTCCATAATTGCTCATAAATATTTTTTGATTCCTACATAATTTGGGGGCAAAGTTATAAATTCACAATAAAAAAAATTTGCCCACCATTCATACTTTTATAGTATAATAAATAGATATGTTAAAAACACAATAATAAGTTTTGTTATCATCAAAATCAAGATTGCTTACACTTCCGGACCCAACAAATAATTATAAATTTAACATAACCGAAATTTGTTATAATTGTTTTAAATATAGACAAGTAATATAAAACTCGAAGGCATAATCGAAATTGAATAAAATGATATAATCAACCACTTAAATATAGTTTATATTTTCAAAAATTCTCATATCCAAATTTGAATTTTTTTAAAAAATATATCACTTTTTTTAAAATCCGTATTAATTTGTTATTTGTTTTCAAATATTTAAGGTTGTATATGTCAAGATATACTTGATTATTTTTATTATTATTAAATTTTTACTTTGACATAAATATACTACTGTTGACATATATTTTTTGCACAATAATATATGCATTCTTTTAACTCATATTAAATCATGAAATTTGAATTTAACATTCAACTCTATCTATTTTTTAAAAATATTACGTGTTAATATTTGTTAGACATACATTCAAATTTTTGGAATATATACATGCATTTAACTTATTTGATGACTTTTCATATTTTATCACCATAATTAATATTTTTTTCATTTATAGTATTGAATCTTAGGTGGAAAAACTAACTACTATTTTTAGTAGACTTATTTGATTTTATATATATATATCTATTTCTACTATAAAAGTATGAATAAAGGGCAAAGTTTTACATTGTGTATTTACTACATTGCCCAAAAGATATGAATGATTGGTATTAATTACATGGGCATACGTGGGAAAATGGTATAAAATTTAGGGTCAAATTTGGGATGTGCAATTTATACAAAACAATGTGTTGTTCATTCATTTAATTGATGCATTTATTATTATTATTATTATTATTATTATTATTATTATTATTATTATTATTATTATTATTATTATTATTATTATTATTATTATTATTTTACCCATTGAGTACATTTTAATGCTTGTCATCATATTCCTAATTCATTCTAAAAAATAATAATGAGAAGAAAATTATAAAATAATGCATTTCATTATTATTTTTTGTCTTAAAAAATGTAAAAGTATGGGGTAAATTAATAATTAATAAGCAAAAAAAAGCTCTTGTGGATTATGTTCTAAGTAAATCATTTTTATTTTTATTTTTAATATTAATATTTATGGATAATAATGATTTGTTGTCTTGAAAAATATAGAATTATGAGGTAAATTAAGAGAAAAAAACTGTTATGATTATGATAATATAATAGTAAGATGCTAATAAAAATGATGAATTAATATAATTAATTACACTAAAAAATATAGCAATAGAATAATTCACATACTTTTTGTACTATGACAATAAAATAACTGATCATTTAAAATACTTAAGCAATATTTACACTTCTACGAAATTTGAGTTTAATATAATATATAGAAATATAACATCACCATAAATTTTATGAAGAATAAGTTTCATAATGCAATAATATATTAATAAAAACTTGCTATATTAGAAAAAAATAAAAAATAATATAAAGTTTTTTGAAATCTTTAAACACAACATTTTAACTGGTTTATTAAATATCATATTGCATTTGTAAAATTAATTATACACTATAGCAATATAAGTGAAATAAAAAATTAAATTATTTTCATATAGTTTCTTTGTTATTACAAATACATTATGTCAATTCACCTCTTATTTATTTATAGAAATTCACTTTCAATGAATTGGTTTGAATTATTTTCTATCAATTTAAGAAAAAAAATTAAAACACAATTTTTTAAAAATAATAATAAAAAAAATAAAATTTAGCTACGACATATTTATAAGAAAATTTGGAAATAATGATACGTCATAATTCAATAGATATTTGATTATAAAAATAAATTAGAGAAATAAAATTTTATCGAAACATAATTCTTAGGAAAATATAAAACTATTAACATATAAAAATTATTCAGATGTTGAAAAATAAAAATATGCATGTATTCTTTAAAACTATTAAAGATAATATATATTTATTTTATTATGACTATAAAAGTATAAATAGAATGACTAAGTTTTTCAGTATGAATTTTTTATTTTGCCTTTGGATTGTATATTCATTCGATTAATTGTATTGAGATGAGATTTTCTACATAGTGTTTTAAAAATATAAATTTTTTTATATAAAGTGAATATATATTTGAAAATTAAAATATATTTTAAATTAATTATTTTTAAAAAATTATGTATATTTAATAATTTTATCTTTAAAAGTGTGAATAGAAATAAAAAAAATCATTAAAGAATTTGCCGATAAATAATTTCATTAAAACTTGGTGAAAAATGAACGTAAAAAAATAAGAAAAAAATACATAATATAAAATTTATGTATAATTTGGAATTTAAATAAAATTAAATATTATAAATTTCATTTATAAATATAAATAAATCAAAGATAATGATGGAAAAATAAAGAAAAAATTGTAATTTTAGTTCGCTAATATTTGATAATTATGATTTTGGGTCTATATTTTCATATGAAATAATTACATACATACCCTTGTGAAATCTCAAAATTTTTAAAAATCCATTATGAAAAATGAATTATCTATTAACTCCTTGTGTTTTCAAATCTTGAGCACATATATCCCCACATTTTCAGTTTGAGCGTATCCCCTTATCCATACGTATTTTTGTAGGCGTTTTTTGTCCAAAATTTGAAACACAAGGACTTAACAGATATAAAGGGCTTTTAGCTATATCAAAATTTCAACTTCAGTTTAGTCTTGCATGTTTCGATTTTTGGCAATTTTACTTATTGTTTCTCAAAAATGCTGATGTAATACTATAAACGTCTACGCTACAAAAATATCACATAAAAAAACTCTAAAATCGTAAGAAAAAAAAACAAATATAACAGACTTTGAAATCTGATAACACAGAGTATCGGAATTATAAATAAAAAATTTTATAGAATCAAAAAAGCAATTTTTCCAAAAATAAATGTCAAAATGTAATCCACATTTAATCTAAATAAATTTAAGACTCAAATATAAGACTTTATCAAATATTAAAAATTCACTATATCTTAGAAACAATAAAACAAATGAATATTATTTGAAATTTTAATTATTACTTTTTTTATTTTTATTTTAAAGGTCAATAAATTTAAATTTATTATTTGTCTTATGTTATATCTAATATATTTTCACGTGTTTAACCCATGAGACACGTGTTAATGATTTTTTAAATATCATATTATATTTATAAATTTAATAATATACTATTACAATATAAATGCAATCAATGAATAAATTATTTTTATATAATTTTTTGGTATTAAAAATACATTGTGTTAACTCGAATCTTATTTAATTATAAAATTTCACCTTCAGTGAATTGGTTTGAATTCTTTTCTATGAATTTAAGAAAACAAAATTTAAAATACGTGAGCATCAAAGTGGTTTTTTCTAAAATATATATATATAATAGAAAAATAAAATTTGGTTACGACATACTTATAAGAAAATTTGAAAAAAAACGATACGCCAAAATTGAATAAAAAATTGATAATAAAAATAAATTTGAGAAATAATATTTTATCGTACATATTTCTTAAGAAAATCTAAAACAATTAAAAAAATTTGATTAGATGTTGGAAAAAATTTATATTCATTAAAATTATTAAAGATAATAAATATTTATTTTATTAAATTGTGTATTATTTTGATTAACATAAAAATGATTAGATTTTGAAAAATAAAAATATCTATTTATTAAAATTATTAAAGATAATAAATTTTTATTTTATTAGATTGTGTATTATTTCAATTCAAAACAATTACATAATAAATATTTTCACTCTAAATATATATATATGTTTGACAAATAATTTTTTTTTACTGAAATTATTAAAAGAAAAGCATGTATATTTAATAATTATTATTTTACCTTTCTAAAAGTATGAATAAAAGGATAAATTTTTGCAAATGTGAAATAATAACTTTGTCATTTTATTTACACTATAAGTAAGGTCATATAAAAATATAAAAAGATATAAAAGTAAAACAACATTTTAGTTAGAACATAAAAGTAAATAAATATTTTTATTATTATATGTAAATATTAATATCCATAAATAAATTATACACTTTCATTAAATTGCAACTAATGCGTCCATTAATGTCATTAAATAATTCATTTTTGAATTATTATTTTTTGAAAGAACCATTTTTTAATTTCTCACAATTTGTCTTTATTTATATTACAACTTGTTGAATCCGATATTTTGGTGATAACAAACAACAACTCATTGTATAGGAATGTGCTGCCAACCATTGTATTTCAGGAATCTACTACAACTTCTACCGGAAGCTTGTCAATCGCCCTTGCTCTCGATCGGCTGAAGACACAAGGATAAATCCATCTACCGGAAGCTTGTCAACCGCCTATGTCTCTCGACCGGTTGAAGTCTCAAGCCTATCGACTGGTTATTCAAACCAGCAGAGGACAAATATCCCTACCGGTAGAATGCCAACTGCCTATCAAGATATCTCGAGACAAGTACCTGTGACAAGATGTTCTTTGCAGGATCCTTTATTAAAAGCAGAACCGGCGTATCAGAAGATTTGTTGACTCCTGCAAATCAAGACAACAGGTTGCACCAAAATGGCAAAAACACAGAATGACTGCAGATAAAGCACTCGACCGTTTATTCCAGTTTTGGACCCTGGAAGTTGTCTGCAGTGTACGATCCTCATGCAGAATCATCAATGCATTTATGAGCATTAAATGTGCATTCAATGCAGCATCAGAACGTTCAAAATAAAGACGTTGATGATTGACCTATTTAAAGGGAGGATTGCTCAAGAAGTGAACAATAACAACAATAACAACAAAAAGGAACAACAACAAGTGATACGAGACAACGAAGAGAGACATTTCAATCACTTGAGTAATATCAGAAGTCCTCATCTGATATACTTGAGCACACTCACAAGATCATTCATCTGCTGCTCAAATAAACCCTCGCTTATAGTTCACGTATCTGATCATCAAGGATCATCCTAGGGTTTCCAAGCCTCTCGACCGCTCTGCAGTCTGAGAAGCTCAACTCAACTATACTCAGTGTTGAAGAGACTTGAAGCTGCTCTGAAAGCTTCCACCAGTCTGATAAGAACTGAGAATCTTATCTGTGTAAATCTAGGAGTTTCGGATTAGGCATTGGATAAGTCCTAAGTCTGAAGTGGGTGTATTACAAGACGTTGTAATAACCAAAGTCTTCTAGTGAATTCCTTCCTAAGTGGAAGAAGGGGAGACGTAGAAGGATTAAGCCTTCGAACTTCCATAAAATCGTGCTTTAGCCTTTACTGCCATTTATCTTACATCCTGCTCATACATTGCTTTATAAACTTTGCATCACTAAAACCTCTGAACTAGTTCCGCACTATTTAAGTTGTTCAAAACGTTTTAGAAGTTGAGAAAACAGATTAAGTGAACTAAACCTCACTTGATCATTTCAAAGAAGAAGAAGAAAAGTTTCAGAGTGTATTCACCCCCCCTCTACCCTCTGAACCGATCCCAACAAGTGGTATCAGAGCGGGTTCCTTTCTCAACTGTTGATCTAAAGTTTTAAAATCATGACTTCTTTCAACAGAATTCCTATGTTTTCTAAAGAAGAGTATGATGATTGGAAAATTCGCATGCAGGCACATCTTGCAGCACAGGATGATGACATGCTATATGTCATAACAGACGGTCCTATCAAAATTATGAAGGTCAACCCAGCTCTAGCCGATGGTGCAGGACAAATGATTGAGAAACCAAGAGCTGAGTGGACCACTGAGGACAAAAAGAAGGCCAATCTTGAGAATGTGGCGCGGGACATCCTATACAAAACACTGGACAAGAATATGTTCAGCAAAATCAAGTCATGTTCCACAGCAAAGGAGATTTGGGAGAAGCTCACTCAGCTGTGTGAAGGGAATGACCAGACAAAGGAAAACAAGCTCACCTTGGCCATTCAAAAATATGACAACGCCAAAATGAAGCCAGGGGAAACCATGGCTGAATTTGATGAACGGTTCAGTAGTATCATTTGTGATCTTATTGCTTTAGGTAAAACTTATACTAACCGTGAAATTGCTGTGAAGGTTATGAGAGCTCTGCCCAAAGAATGGGAGATCAAGACAGTGGCCATGAGAGAGTCGAAAGACTTGAGCAAGGTTGAACTGCATGATCTCTTTGCAGATCTTAAAGCCTACGAGTTCGAGCTCAACATGAGAACAGAAGATGAACCATCTACCTCTCAACCAACCAAGGCCTTAACCTCAACCGTGATACGTCCACCGGTCGAGGAAGCTCCAAAGAGATCAGCTGAGCAAATCAGCAATGAAGCCATGACACTCTTTGTCAAGAAATTTGGTAAATTTATGCGTAAAAACAATTCTAAATTTAAAAATTATCATAAATCGGACCATACAAACGATGGTCCTACTTGTTTTAACTGTAGCAAGCCAGGCCATTTCATTGCAGAGTGCACCAAGCCTAAGAGCAATGATCAGAAGCAATTTTCTGAAAGAAGAAGGGGCAAGGAGGACAAGAGGACCCTTAGAAAAGGAAGAGACCAAAGGGTTCTAGTAGCAGACGAAAGCAAAAGCAAGTGGGCCGAGTCTGACTCCGACAACTCCAATACCGGAAGCTCTTCAGATGACAGCGATGATGAAAAGGTGGAATGCCTTATGGCTGACATCGAAGAAGAAGCTGAGGAGGTATTTGACTTTGGCTCACCTGAATTTACTCACAGTGATTTGGTTACTGCTTTACACGAAATGGCTAATGAATACAAAGCATTATCCAAGGAGTTCGAGGAAGTAAAGGCAAAAAGAGCCGACCTAAAAGATAAGTCAAGCGAATCAAGCTGCATGCAGCAAAAAGAGCTTGATGGTCTTAAGGTCAAGCTAAGTCTGCTGGCTACTGAGAACGACACCTTGAAAAGAGTATTCCAAGCTACCTTGATTGAGAATAAAAAACTACTTGAAACCATTAAGGCTTGGAATAAATCTTCTGTAACCATTGACAAGATTCAAGAAATCCAAAGACCGGTACATGATAAGACCGGTCTAGGGTTTGGAACAAATGAACAGTCTATGGAGTCCTGTATTCAGTCAAGCCTGGACAAAGGCAATCTTAACAAAATAAGATTTGTCAGGTCCAGCACGATATATGAACACGATAAGTGCAGCTTTGACAAAAATCAGAAAGTATCTAACGAACGAAGTTCTAAGCATAGAGGGCTGGGATATGTGGATCCCCAGATCTCTAATCAAAGAGGAACTTGGATCAAACCTAAACCTAATGAAAGAAGAAAGGGAAACCAATCTAATTTCAAAAGGCCATGGAATGAGCCTAACTACTCTAAGAAAAGATGGTCAAAGGAGAAGCCTTACCAGTACTTTAATTGCAGGCCAGTTCAAAAGAGGTACAGGCTAACTGATAAAAATAAAAAAGGCAAGCAGCACACAGTAACCTCACAAGCACACACATTTACTGCCTATCGACCGCACAGATTTCTGGACACACACACGGGCAAACCTGTAAGGGTGTTCCAGGTGTGGGTCCCGAAAGGGCTAATCCGACCTGGACCCTACTAGATATGGGTACCAAAAGTTCTTCACCCTTTGCAGGTACTAAAAGTCCAAACAAGCGAGAAAACCACTTCTATCAAGGACACTACCTGGTATTTAGATAGCGGTTGTTCACGACACATGACAGGAAATCCAGAACTTCTAACAGAAGTGGTGTTGTGCAAAGGACCAAAGATCAGCTTTGGAGACAACTCCAAAGGTAAAACCATGGGTAAGGGTAAGATTATCCATGGTAACATCATTATTAAAGATGTGTTACTTGTTGACAAACTATGTTATAATTTGATAAGTATTAGTCAACTATGTGACAATGATCATTCGGTCGAGTTTCACAAACACACTTGCCTCATAAAAAATGACAAAGGTGAGACTCTTATGACCGGTGTACGAGACCTAAACACCTACAAGGTAAACTGGTCTTGCTCACATATTTCCTCACCTACTTGTCTTACTGCTCATCATGATAAACATTGGCTGTGGCATAAGCGATTAAATCATCTAAATTTTAAGTCCATTTCTAACTTGAGGAAGCATGATTTAATTTCTGGACTGCCCGAAGGAGATTTTATAAAAGACAAAGTTTGTCCTGCTTGTCAACTAGGAAAGCAGGTGAGAGCAACTTTTAAAAATAAAGGGTGTATGTCTTCTTCCAAATGTTTAGACTTACTTCACATGGACCTATTTGGTCCTATACCAGTAAGAAGTTTAGGGGGAATGAGATATGCTCTTGTTGTTATAGATGACTTTTCTCGATTTACTTGGGTCATCTTTCTCTCTTCAAAAGATCAAACTGCACCTCACCTGATTAAGCTTTTTAAACGCTTGCAAAATGAACAATCTACTGTGATAGATAGGATCAGGAGTGATAGAGGGACTGAATTTTTAAACACCACTCTTATGACTTATCTAGATGATCAGGGAATCAAGCATGAGTTGTCAGCTGCTAGATCCCCACAGCAAAATGGGGTGGCTGAAAGAAGGAACCGTACTTTAAAAGAAGCAGCCAGAACTATGATTGCTGATTCAAATGTTTCTCAAAGGCTTTGGGCAGAAGCAGTTAACACAGCTTGCTATACTCAAAACAGATCTATGATTAATAAACGATTTAACAAAACTCCATATGAGATCTGGAATGGCACAAAACCTGATATTTCATACTTCAAAATTTTTGGGTGCAAATGCTTTATCCACAACAATGGCAAAAACCATTTGACAGCCTTCGATGCCAAAGCAGACGAAGGAACTTTTATTGGTTACTCAGCCGTTAGCAGAGCTTATCGAGTGTTCAATCAAAGATCACTAACGGTCGAGGAAACCATTCATGTTGTTTTTGATGAATCTACTATTTGTACAGAACAAACTCAAGGGAGCATAAATGATCTGAGTCACAGATTGGAAAAAACAAATCTACAGGAAGAGAGTGACAGTGATCTATATCCTCCAAAGAAGGATGATCCAGCTCCCTCTACCGTTTGTGATCAAACAAGGCCAGAAGTGGATCCACCGGTGGATAACGATCCTCCTGCCAATGATGATCCAGTAAACGAGGACGTTCATCAACCAATTGATGACAACCCTTTAGGGAATTATTTTAGCTTTCATATCTCAGGTAGAGCCCAAGAAGATAGATGAAGCCCTATCAGATGCCAGCTGGATCGAGGCAATGCAAGAAGAACTGAATCAATTCACCCGCAACAATGTTTGGCATCTAGTTCCTCGACCGGAAAATCAAAATGTGATTGGAACTAGATGGGTGTTTCGTAACAAGCTCGATGAACATGGCACTGTTGTGCGTAACAAAGCTCGACTTGTTGCTCAAGGATTTAGACAAGAAGAAGGCATAGACTTTGAGGAATCTTTCGCGCCAGTTGCAAGACTAGAAGCAATCCGCATCTTTCTTGCCTATGCAGCTTTTAAGGATTTTAAAGTTTATCAAATGGATGTCAAGTCTGCATTCCTCAATGGTCTACTTCAAGAAGAGGTGTACGTTGAACAACCACCAGGTTTTGTCAATCCTACTCATCCTCAATATATCTATAAACTTGACAAAGCTCTTTATGGATTAAAACAAGCACCACGTGCTTGGTATGACACATTACTAAAATTTTTACTGGAACATGATTTCCAAATTGGAACGGTCGATAAGACCCTGTTTAAATTTGTAAAAGGTGATCATGTGTTACTAGTACAAATTTATGTTGATGACATTATATTTGGGTCAACTAACCCCAAGTTGTGCTCAAAGTTCTCTAAGCTAATGCAGGAGAAGTTTGAAATGAGCATGATGGGCGAGCTAAACTTCTTTCTTGGACTTCAAGTGAAGCAACTTGAAACTGGAATATTTATCAATCAGTCCAAGTATGCCAAGGAATTGGTAAAGAAGTTTGGAATGGAACAATGCTCAACTGCATCTACCCCCATGAGTACATCAATCAAGCTTGATAAAGATGAAGGGGGAATTCCGGTCGAGGTAACCATGTATCGAGGCCTTATTGGCTCATTGCTTTATTTGACTGCCAGTCGACCGGATATTATGTATTCAGTCTGTCTATGTGCTAGATTTCAAGCAGCACCTAAGCAATCTCATTTCATTGCTGCCAAACGAATCATTAAATATATTAAAGGAACTACTAATGTGGGTCTTTGGTATCCCAAAGATTCAAATCTTAATCTTATTGGCTATTCAGATGCAGATTATGCAGGGTGTAGAATTGATCGCAAAAGTACAAGCGGCACATGTCAATTCCTTGGAGATAGACTGATTTCGTGGTCAAGTAAGAAGCAGACATCAATTGCTACCTCGACCGCCGAAGCAGAATACCTTGCTGCTGGCAGCTGTTGTGCTCAAATACTTTGGATTCAACAGCAGCTTAAGGATTATGGAATCCGGTCGAGTGAAGCTCCAATCTACTGTGACAATACAAGTGCCATAGCCATCACTCACAATCCAGTGATGCACTCTAGGACAAAGCACATTGATGTCAGGCATCACTTTATCCGAGATCATGTCTTAAAGAAAGAAATCAAGCTGGAATACATCTCTACCGATCAGCAAGCAGCAGACATATTCACCAAGCCTCTACCGGACGCTAAGTTTTCTTATTTTCGAAATATTCTTGGCTTAGTAGATCTGAGTTAGTATGCATGTGTTTAGGGGGAATAATTGCCATTATGACATTAATAGCTTAGCTTTTACATTGCCATAAATAGTGGCATATCATCCGCCTTAAACTAGTGTCTGACAGGCTTAGTACTAGCAGCCTTGTGCTTTGAACCAGTTGACATTAATTGGGCGCGGTGATTTTTCTCCTCAAAATTTTTTTGAATTTCAAAAACACTTTTTCATGACGTCACCCTATGGCCCATAGGTTCCTATATATACCTCTTTACACTCGTATATCAACCTTTCACATTTGCTAAAGCTTTCATATTGCACTAAACGCTCCATCGAATTACTCTCTAGATTTTGCTTACTTTCTGCTCTAGTTCCTATCTACAGCTATCATGTTGATCCAGAAGACCTGCCTGGCAATCAACTTTGACTCCGTGGTTAAGGCAAACAATGCAGGAATTACAGAGGTCTTCACCATGCTTGAAGCCTCTGGACTGAAGAAATTTCTGGAATGCAGTGCCATCTGCGATTTGCCTGTTTTGAAGGAGTTCTTCACTACCGCTCAAATCGAGCATGGGACTATCAAATGCGTGATCAAGACAGAAGTCTACTCTTTCAATCAGCAGTTCTTCGCTAGCACTTTTGATCTGCCCTCCAGGGGTTTGACAAAATGCACGGATCTTCCAGACGGTAACTGCTCTTACTGGTTGAAGGAGTTCTCAACCACTGATGCTCCAATCAAACTGCCGGCCCAGAAGACATCTCTCAAAGCTCCATTCAGGCTCTTGACCAACATCGTAGCCAAGAATCTTCTGGCCAAGGCTGGTTCTTACGACAAAGTGACACTGGAGAAATTTCAATACATGGCGTGTATTGCCTCCAAGATCAACATAAACTGGTCAGACATTCTGTTCAATATTCTATGTGAAATGATCAGGGGCAAAGGGCAATCCGAGGGATTTGCTCTGCAAATTTGCCACATTTTGAGCATCCTTGGAGTGGACTTCTCCAAAACTGAGCCTCTGCATCCCACCAAATGGCTCAACAAGTCCACGATTCACAAATTCCTGAACAAAAAGGAGACTGCGGTCGACACCTTGCCCGCTACCGCAAAGGTTATTGCTATCCCACAACCGCTTTCAACGGTTCCGGTCGTGGCCAAACCAGTCGACACCAAAAAGTCTGCCAAGCGCCAACTGATCATCGAATCTGACTCTGAAGACGAATCACGTGAGAATGTTCCACTGATTCAAGCTTTCAGCAAATCATCTCCTTCTCTATCCAAAGCAGCTGTGTCATCTACGCCTGCAGGCGAGAAGAAGAGGCAGCACAAGAAGCTAAAGTCTCTGTCTGGCCTTGCTCCTACCCTGCCAACGGTCGAGACCACTACCGCTGCTGCTTCTACTGCTCCTCATCCTACAAAGGGTGTGACAATCCGGGAAGGTGCCTTATCAGCTCCTAAGGTCACTCTAGCTGATCTCAAAGACAAAGGGAAAGGTGTGATGATCTACACACCCAAGGCTCAACCAGCAGCTACGATAGAGCTCAATCTGATCATCTCACACGTCCTCCGCACTGTCAAGCGTCACCTACAAAGCTTTGACAGATGGCATCACTCCCGCACACACCTGACTCTGGCTCAAATATTTCCTAAATGGAAATCTCTAAACCTTATTGAGCAAAAGATGCTTCTATTTGCTGATACTAAAGACATCGTGGAGGCTTTGGAAAGAAGACAGCTCATAGACTTGAAGCTTCGAGAAAGCCTGCTATCTCTGTTAATTAATGAGCGTGTCAAGAATTTCAAGAATTTCAAATCTAAGAGTTCTACCGCTGCCGATGACTTTGTGATTTTGACTGGACTACAGGATAGTCTACGTCAAATCACTCAACTGTTTCAGCACTATCAAGCTCTCAACATTGACAACACACCAGCTTCAGCAGCCTGTTTACAAGCTTATGTGCTGGAAGGACAAGTGATGATGAAGACCTTTCTCACTCAAGATCAGGGTGAGGAAGACGTCTATGCTTTTTCTTCTTCAGATGGGATTCTGACCGATCTCATCACTGCCGACCTCTTTCAATCATCTGCTCTAAAATCGAGTGTGGCAGCCTCTTCATCGGTCGACCCCTCCTCCACCGCAGTCCAAGCAGTCACTCAACCGGAAGTAGTTGTGATTGCTCACTCCTTTCCAGTGACGACCGCTCTCACCTCTCCAAGTCATCCACAAGATGTTTCAGAAGTGGTTGCACAAGAGATACCTGTCACCTCTGTGACAGAGGCTCCTTGCAGTAGTGCAGCAATAGTGCCCCCAATGGAGACACCAAGCACTATTGTATCACCTGCATCTCCAGTACAGCAAGTGACTGATGCTGATCAAGCACATCAACCGTCTCCATCCACTGAAAAGTTTATGGAAGATCTCATTATGGATGAACCAAGTGCTGATCCTGATACTCCACCAACCATATTGGCTGCAGTCGAGACTATTACATCTCCAACTGTACCATTATTGGAGGGTCCATCATCTAGCTCTCCAGCCAGATCACCATCACCACATCATCGTGAGTCTAGCCCGGTTTCACCAAGAAATGACCAACAAGGGCAAATGCTTCAGACTGATGAGTCTTTGATTGACGCCATGGCCGCAGCTCTAGATCATACCTTGATTAATAGGCTACATGAGCTCACGCAAACGGTTAGGTCCTTCTCTCAAGATATCACTAACTCCTCCTTCTCCGTTGATAATTCACGCCAGACGATGATTCGGCATTTCGAGACCGTGTCTCGAGACCTTGCTCGTATGACCACAGAGATCACTAATCATCATCGCACTCAAATCAACACGCTCTCTACCGTCTCTGAACAAGTTGTCCGATCCGAAAATCGCCTTCACAAGCAGTTGAATGATCGGATGGACACTATGCAAGCTACTCTACTTGCTCAACTCGATGCAAAGATTGACAATATGCAATCCTGCCTTGGCACTCAACTCACTGAGATCATCGTTCGACTCAACCAAGGTGATGCCAAAAAGGGGGAAGAAGAGCAACGTAGAGCAGCAGAGGCAAGAAGACGAGAAGAAGAGTCCAGAAGAAAGGAAGAAGCCGACAGAAGAAGAAGAGAAGGCGACAGGTCAGGCGATAGGTCGGGAGGAGCCAGTTGGTTCAAAAGATGAACAATCTTCACTTATCTCAGCTGCATCTCATTTTGACTTTCTTCTGTAGGTGTAATAAAAATGTTTATTGTACTTAATGAAATTCATTCTCTCAATGAAGTTCATTGTACTGCTTTCATATTGTTCTTGGGGCACTTAAGTTTTGTCATCACCAAAAAGGGGGAAATTGTTGAATCCGATATTTTGGTGATAACAAACAACAACTCATTGTATAGGAATGTGCTGCCAACCATTGTATTTCAGGAATCTACTACAACTTCTATCGGAAGCTTGTCAATCGCCCTTGCTCTCGATCGGCTGAAGACACAAGGATAAATCCATCTACCGGAAGCTTGTCAACCGCCTATGTCTCTCGACCGGTTGAAGTCTCAAGCCTATCGACTGGTTATTCAAACCAGCAGAGGACAAATATCCCTACCGGTAGAATTATTAAAGATAATAAATATTTATTTTATTAAATTGTGTATTATTTTGATTAACATAAAAATGATTAGATTTTGAAAAATAAAAATATCTATTTATTAAAATTATTAAAGATAATAAATTTTTATTTTATTAGATTGTGTATTATTTCAATTCAAAACAATTACATAATAAATATTTTCACTCTAAATATATATATATGTTTGACAAATAATTTTTTTTTACTGAAATTATTAAAAGAAAAGCATGTATATTTAATAATTATTATTTTACCTTTCTAAAAGTATGAATAAAAGGATAAATTTTTGCAAATGTGAAATAATAACTTTGTCATTTTATTTACACTATAAGTAAGGTCATATAAAAATATAAAAAGATATAAAAGTAAAACAACATTTTAGTTAGAACATAAAAGTAAATAAATATTTTTATTATATTATATGTAAATATTAATATCCATAAATAAATTATACACTTTCATTAAATTGCAACTAATGCGTCCATTAATGTCATTAAATAATTCATTTTTGAATTATTATTTTTTGAAAGAACCATTTTTTAATTTCTCACAATTTGTCTTTATTTATATTACAACTTGTTGAATCCGATATTTTGGTGATAACAAACAACAACTCATTGTATAGGAATGTGCTGCCAACCATTGTATTTCAGGAATCTACTACAACTTCTACCGGAAGCTTGTCAATCGCCCTTGCTCTCGATCGGCTGAAGACACAAGGATAAATCCATCTACCGGAAGCTTGTCAACCGCCTATGTCTCTCGACCGGTTGAAGTCTCAAGCCTATCGACTGGTTATTCAAACCAGCAGAGGACAAATATCCCTACCGGTAGAATGCCAACTGCCTATCAAGATATCTCGAGACAAGTACCTGTGACAAGATGTTCTTTGCAGGATCCTTTATTAAAAGCAGAACCGGCGTATCAGAAGATTTGTTGACTCCTGCAAATCAAGACAACAGGTTGCACCAAAATGGCAAAAACACAGAATGACTGCAGATAAAGCACTCGACCGTTTATTCCAGTTTTGGACCCTGGAAGTTGTCTGCAGTGTACGATCCTCATGCAGAATCATCAATGCATTTATGAGCATTAAATGTGCATTCAATGCAGCATCAGAACGTTCAAAATAAAGACGTTGATGATTGACCTATTTAAAGGGAGGATTGCTCAAGAAGTGAACAATAACAACAATAACAACAAAAAGGAACAACAACAAGTGATACGAGACAACGAAGAGAGACATTTCAATCACTTGAGTAATATCAGAAGTCCTCATCTGATATACTTGAGCACACTCACAAGATCATTCATCTGCTGCTCAAATAAACCCTCGCTTATAGTTCACGTATCTGATCATCAAGGATCATCCTAGGGTTTCCAAGCCTCTCGACCGCTCTGCAGTCTGAGAAGCTCAACTCAACTATACTCAGTGTTGAAGAGACTTGAAGCTGCTCTGAAAGCTTCCACCAGTCTGATAAGAACTGAGAATCTTATCTGTGTAAATCTAGGAGTTTCGGATTAGGCATTGGATAAGTCCTAAGTCTGAAGTGGGTGTATTACAAGACGTTGTAATAACCAAAGTCTTCTAGTGAATTCCTTCCTAAGTGGAAGAAGGGGAGACGTAGAAGGATTAAGCCTTCGAACTTCCATAAAATCGTGCTTTAGCCTTTACTGCCATTTATCTTACATCCTGCTCATACATTGCTTTATAAACTTTGCATCACTAAAACCTCTGAACTAGTTCCGCACTATTTAAGTTGTTCAAAACGTTTTAGAAGTTGAGAAAACAGATTAAGTGAACTAAACCTCACTTGATCATTTCAAAGAAGAAGAAGAAAAGTTTCAGAGTGTATTCACCCCCCCTCTACCCTCTGAACCGATCCCAACACAACTTATATAACGTTAGGCAATTTAAAAATATATAAGAATAAGCTAAATTTTAGTTTGTGACTTAATCGAGTTGCAGTTAATCAAATAGATAAATAAATTTTGAAAAGAAGAAAATAAAAAAATCAAAACTTATGGTATTAATATAAATAGTTAAAATTAAAAAAAAATATAAAAATATAAATCTTGAAAAGAACAAAACTAAAAACTAAAATTTTCTCTAATAATATTAAAAGTTAAAGGTAAAAACATATATTTACGAAATTAATGTAGGAGTATAAATTAAATCTATTACCTACATAAAAATGTGAATAAAAATGATAAAATTTTATCATTGTGAAATCTATCTATCTATTATCTATTACCTATCTAAAAGTTTGAATAAAAAAGTAAAGTTTTATCATTGTGAAATAAAAAATTTGTCATTTTATTTACACTATAAGTAAGGTCATATAAAAATATATAGGGATATAATACAAGTTAAATGACAAAAAATAAAAATAATATAAAAGTTACATGATTATAAATGAAAATATATATACCACAACATAAGTACATAACCCAAAAAAATATGGGAGTTAAATGATCAAAATAAAAACAATATACAAGTGACATGATTAAAAATGAAAATGCATCATAATATTACTAAAAATAAAAACATTAAGTTACAGGATTGAAAATACAAATTCACCATTAACATGACTAAAAGTGAAAAAATGATCATTGTATTATTTCAGTTGATTTTCATAATTAATAATTAAAGTTTATATGATTTTTATTATGATGCCGTGAAAATCTCGATAATTATATAAAATAATAAATAGATATATTATATATAAACAAAGTGTCACCACCTGCGTACGTGCAACGCACGTACTGTTTACTAGCATATATATATATATATATATATATATATATATATATATAGATTCCTTACAGCGGCCGCAGAACAAAAGCCGATTAAATAAGAAATACTTAATTTTTCTAAAAAAATATAAATTTCATTCTAGTCTCTCAACCTCTGCACAATAAAAACTTTGAACCACCCTCGATTATAATCATCCCTTTTGTTATTCGAGATCATGCTAGTTCATTTACGCAGATGTTATTTACACTCTATTTTGTGTTCCTCACTTGCTACTCAATACGTAAAGATTTTGACGAAGTGGTGTGCAAGTAACAAAAAGTCGAGTGCAAACCACTTCCCTCATTCACTTATGAGGAGTTTGCTAATAAAAAGTTTTATAATCTAGTTGATGTGAATCATTTGCAGTTGCATAGTGATCCAAAACATCACTGTCTGATCTTGAAGGATCTTCATCTTTTGTATTTGTGCTAACAAAAACCAGAAACTCTCACATTTTCCCATATGCTAACCCGCAAACCTTACACAAAAATCACATGGAATCCAAGGGATCAACTTATCAGATTCAAACTACGGGAAAAAATCCCATTACAGAACACAAAACATGAGCATAGAAAAAGCTAATATTTCATTTAACAAACAACAACGCGGTGTACGGTTCAACAACAATAAACATAAAGTTTATGATTATAAACCTTTAACACCAGGAAGATCAATCCATTGGAGTTGGAGTTCGACTTCACCACACTCAACGTTTTTCAATCTCAGGCACAAATCTTGCACTACTTTCCCATCTTTCCAGATCACGGAACTCTCTTCAGCAAGGCAATTGGACCTGGATGGTTGTATCTTTGTGATTATTGTGCCACTCGGAATCCCCGAGAGATTCATCTTCAAGGCCTCTATGTATGGTCGAATGTCAAATTCTGCGACACCCATTTTGTCGTCCTTGCTGAATGTGTCATGGTCATAGACAGTCTGGAAAAATGAAAATGCATGAATCAGCTAAATCTTTGTCATAGATAACGAATAAACAATATCAGCGGGATATGAGTAACTAGCATATTGCGCGCTTCAAACTTTAAGTATACTTTTTCTTGAAATCTGAAGTTGGGCTAAAAGGATTGTTGTTCTCTTCTGATGCTTCAAGATCTCGAATACAACTTTTCAAAAGGGAAATTTGCATCGAAAGCTTTGACGTTAACGACGCACAGCCACAGAGCAGCAGACCAGACTATCTCCATGATAGGAAATTAATGCATAATGATTTTGCAGATTGGTGTTGATTTAATGACTATCTGATACAATATGAAAGACAAAAAATACTTCTCGAAGAAATTGGAACCCAAACAAATGACATCTGAACAGTTTCCGAAAATGGAACCAGCTATAGCATTAACTTATAATCTATAGGCCAAAGGTGATTATAGATGAGCCCTCACCAGCGTAATTGGAGCACTAGGATTCGCAACAGAAAGCGTTAAGTCCTCGTTCCATTCTGGATTGACATCCTTTCTGATAACACGAGTCTTCAACTTCTGTAATATCTATCTCTATTAAAATAATGATTCCAGAAACTCAAAATGCCAAAAACAAAAGCAAGAACATGCAAAATAATTGAAGCATTCCAGTGACTACACTATTATGTCGTGTTTGGGAGAGCTTCTAGAAAGCACTTCTCAGCTTCTTCTTAACAAAATTTCAAAATTTTGTTAATGAAAAGCTGAGGAGTGCTCCGCTCCCTAAAAGTTATTCCAAACACTACCTAAGCAGTGTAATTTGTCTAAATCACTAAGAACACCAAGGAAGTACAAGGAACACTAAGCTATACAAGAATTACTGCATATATTTCCCACAAATTCAGCTTACAAAACCATGGTTTTACTACCATATAGCTCGACTCGAAGATCAAAACTTTTAAACATGGAAATTAACTTTTTGGGTGAGTGGCCATAAATATTTCATCATCTAATAAGTTTAGACTACATCCAATTGAATGAAACATCCATGAATGCACCTTCTGTGAGAATCCATGATAACACTGAGAGCCCGTTTTGGTCGGAGAAGTCAACGGGCTAAAAACACTTATTTCTGCCAAGATGAAACAAACGGGCAGCTAAACGAATTTAACAAGTATTACACGTATATAACCAAAGAGCACAAAAACACACACCAAATGCTAAATATTAAGTACAAGAAGGAGAACAAGAATCCAACTTCACCAAACAATCAACACAATCAAAGAAACCAGCAAATATATCAAAACCCACATGAGAATACACAAGGAAAAAAAAAAGACAACAAAAACCAATCCCAAACCTAGAGATTCACACGTGTGCTCAAGGGAAGAAAAAGTTTGAAAAAAAGAACCTGTCTGCCCATCTTCACAACAACGTATGGATCACTGCTTCGGACATCACGAACAGCAAGATTGATGCCTCTTTTCACCCGAATCCTCAGCAGCCCCAACAAGTTATCCATCAGAGATTTTGCAGAACTTTCTGACTGGCTGTTTGCATTGGGTGAATCCATTTCTTGCAATTTATATCAGACACTTTCCCTTGTGCTGATCAATAAAGTACTAATAATAATATAATATTTTTAACCAAAGCAAAAGTGTCGTTGATCCTCTCTGGCCTGAAAGAAACTAGAAAATCATAATTATTATTAAACATTGCCAAACCAAATGAGACGTGGGACCCCCAAAAAAAACAATCTTTCCCACAAAATTTCATCTTTATTACAAATTTGATTTCACACTATCAAACCTCGAGCTTAACGCAAAACATAGGGGACACGTGATCGACGAACTTTCCACGAAGATTTCATCCCACAAAACAATGCATACATTAAAAACAATTTCATTAAAACCCAATCTGTCGAGTGGTCACCGTAAAATCATGTCAATACAATCAAGAAATGAAATTTACAGCCGAAAAATCGATGGGCAAAAACTCATAATAGAAATCAATGATATAAAGAAACACCTGTATGGAGTTGTTATGGACAGATTGTGGAGAAATTCTCTATAAAGAATACACGGCTTCCGTTTTAGAAAAATAAAAAACAGAGAAGTGATTCTTTTGATAATTGTCTTCAGATCAACCAAAGACAAAAACGGGAACCGAATTTCGCTTTCGATGCATTTATATAGCTGTTTTTTTTTTGTTTTATTTTATTACAATTTTTTTTTTCTCTCTGAGGGTGCGTAGCTTTGTTGGTACGACGTAAATGACGCATGACTTTCACCGCATGGCTTGTATTTTCCCATATGTCCCTTCGCTTTAAATCAAATTTTTTAAAATGTTTTTTTTTTTTTGGTAGTTCGGTGGCACGTTTTCACGGGAATTATATTACAACATGGTCGATCAGATCAATCAGTTCTATAATAAAACATACAATTTTTTATATAAAAAATAATATTTTTTTTTTGATTTAGTCAAATAAGATATTAGTCTCGTAAAATTGACTCGGTGAGATTGTTTCATAAAATTTTTTGTGTTTTTTAAAATCTTTTATGGGACATAAATTTTGAAAGATTTTTTTTGGGGAATTTGGGATTTGTTATATTTTTCATGACGGCTTGTTCATAGTCATAAATTCGTTGACATAAAAAATGCATTTAGCAAATAAATGTAATGTCCATCCAAATAGAGAGATGCATTTACTCCAAAGCATTTAGTACGGTCTTTATTAAACAATTCTTATGCTAAATGGCAAATGTCATACCATTACACGGGCCTATAGTCCAATGACATTGACTTCCAAATAAGTAGACGAAGTCTTGATTTAGAAATCTCGAGTAAGAATCTCGCCTCAATTCTAGCGTGATTTAATTAAAATAAGATATTTGTTGCACAAAATTAATAATGAAACTGTTTCATTCCATCACAATGTAATATCTAATTTTGTTGAAGACTCTCTTAACAAAAGAAGATGAAACTAATTTTAACTTGTAATATTTTATAAAATTTTGTTGAAGATTCTCTTGTAGAAGATGAAACTAATTTTAACTTGTAATATTTTATGATCCTCAACGCACAAATTTATTTATGAAAATTTTTAAATTTAAAAAAACAGATTAAATTTTTTTAAGTAATCATTATTTAGAGATATTTTAATAGTAAATTTTTTTTAAAAAAATAGAAAATATTAATTAATTTTAGAGTCCTTTCCACTTCCCTTGTATTTCAGATTTCCCTCCAAATGAAGACACAACGAAAATGGAGCTGGATCCATGGCAAGATTTAGATATTGACGATTCTGACCTCCCCTCCCTCCTCCGCCCCTGCAAACGCCGTCGTTCTCCGCCGCCAGCCGCCTCCCCAGTCCCGCAGCGCTCTATTTCCAAAACCGCCTCTGGCAGCCGAACTATTCCCGGTCCCGCCGGCACAGTTCATGCAGCCATGCTTCGAAAAACCCTCGATCGCTCCACTCTGGTTAACCCGGAGAATTCATTCGATTGCAGTATTTACGATGCTGTGATTCCCACGCAAGAGTATATTCGGAGGGCTGTCGAAGATACAGCTGAATTTGACGATGATTTTGCTCGCCCTCCTTGGCTTTCTGCCGTCCGATTTCTCGGTAATTTGATTGCACCTTACTATGTTTTGTTTCATGTTTTCTAGTGGAGATGAATTTTGGGGGTATTACTTTTCTTCTTTGGTAGGTGCTGAAGATGGTGTGAATCCGGGTACGCCAATCAGCTCAATCAAGAAATACCTGGAAGCGGGCAAGGTTAACCAGGTATTAAATGGTTGATTGGTGATTATGCAAATGATAAATCGTTCAAGCACGGGTCTGTTGAGATAATAGTTGTTTCATTTTTCTAAAAATTGGAGTTAGGTTTGTTAAGGAAAAAAAGTACAGGGAGAAACTCTTTTTTCTGTGTAGGACATGGTATTATTGTTTAAGTGCTGTAGCTTTGTTTTGTGCTTAAACCTTGTGGATTTTTGTGTATGCAAAATGTTTAAAAATTTGATGAATTAAACACGTGAATAGATTGTGGCTGTGATCAAATCATGCTCACCAAGCGGCCTTGGAGGTCTTAAAGTGATGCTAAAGGTATTGATGGAGTGATCTATATATAATAGTAGCATTATCAGGGTGGTTAAGCTGCTGATTCATTGTCCTTGAACTTTAGGATCCTTCAGGTTCTGTTGGTGCTACTGTCCATCCCAAGGTCCTTTGTGAGAGCGAGTTTGGAAAGAAGTTTAGTGTTGGTGCTGTTTTAATTCTTCAAAAGGTAGTATTTAATTCCATTTTCCATTTCTGCTGTTTTTTTTATAATGCTATCCTGGATTTATTCTTCAATTGACCGTGCTTTTCTATATTCTTCAAATGTTGTATTTCAGGTTGCTATCTTTTCTCCTGCAAGAACAGCGCTCTACCTCAACATAACACTGAGGAATGTGGTGAAGGTTCTGTAGTTTGGCCAATGTTTCTTTATTGATGGAATGACAGTTTATTGACTAATGAGGCATATAGTTCTTGTGTTGAAAGAAGGATATATTGTAGTAGAACACGAAAAATTGGTTGAAATCATTTAATCTTTCAGCTTCAAAAGTGTATTTGCTGGGATTAATAAGTTACTACATGGCGATATCAAGAAAGTGTCAAGATTTTTTAAAAATGGACTTAATTATCTTGTGCGATATATAGTACCATAGATTGTCCGAGTGCTCACTCAGTTTATATCAGCAGGTATTCTGCCAAGATGATAGCCATCCAGAGCTCGAAGACTTTGCACATTCTGGCCAACATAATGATGCTGCCATTGGTACGCCCATTTTTTCCTTTTAGTAAACCATGTTTCCTCGACAATTTGGAACATTGAAATCTCTCTGGTGCTTGTGTGCAAATTTTTAGATAGTCTTATTGCTGTCAATGTTTAACCGAAGGCCTGATCAAATCATTTTTCTCCTGCACCCATGGTGCATCTCCAGATTATGGTAAAATTACCAAAACCTGGGAAAAGTTGTCCGTCATGCAAAAAGTGCCTATGGAAGACACTACAAAGGAGATGACACAAGATGCAGGAAGTTCAGAGACTTTGCACAGCCATAGTTTAATCCAGAAGCGAAATCTTTTCGCCAGCAGTTTTCAACCCAAAAACAGTGATATTTTGCATGTAAACGCAGCAATGACAGACGGCAGTTCAATTTCAAGCCAACATGCTTGCAGTGAAAAGCCTGAGGAAGTATTCAGAACTGAACTTACTTTTGATCATCAAGATAATGCAGATGGCGACAAATGTGCCAAAGTTGATAATTCCGACCGCAGCCTCGTAAGCAACTCTTCAGTCACTAAAAGCAGAGATGAAGAAATTCAAGAAACCAATGAAGTTCAGACGCAAAGGCCACCACTGATAGAGAAATCTTTTGTCCCTCAATGGACAGACGAACAGTTGGATGAACTTTTTTCCGACTATGAACACACTGGATTCTGATTTCCATGTATTTTGTATAGCAGCGCAAAATTTAACATGAGCCCAATTTTACGTGAATATCATTGCAAATGGCTTTGTTGGCCTACGTTGGAACCATACTTGAATTTTTTCTACAAGATTTTAAGACAGACTGAGTTATCACAAACAATTTGTTTGCGTAGTAAATAATACATGAATTTTTTCTACAAGATTTTAAGACAGACTGAGTTATCACAAACAATTTGTTTGCGTAGTAAATAATACATATGCATTCAAATTTAAAAAAAAAAAATGAACTCACTCTGGCTGGTATAGTTATTGTAATTTCAGTAACAAAATACCGAATATAACAAAATTGACTCAGCCAGTGTAGGCCAACAAGAACATGAGTTTTCAACACTACAACTACTGAGAATTTGCGACTGCTGCCCGAAGTACTTCTCATCAAGTCCTCTTGCTGAAAAAACAAAATGCAGACTGCCTTCAAGGCCTCCAATTTGTGTGGAAGATTGGTGTTTGTGAACTGAAACTGACAATCGCACTCGCACTGTGGAGGAACTGTTGCAGTAGCTCAAACACAAAGACGACAGGGGAATATGAAGTATTGTTGGATGCTGTGTCGTCTCGTCTAGATTTTGGATAACCTACACAAAGAACTTTTTCAGCCTGTCCAGAGTTTGAGCAGCTCTTTTGTTATTTGGCTCGAGCACGAGTACATATCTGAAATCTGTAGAGCGCAAGTAAGACAAGAAAGAAGATCATTACAAGAAAATACAAGCAATGTGATATTGATCGAGAGAGTTCAATCAAAGAAAGTTGGTCAAATCGCGGCCTCCTGCTGCTGAACATGAATTCTAGTTTTTTATGGGTGCTAATTACATTTGAAAAATAAGTAAACCAAAATCCAGATAACTTTAGTGGTGTGCATTTTTGAAACAAAATATTTGAAACAGCATTACAGTCACTTAATTGGTTCCAATGTGCATAGGTAGCCTGCAGTCCTTATCCTCAAATGTTGGCCGATTCTTAAAAACTGAACTTTTGTGACATCCCAGAACAGAATCCATACAACATTTACGGCTGACAGAAAGAAGCGGACTAACCTTCCATTGCTTCTTTATAATAACCCAACATTTCTCGTGCAGTTCCCCTCCTTAGAAAAGCCTTTACATTCTGAATACATGGCAAAGAAAGTATCAAGACAAATTATTCGTTCAAAAAAAAGAAAAAAAGTATCAAGGCAAATTCCATGTTTTCTTTCATCCAATATAAATACCAAACTATGAAGCAGTCAAGGAGCAGATGATAAATTAAAAAGTTCACAAGGAACAAACCCAACAAATATTCGTCAAATATTTAATCAAAAGGTGCCATTTCTCCCTACACATCAAAAGATGGTTCTCAACTAGACCTTAGCCCTTGAAAAAAAAGGGCTTGCACCATCCGAGTCTAATAAAAGGTTTATTATCATCAAGACAAAAATTAAATTTGTCATCTCAACAAAATTTTTATGTTGATAAACAAAAAATTTCTGTTTAAAGAACTTTCAAACAGCACATTATCGCAGGCATAAGAAATAATAGTTCACATCTCCACCAAAATGACCAATACTAGCACCTTCGCTTGCTAAGTTGGAAACCATAAAGGAAAAAGGGTGAAAAAAACAAAGGGGGAGAGAAAAGAAGCACTGAATTATAGCTGCATCCGGTGATGATCTTCAACGTTCTTGGAAAACTATTGCCAAAGCTGCATGTAACTTGGGCAGCAGAAATTTCTATCAAATGCAATAGCCCTAAGGAGAAAAAAATGTTTATAGAGCAAGACAAAGTCTTTCTCATTAAAGAGCAAGAACAAATTGTAGCATGCATTTACAATGGTATCCGTATTACACATCAAGGAAGAGGAGAGAAACCTTCTTATCAAGGTCAATGGCTCGAGTACAATCTTCTTCAGCTTGGATAAAACTATTAAATAAAAAAAATGAATGATTAATATAAAACATCCAAGCAGATAAAATAAGATAAAAAGCTCTAACAAGTTGGCCACCTTCCCAACTCCAAATAAGCAGCAGCCCGGTTATTGTAGTATGTCGCATTACTGCTGTTGAGTTTGATGGCTTCTGAATAAAATCCGACGGCCCTCTGCCACTGCTTATCTTTGAATGCTTGATTGCCCTAAAATGATATTAAAACTATAAAATTAACATAAACCATATATATAGGTGGCAGCTTCCACCAAATTTCACCACTAAACCTACTCAAGTTAAAAATTTCTAAATCAACTTTGACAAGCAAGAATAATATGGATGACTAGGGCAAGAAACCTTAGCGGGACAGACAGTGCATGAGGTACACCAAGGTGCAGGACACAGCAAGGCACACCCTCGACATCTAGACTCAAGAGTCGAGCCAAGTGTACATTCTCAGCAAAGTGTGCACCTCAGTGGACAATAAATGCAGGGATTGTGAAATCAAAATTGAAATTGAATGTAGATGCCATTCGTATTTGCTCGTACAGTAGTTTGCAAAATAAATGTTGTATTACATGCAAAAAAATGTCGCATATATAGAACTTGTAATATCAAGCCATAGTGTACATTTATTCAAAATAAGGTGGCGCCCGCCAAACCTAGGGTTTTGCATTTAGGTTAAAGGGCACACGTCGGCCTCAAATCACCAACCTAATTATCAACTATGCCAGTGTTCAGTTTCTGTTTAAGGCAGTGTGCCTTTAGGAAGCTAGGACCTTGCAACCACAGAAATCATCCTTTTCTGACGACCAAAATGAACTGCAACAGGACTTTATTTTAAGCCAAATACATCTCATGATACACTCATTGGAAAAAAAAATGCCAGATCAAGTGGTATTATGGTATAGTAGAGATGAAACCACTGTCACCCAGGAATTCAAGAAGTGCAAATATATTTTTCTCAAGTAGAGCTTGAGGAAAAGGTCAATCTGGATGTAGAAGTACAGATACATGATTGAAGAATTTCAGAACATATTGGACAGGTAAATAGAGAAATAAATACAGAAATTAAAATTATTTTAAATTTATGGAAAAATCGATAGGAGAAATATGAGCAGAAAATAAGATTTGTTATTGGTGAATGTCATGAATGAAAAACATGGAGACATGCAGGGTACAACTTTCCCTGCTTCATAAGAAAATCATTGTAAAGACAATCAAATTCTTCTTCACTGTGTGCAAGGTAAAGGCTATGAAATACTGCAGAAAAAGACTTCATTATACTTTACCTTTTCTTTTGCCATCTCCGCTGATGCTTCCTGGGTCACAACAGTAGATGATTTAGACTTGCTGGCAATATCAACTTGCTCTTGTAAAGATGTATACATGGTTTGCAGGGTGTCCAACAGAAATCTATCACCCCCATGCCTGGCCACGAGCGATACAGAAACTGGGCATTTGTCATAAACACCCAGCGGTATTGCAACCTTGAGAAAAGAAACAAGAATTTTTCAGGGGGGAAAAATAATAAGCAAATTGTATGTGTGTGTGAGAAAGAGGTATTTGGACTTCAACCTGGCAGCAACCAGAGATACTAGCTAAACTTGAAATAGTAGATGTATGGATCAAGTAGTCCTCTGACATGATTTCTCTTGCACCTAGTTTTGTAGGAGGATCGATTGTAGTAGGAATCACCAATATCCCCTCATCCTGTTGAGCCCAAATGTGCGAATAAAATATTAAAAAAAACAGTAGCATCAACCTCGTACTGTGAAGTATACAAATAATTGAGCCCAAAATATCTAGAAATTTGATTGCTAAAGAGTGAAGATTTCTTCTACTACAGTTTCCCATGTGTTGTTGACATTGTAGTAAATTGCTGTCATTACAACTGGACTCGCTAGGTTTGTAATCATATATTATATTATATACTATATAAAAACAAAAGAATCAGCAGGTTATCTAAGTTTTGCTCGTAAGCTTTGGTCCCTCCACAGAGAGACTATTCTTTGCACAAGTTCTTCCAAGGTGCTTTTTCCAGGGAAAAAAAAAACATTATTTAGAAATTAAGACATCCATTTACTTTACTACTTTATTAAAAGAAAATCCTGCGAGAGTTATTGTTGTCTATGTTAAGGGGAAATTAAGTGAGAGACACCAGAAAATAGATGGTGATTGGTGACCTCAAACAATTATAATAAGGAGAGAGCACAAGGAAATGCTTTCTTCCACACAAAACCGGTGTTAGGAAGACAAAAGTAAACGTTGACAAATGTCACACTGGAAGAATGTATACCTTTAAAAGGGCATTTATAGCTGCACGTAATTCACTCTTGATAGTTTGACATTTTTCAATTTCTGTATCAATCGGCCCCAACACTTCAGGAGACATTTGTGCTGAGATAACTGGATCTATAGTAGGCTTTACTGAATTTATCCATTCACTATGACTTTGTCTGAACTCGTGACTGAAATCAAACAGCAAATAAAAACATTACTCCAAATCGCACAAGTCCAACTTACAGCAGGACCAATATTGGAATTCTCCTGAAAATTTTAAGAACAAGAGTATTTCCAAGTGCAACAAATTCATTACTTCAATCGAACCTTTTAAGTGTCTGCAATACATTCGCTAGTAGTTTTATGGGAGAAGATTTTCCCTCGCCGTTTGATTGTTTCACGTTAAGTGATTTTAAGCTGGGAATCTTCAAAGCCAAATAATCACCAATATTTTCATGCCTCAAAACTTGTCCTGAAAATTGGAGCTTTATAAAGATCCAGAATGTAATGACCCAAAATAGACCACCTCCCACAAAATTTAGTGACATAAAAGAGCATACTTCCATAAAGCTTCTCAATGGATTTTACCACCGCCTGCGTTACCCAGCTTGAAGGAACTTTTGACAACTGGAAAAGATCATCAGATATCAAAACACTCCTGGGATTGCGTTGTGCAGTATATGGAACCTGCAATAGCACATGTCCAACACGACGAAGTACGCTAGGATCCTTGGCAAACCATCCTGCAAATTAGTCGGTCTTTATGAATCAACACAGGACAAAGAAAATAAAATCGGGAATTTAGAAAGTAATAGACTGTTTTTACTTTACTATAGACTTCCAGTCAACTCAGAGTCATCTAGTTAACAAACGAACAGCCACCCATCAGTATCAGCATGGTAACCAACAAATCAAATATGGGGAGAAGATCCAATCAAAATTACTTCTATTGAAACTAAAATATGTGATTTGACATCAGCAAAACCGCTTTACTCAACATCTGATTTCGTGGACTTTGGCTTCAGATAACCAAATAGAAATCATTAAAAAATAAACCGGAATTCATTTTGAAGGAGTTCACAAAAATAAAAAGTGACTATGCTCTTCAGTGCATGTCTTATAAAATGAACATTTTCTTCAAAATTCAATCAATTGCATTTAAAATAGTTACACGAGAAAAAAAAAAATCACCAATCTAAGATTGAGAATGTAAAATCAATAATTGATGGACCAAGTTGGTTACAGAATGCCTAAAAGGTACATGACAACGAGTGTTTGTCCCGAATGTGATATCTAGTACTCATGTCTTCTGATCGTACAATCATTGGATATTGACAACTATTCAAAATTCAATTACAACCATCTAGCTACATTATTTGTCTTGTGCATTGCTGATGTTTGACCAATTCCATTACGAGAGACTACAAAATCACCAAAAAAAGTACTAAAATACTTGAGCAAAAAGAGTTTTCTCAAAGTCTTAAGCCACCTGTTTACGCATAAAAGCTTTATTTATATTTTTACAAAATTTCCACCTTTCCTCTTTTTATATGTGAAAGCTTTGACATCATTCCAACTTGGTCATCGGCATGGTGCTATAGAGAGATTTAGAGCATCTTAAAAAGGACGATAATACACAGAATTAAAATACATACCAACTGTGTCAAGACTCCCAGATACAGATATTACGCCTGAAAGGGAGACAGTCCCATAAGATGGTCGAAAGCCTAGTACACCACAGTATCCAGCAGGCACACGCACACCACCATCAGTATCTATACCTGTCATGTTATAGCAAATTAAACATTCATATATTCTTGCAGAAAAAAAAACACAAAATATAAAGTGAAAAAAAGAAAAGAATACTGCGTCTAAGCACCATCAAAATTGTAAATAGCAAACATTCCACAGGATCCATCATTCAAGAAATTCAATTAAATTGGAGATACAAAAAAATACATATCACCCCAAAGGATATTTTCTGAGCATCTTCTGGTAATTGACTTGAGGGTTGCACGCTAAAACACATAGAGAAACATTTCATCGATATTATCAATGCAACCATGGAATATTGTGTTTCTCATGAATAGATAGGCCGAATCTTGGCAAGTAATAAACTCTTGAGGAAATAAATATTCAGTTACCTAGAGAAAAATCAACAAAATTAGCAGCCACAGCTACGGCAGCACCACTTGAAGCTCCTCCTGGAATTCGAGCAGGTGAGGTGGGATTAGTTGGTGCCCCGTAGTGCTTGTTTTCTCCACTTAGACTGGATATGAACATAAAAGCTAAGATAATATTCGAAGTTTGAAATAGAACAATCTACAGTAGACGGCACAAAGGAAGGAGAACACATAGCCAAGAATTACTTCCAAGCTAGTGCAGATTCTGAAGCCTATAAGCCAGAACTGTGGAAAACACTTTTGAGTACAGAATGATGCAAACCTAAATGCCATGTCATCCACAACAGTTTTTCCAGTGCATGTGGCACCTCCGTCAACTAGGGCTGCAACCACTGGACTTGTAAAAGTCGCAGGCTCGTGTGTTCTTGACCACTCCGGATTGCCAAAGCCAGTTACAAATCCTTCGATATCAAATCTGGTATCAAGATTTAAAACAGAGTTTACTCTTATTAACATATGAAGCCAAGAGTAAATACATATATTTGGACATTGACAAACATCCGAAAAACAGGAGACATTCACATGAAGCAAGAAACTGATCATCAGAAAGACAACTCTTGACTTTATGAGTAAAAGTAGGGGGCTAACTGAACAGCTGGTACATGAGGAATACAAAAATTATGCTAAAAAAAATATTCTTCCGTAACTCTTGCTAACTCACATATCGCTCCTTTTCAGACATTCTACAGCAGAGTTTGATGTTATCCTATTATGCGGCAAAAAAAACCCTACATATCATTCTAAGTAAATGAAACTAATATTTGAATTCAATCATATCAGTTTTACACTGCTCTATCAAACTAGACACTGGCGGAAAAAGATAGAGCAAATAAGGAAAAAAAAAAACACACACACACACAGACAAGGGTTCCAATCAATATCCTTCCTTTCACCAAATTCTCCATTAGGAAACATAAAATGAAATGAAGAAAACAAAACTAATACAAAAACTGGCAGCAAAAAACCTTCCACGTATCAATGTATTATTTAAGCTACCAATAGAACAGTAACATAATACCATTACACATCCAATGAAGCATGGAACTTAAACGGCCTTACACATCAGAAACTGCAAAAGTGAGGCCGGTGAGTGGATGAGGAGCTTTTGGCGGCGCAGGCTGCGGGGGCGGCAGAAGCTGCAACCGCTCAATAAACGCCCCGAAATCTTCTTTCACCGCCCGTGTCAGCTTCTTGGCCATAATCAATATCCCCGCAAGTCCAAGCCCGAGCAAAACCCACAAATTCGCCGATGAAGACGCCATTTTTATCAGCTATTCAGCGTTCAACTGCTCAGTTCTTGATATTTGAGCAATCCCTTATACCATGTAAGGATTCTTGGCGCAAAAACTAAGTCTTGCAGCTACAAGGGATGAAGAAAGAAACCTAGATATGTAGGGACGAAAGCTGTGTTATGAGTTTATCAGTCATCGGCCTGCCAGATAATTTTTGCAATTTTAATAATTAACAATTTGATACATTAACAATTTTAGTAAATAACAAATTTGGTACACCAACTTTCATTAATTATCTAATTGGAACATGTTGATTGGATTTCAGCTAATTTCTGATTAAATTTAACTAAAATATCTATTTTGCCTTTTATCATTAAAAAAATACATTCAGTATTTTATTTTAAATTAGACATACTAAAATATCTATTTTGCCTTTTATCATTAAAAAAATACATTCAGTATTTTATTTTAAATTAGACATATTTGTTATATTTTTATTTTATATGTAAAAAATAATTTGATTAAAATTTTTAATTTGTACATAATTTGTATTATATTATAATTATATTAGATTAGACAGATTAAATAGATTATGACTTAATGTGTACTAAAATTAAGAAATTAATGTAATAGTTATAGAATTTAAATCATGATTATTTGGCTTTATTATGGTAATTAAGGTAATTAAAAAAAAGGTATCAATTAAAAAAAAATTATAAATAATTAGAGTTTAAGTCAGCGGAAAAATTAATATAGAATAGAGTTTTTCATTCATAATTAATATTTATTTGAGAGTACTATTATTTGGTCATTGGTTTTGAGCTCTCAAAAAAAAATTGGATTAATTATATTTGATTCAAAATTAAAATATTATCTGAGAGTACGATCTGTATTGCAAATTAATAATAATTTATATAATTCTTATCTTTATTCACATGGTATTATCTTTACTGAATTGTAATTGCTGTTGAAGCAGTTATATAATTCAGATTTTGTTGATTAGTTTTTCAACTGTAAATTGATATTTAACTTTGAAGGAAGTACATGCATGAATGATTAGATCATTAGATAAAGATTTAGGGGTATAAATGAAAACACAACAATATGTATAGGAGCTGTAAAAGAAAATAGATTTAAAGATGAGTTTTTGGTTTTATTTTAAATGATTTATTCGCTCCACACTATTTAAATTTTAACATTTGTTTCATACAATTTTAAGGGATTAGATTTTAAACAAAAATAATAATTTTTGTGCCACGGTTTTAGTCACGATCTTGAGATATTAACAAAGCTCATATTTCCAATAAAAAGTAATATTTTTAGTATAAAAGGTAAATTTTTTTTTCATGTAACCCAAATAAAAGATTCATCTCACAAAATTGACTTGTGAACGTCACAAAAATTTTTGTGCTTAACAAAATATACTGAATCCTACGAATATTTCATCTCTCGGATCTATTATTAGGAAAAAAAATCCATGTCTGTTTAAATAATTTTCTTATGTATTTTAACAATTGCTATATTACAATATACTTTAAGAACAAACCCATCCTTACTTTATGATAATTATCGAATAGTTTGCGTAATACTTTATTTAATTCAAAATGATTAGTAACAAAAAAGTCTGTTTTTTTTTCCAAGAGAATAGGAAAGTATCCTATAAAAAAACAATCAGATTTGTATCATATTCATGCGTTATAGATAACATTTTCAACTTTGACAATGAGAAATTATCATCAAAAATTTTTCTAACAAGAAATTTGTTTCTGTTCCTAATCAAAATCATAAACTTAATCGAAAATTGCATGGCAAATATTAGATCATATAAAGCCAATTGCACATGATATGATACAACTCAGCTCAAAGTGATACACGTAATATAACATGATCATCAGATTTCTATAAAATTAATCAGCTCTTAGTTTTATTGTACAGAAGGGAGAAAAGGCAAACATCATCTGCTATAGCACCTAAAAGTAAAACTGTGAATCTGAATCTATTTGTAGCTCTCACCTTGTAAACCCCAAACCCACCCACCCAGTTCTACAACATGCATCAAGAAATGCCACTCGTGCGAGCTATGAACCGATGAATCTTCCGGCTAAAAGAATCCTATATTTTCACGCATGGATACGATGATAAAAACCGGTTAATGCACCACAGGTGCAGCTTGCACGAAAGGTTGCTGTCGGGGGGCCACTTCCCCAGCAGCAGCTTGTCTCCTTTGTCTTTCCCGTAGGTAAAGAACGGTTAAGAGGCAAACAAAGAGGGTCAAAATCGTGGCGTTTCCTTCTTCCATTATCACATTTTCGATCCAAGCCTCCACCTTTGGGTGAAGCTCTGGAAGGGAATCAATTACATCGACCTGAAACCCAGGTGACTAACTCGTTCAACACGCAACATAACTACACTTATATAACATAACCAAGTCCACGCCCTCAGCCTGGTGAAAAGTGAAGGGAAAAGGGAAAAGGACAAAAGGAAAAAGGGCCCAGCAAAAGAAGAACATGAAAATACTAACCAGGAAACTGTGGGCATAGTTTCTCCGTATCCACAAACTGGCGAGGGCTAGTGATACAGGTAACTTTGCAGCAGGATCAACTTCTAATGCTTGATCATAGTAACGCTTGGCAAGGTGAAGATCAAATGGGAGTCCTTGTCCGTGTTCATGCATGTATCCTAGGTTGAACATGGCTTGTGCGTTGGATTGAGATTTAGCATGCATATACGCCTCAGCTGCACGATCATAATCCCGCTCAGTACCCTGTGATGTGTAACACCGGTAACAGTCATTACAACCAGGTATGACAAGGGTTTGCGGTAACAAAAGAAGACTATATCATCAAGCATAAAAGTGGTCAATTAAATCGACATACCCGGCCATAGTAATATGCATCTCCTATCAGCAAAGCAGCATGTTCATTGCCCTGCTCAGAAGCTTTCCACCACAAGGCATGTGCACGTTGATGCCTTTCAGCATCACTGCATATTCCAGATTCCCCCATGCACACACTACGTTCCCCATATTTGTCAAGAATCCAGGCAGCATTACTCTGTGCCACTTCATACCCTATCTCAGCCATTCTGGAATACAAGAGCAATGATTTGCCAATATCACCTTTCAGATATGACTCTAGTGCCCATCTAGCCAAGGAACTCCATGGTCCACGTTCTGCAACCAGTTTATACAATGCTGTTGCCTAGCATAAAGTGAAAAACATAATTACCAGAAGGACGAAACTTATAGTTCATTCAAACATGAACTTGCTAAATGTACATCAAGTATCAGGAGTGGAAAAGAGCATGTAAAAAAGCCAAGATAGGAGTGAGAGAAAACAAGTCGTACATAAGGGTGTTCAACAGAAAAGACCAGTCTGAAAAATGAAGCAAGGCCACCAGGGCACTCACATTTTGTCCAAAGCTCTTATCAGCATGGGAAATAACAAAAATTAAACCAAGAATCGAATTTCTCCAAAGAAAGACAAAATTGAGGCAAGTAACGATGAACATGAGCAGGTACGACGAAATATAATATTTAAGCTGCCATTCTCACATACCATAGGAAGATTTTTCTTAAGCCCTATACCAGTGTGAAACATCTTCGCCAAATGGTAGAATGCTTTCGGTTGACCTGCATTAGCAGCCAATGCAAAGTACTTTGTAGCTATTTTTAAATCCCGCTTCACGCCAAGTCCCTTGAGATACATCACCCCAAGGTTGTAAAAGCCACCGGCTTCTTCATTATCTGCAGCTTTCTCGAAGTATTCTTTTGCCTGCAACAGAAAAGCAACGAGAATACTTGAAATCTCCTGCCATTTTGTATTTATAGGAATAGTACAGAACTCATATACATGAGAAACAAGCTTTAACAATGAAAAAAAAAATTGCACAAAATCAAATACCCAATAAAAGTGCACTAACAAATCTGGTTCAATTATTGTCATCAGATCAGACAAAAGAAGAAGTCAATAATGCTTCAGAAAGTATGCGTTTTACAAACACTCAGCTGAAGTATAGCTTCCTAAATTGCAGTCCTGAACACCAAGCAAAACTAGCAAATCACAAACTAAGTATAACAAATGAGATGCAAAAAAAAAAAAAAATTTAATAATAATAAATACATGATGAAAGATAACCTGAGATATAGACGAGGAAAAAAGTAGAGAGAGAGAGAGGAATATAATACCTTGGTATAGTTCCTTTTCTCTACTCCATATCCCTTCACATACAAATATCCCATGCCATTGTAAGCTGAGTACAACTGTTGTCTGGAGGCAAGTGTAAGCCATTCCAGGGCTTTAGTATAGTTCCTTTCAACGCCTGCACCTCTTGCATATATCTCTCCAAGCAGTTCCATTGACCTGGGCTCCCCTCTCTCCACTGCCTTAGAAAACCACCACAATGCCTTAGAATGATCGCGCCTAATGCCCCTCAGACCAAAGTAGTAAAATATTCCAATTCTGTACATGGCTGCAGCATTCCCTTTCTGTGCCTGGTACTCCAAAATCTGAAAATCTTCATCATCCTCTCCTCTGGACTTTCTGAGAGCTTCTTTATTTTCCTCTGCACCATTGTGGATTCTAATTGGTTCAACTACAGGTGAGTCCTTTGAAATGAGAAAACTATTCACAGCGACCTCAGCCAAATCAGCGTACAGTGCAACTGCCTTATCATGCATCTACACCAAGAAATTTGAATCCATATCATGACAGAGACATTGCTTAAAGAGAAGAACAAAGTTTCCAAGCAACTATCACGTCTCTTTCGACTTTTCCATTTCCGCTCTCTCTTTTCTGACTACAGTAACTAGACCTTTTTCATTCTGTACATGTGCAGGGGTGTGCATAGAAACTTAAGTAGTGAGAATACACTATAAAACTTGATGCTTGCACAAAAATAATCGATTGATTTATTATTCATTGCTACCAGTCCTTTTAATAATTCTTTGATATTTAATTCAATATTTACAGTCAAAGAGGAAGACATACAATTTAATGGGAAAATTAAAGCTTCAAAGGGGCATCTTTGTCATCTCAAATAAAATGGATTCTATCTCTTATTTCGTGGACATGACTTAAACACCAAAAACAGAATTCCAATCTTAACTTACTGAATAACAATCAGGAAACTCAAAAATTCGATGACCAGGGACATTCCTACAGGAAGTTAAATTTTTCCAAAGGGTTTTCTCCCAACTAAATCTGGATGCGAATTTATTTACAGCTGGATCATAAAGGTCCCGACAATTGCCATCAATTCACTGGAACAAGCAAAGAGATAATGACATGAACCAAGTTGCTACCACACCACCAAATATAGAACTTCAATGAACAAAAATAATGGTGTTTGCCACTCGATTGAGGTTAACGTATTGTCTCTAGATACCAGTAACCTAATGACAGCTAGACCTAAACCACATGATCGTAAAATAAGTAATCAAGCCCTCAATACGAGGACAACCACCATGAGGATCGACCTAAACTACAGAAAACTTACTTCTTGGCGGTAGTAAGTGAATGCTAAGGCCATCTTCGACTGCATATTCCCACCCTGTGCTGCAAAATTATGATACAAAAACGCTTTAGCATCGTTCTTCTCCTTCCCCATTCCCATGCTATACAAAAACCCCAAGACCGACTGCCCTTGAGGTTGCCCAGCTGCAGCAGAGGCCTCTATATCCGCCACCGCCTCCTCCATAATCCTAAATTCCCCCGTGCTCGCCGCCTCTACCATCTTCTTCACCCCATCATAATAAATCACCTCATCCTTGGGGTTCTGGTTACCGAAATTAGGATCGGATTCGAACAACGGCGACCAGGATCCAGGGTCAAGTGCTGAGTCGGGCTTAGATTCCGACTCCGGAAAATCATCGAAATCCGTGACGTCATCGGAACCAGATGGGTAATTGGGCGCGGCTGGATCGGAGAGGTCGTCCTGGGAGAGGACGAGAACGAATGGACGGGCGACGGCGGAGAGAGGTAGGATGGCGGCGGCGAGGAGGAGAATGGCGGCCAGGTGCTGGATTTTCCGGCAGCGCATATCCGCGAAAATCTCTGCAAAATGGGAAATGTAAACGCAGTTGACTGGCCTAGAATCTGTTCGATAATTGGAAGCACAGTGGTAAATTTATGGTAAAGTGCCACGTGAAGAAAGCTAGGTAATGTTAACCAATCAAAGTTCGACACCTCAACATATTCCCATGCCCCTTTGGCACACCGCGGAATGTAAACGAACTGAATCGTTCGCGAGCTATTCGAACTTTGGTTCGGTAGAAATCTCGTTCGAGCTTGTTCGGTAAGCATATTAAGCCGATCTCGAGCTTGATTTTGAGCTCGACAATTTTTATGAGCCGAGCTTAAGCTTAACAGTGTGTTTGGTAGATATATTTGGAGGGGATTTGATGGGATTTGGATTTACAAATACTTTTTTGGTGTTTGGCAAAATGAAATTTTAAAACGGGATTGGTATTTGATGGGATTTCATGGAATTTCATTTAACTAACTGAAATCTTTACAAAATTGGTCGGATTTCATGGGATTTGAGTTTATAAAATAATAAAATTATTTCTAAACAATAAATTTATAACCTTTAGTTATAAATTTAAGTTTTTCAAACATTTTTTTAAAAAAATTATCACTTTTCTAAAATTTATGCTAGCAAATTCCAATATGTATTTTAACTTTTTTCCAAACACCAAAATGGAATTTGAATTCTAGGAATTCCAATTCCAATTCCAATTCCAATTCCAAATTCAATTTTTTAAGTATCCAAACACACTGTAAGGATGTTTGGCTCGTGAGCTCGCGAACATGTTTGTTAATAGGCTCGGGAGCCCGAGCTCGGACTCGGTTCGTTTAGGAGGCTCGCTAGTACGGGCTCGAGCTCGGCTCGTTTAGGAGGTTCGCGAGCTTGGCTCGTTTAGGAGACTCACGAATATGTTCATTTAATTTATGTGGTTTTATCTAGTTTGAGTTTGAGTGAACAAATAAAAAATATTAATATTGATGCAAATGACATGATTAGAACATAATACTTTATCGAAAGAAAAGATGAATTTACAAAACATTGAATGTAACCACAATTTGTATTTTTTATTTTAACATTAAAATCATTGTATTAAAATTTTCTTAAAAACATAATAAATAAATTATTTATATGTACAATATTACTACTGAATGATAATTCAATCAATAAATTTTTAAAAAACTGAAAAAAAAAATTATTTAAAATGTCTAACGAGAATTAGAACTATATGTGATAGATGAATGATATTAAAAAATTTTAGTTAAAATAAGTTATGAAATTATCTAAATTAAATTTGTTGAGTTAAAACTTGTTAACTAAATATATATATATATATATATGCACAACATTTTAATAAAGTTATATAATATTATTAAATAAAATATTTTATATACGGACAAATCATATCACAAGTAATGCTTATATCTCATTATAAAAAAATAATAGTGTGGTGGTTTCTTAAAATTTTTTTAATATAAATATAATTTTTTTTAAATCTAAAAATATATATTATAATAATTAAGCCACACAATAAATTTTTATATACTTGGAAAATAAGCATTGACAGTGTTGATTTTCTTCAAAGGAAGTGCTCGAAACTTGGGTTTAGCATTTTTAGTTAGGAGCTTCATATTTTATTTTAAAGAGAGTTTATTAATTATTTGATGGTGTGATGAAATTTTTTGAATGATGAATACAATTGTGTATAGCTATACAACAGAGAATAATGCACATTGAACTTGTACAGATTGAAAGCAGTTGAAGAATTGTGGTTGAAATTTTCATCTAGAATTTGATCTATAATAAATTCGAAGATTTCAAGATATATCATGATTTGAGCAGTTAGTAATGATGTAGAAAATTCATAAAGATCGAAAACTTTGATAAATGAAATTGGTGGATTTTTCGAATTGAGCTGTGTTGGAATTTGAAGTTTTAAATCATGGTAAGCTAATAAATCAAGTTATAGTTAATTTGATCGAGAAATTATAATCAAAAAAAATCAAACTCGAGCTATGTTATATGTCCGACGAGCCAGAAAACGAGCCAACTTAACGAGCTTGAAAGCGAGCTCGCAACAAGCCTGTTTAACGAGCTCACTTAACGAGCATGAGCTTCCTTAACGAGTTCGCTAATGATCCTTGCTTAACGAGCCCGAAAACGAGCTCACTAACGAGCTTGAAAACGGGCCGAACTCGAGCCAGACTCGTTTAATATGATAAACGAGCCGAGCCCGAGCTTTTATATATACTAAACGAGCCAAGTCCGAGCCTTATGATAAAAGCTTGGATCAAGCTCGAGCCGAACTCGAGCTTTTATTTCTGTCAAACGAGCTGAGCCCGAGCCTAATACTGTTCGGCTCGGCTCATTTACATCCTTAGGCACATTAATTAATTAATGTGTTTGAATATTTCGAATTTTTGTAATGATAACAAAATAAAAAATTTGTGATATAAAAAATTATAAAATAAAGTTTAATATCCACCATGTTTGAATATTTCGAATTTTTGTAATGAAAACAAAATAAATAAATTGTGAAATAAAAAATTATAAAATAAAGTTTAATATCCACCGAAAAGGGAAAAAAATAAAAATTGCATTTTCGCTCTAATATACAACTGTATTGTACCACAATAGCCAACAGTAGAAAATTAAGTTCGCAAATATATACAAAACCAATAGTACTTATAAATATTATCCAACCTATAGTTGTGTATATTGATTCCTCATATTTTTTGACCTGCATTATAGGGGACAATAATTCTCCACGATCTAAGAAGAGCTCAATATTCATAATCTTGTAGTTTTCATCCAGCTGCATGTTATTCAAATAAAACATCACAAGTCTTTATTTTATTATTTTTTTAGAAAAAAAATAAGATGATTATAATCTTGTTCCATTTTTTAGCTGACAAATTCAGAATTATTATTGAGCTCACAAATTGGTTTGTGACTTTGTTCGACCTGTTCCTTTTATTGTAATGTTTTTGGACTCAAGTTGTCATTAAATTCTTAGAACCTTGTTTATTGACACATTGCTTTGATTCATTATTATTTTGATTTATATTTGAATTTTTTTTACTTATATACTTGATGGAAAACAACATTTAAGAGGTTAAAGTTGCAAATTCAGAATATCCGATTCCTGAAAAAATCGAGGTATCATCTAACAATTCTATTGTAGATCAATTGAAGAATAAACTGCTTGTTGGTGAAGTAAATATGAGTGTTGAAGATGCATATTTAATTTATTGCAATTATGCATATGCTAAAGAGTTTAGCGTTAATGTTAGTTGTGATCCAATAGATTTGGCCAGAGCCATCGACCCATTTCATGAAAACTAAATCAGGTAGAGTTGGGCTATGCATAAGAATTGGGCGGAGTGATAAGGTTGCAGATTGGGCTTCATGGAGAGCCCTGTATCCTCTTTAATTGAGGCAACCGGCTCCAACTAACTGGTATTAGAACACTCGAGATCGCATCAGAAAGATTGAAAATCTCCAAGAACACGAGAGAAGAGAATTGAAGCTTGAAGCAGAGACGCGTGAAGATAGATCGTAAATCCAACAGAGATTAAGTGTTTGATTGTAATCTATAATAGCGTCGGTGCTGGATATAAGTATTGAATTGTAAATTGTGTTGAACATTCAATCGTGATTAATGGAAGTGGTTGCTCTTGTTCTCCCCGTGGAGTAGGCTCGGTGCACCAACCGAACCACGTAAATTTCCGTGTTGTTCTTGATTGTTTTATTCACAGTCTATTACATTGACCGTGTGTGATTTAATACTTGAGCTGGTTATTTGAGTTCTTGTTCAAGTTCTTCGAGTTGATCAGTTTTTGTGGAAGTTCTTATGAGTGACGTTGATTTTAAAGTGTTTTAGTATTGTGAGTTTTATCTCAAATTATAATTAGAACCCAACAAATGGTGCCGTCCGTGAGAAACACAAGAATGGTGGGATCTGTGAAGTTTGATATAGAGAAATTTGATATAGAGAAATTCACAGGCAAAAATGATTTCTCACTTTGGAAGATCAAAATGCGAGCAATCTTAATCCAACAGGCAACAGAGATTGATGGAAGCTTTGAAGAACACGGAGGAGATGACCTTTGATGCTAAGGACAAGATTGATATATATGAAAAGGCTCACAACTAGCATGTCACATAGGGCTTGCCTAGTGTGGTTTATCTAACTAGCGTAGTTTGTAGGCTATTGCATTAGTTCGGGGGTTTACCCAGAGCGCACTGAAAAGTAGCGGCTGCGGGTTCCCACGTCCAAAAAAAAAAAAAAGAAACATCAGCAGGCCCTCAAAGGGTATCCAAGTTGGTGAAGTAGGTGAACTCTTGGCCATAGGTCAGAAGTTCAATTTTTCCTGTCAATACCTTATTGAACTAGCCTGTCACACAGGGCTTGCATAGTGTGGTTTATCTAACTGACGTAGTTTGCAGGTTATTGCGTTAGTCCGGTGGTTTACCCAAAGCGCACCAAAAAATAACGGTTGCGGGTTCCCATGTCACAAAAAACAAAAAAAGAAACATCAGTAGCAGCCGGTGTTATTTAATTGTTATTCTGCACAATTATTATTAATTATTACACGGTGTCACAATCGAATAAATTTGATGACAAGACGATATATATTGTTGTCAGATAAATTTTATTTTTTTACTATATTTTAAAAAATAACTTAGAAATCTATCTCACTACGTATCATTCAATTAACATTTAATAAACCTCCATATTAACACAATAATATTAATTAGTTGTTTTTGAAATTACCTTATAACAATTTGAATATTTAACTTTCTATAAATAATGTATACAGATTACAGTTTGACCTCATCAATTGTTTTAATGATTGATCTCAAATAATTACTACATCTTTAATATTTAATACCATGCACATATGGTTATTATTTATTTTTAATCTCACGTCCTTAAAACAATAATATACATTCTATATTTGTTTAAAATTGTGAAAAACATATAGATTTCGATTCGTATCAATGATCACGCGTGTTATTAATAATATATATCAAATGAAAATTTTACTTTTTAACTGTAAAAAGTAATTTGTTTAAACATCTTTGATCGAAGCCGATCGATATTAATAAAAGAATTTGGTTTCAAATAATAATTTTTTTCTCTTGTTTAAACATCTTTTAAGTGTATTTGAAAAAGACATTATTTCCATAACTCATACAAATAGTGTCACTCCATCTTGGCAAGGACTTAAACAAGAGAAAAAATTATTATTTGAAACCAAATTATTTTCAACCATCCAAGTGTTATACAAACATAACAAAAATAATAATTAAAGGAAAGCAAACCATATTCTATCTAACTCCAAACATAAGGAATTGTTGGGCAAAGAGTATGTCTTATAAGCTGTTTTAGGAGCTTATAAGGTGTTAGATATTATTTTAAAAATAAGTTGTTAATTAAAGTGTTTGGATGAACTTATTTTAAACAACTTAAAGATGTTGATGTGTTTGGTATTATAAAATTTTTTTATTGTCGAAATTATCAAAATGGGTAAAATACTATGAAAGTAATTTAAATAGTAATATACATAAAAAATAGTTTAAAATTTATCGTAAATGCTAAATATATATTAAAAATAAAACTATTTTTAATTTTAATTTAGAAAAAAATTGAGAAATTATGTACAAAAAATGAAAAAAGGCATAGTGAGAATTTAATAAAATATATAGGGATAATATAAAGAAGTAAAATATCAAATAAGATATTTTTAAAAAAATTAAGGGTGATCTTAATTTTTAAAAGCAGCTTATAAGCTGTCAAACATCTTATTTTGATAGCTTATAAGCTGTTTGACAAAAAAAATGTCAAACAAATTAAAAGAGCTTATAAGCTCTGAAACAACTTATAAAGCTGTTTTCAAGAGCTTATAAGTTCTCTCACACACCCTCTTACTTTTTAAAAAATAACTTATAAGCTGTCAAATAACTTATTTTGACAGCTTATAAGTTGTTTGACAAAAATTTTATCAAACAAATTTAAAAAGCTTATAAGCTTCGAAACATCTTATAATATGTTTTCAAGAGCTTATAAGTTCTCTCAAACACCCTTTGACTAAACTTATTAACAAGAGCTTATAAGATCCTAGAGGTGTTTGGGAGAGCTTTTAAGCTCTTAAAACAGCTTTAAGCTGTTTTAGAGCTTAAAAGCTCTCCGGATCTATTTGGTAATTTTTTTTAGAAACAGATTATAAGCTGTCAAAATAAGCTATTTGACAGCTTATAAGCTGTTTTTTAAAAAAGTAAGGGGGTAGGTACTTTTTTCAAAAACATCTTATTTTAACATTCTATCTCTCTAAAATATCCTTAAATATTTTAATAAATCTCCATCATATCCTCCACCCATTAAATATTAAATATTATTTTTAAAAAAAATTCCAAATCACATAAATTTTTCTAAAATAAAATATTATAACAATTTTATTTTTTAATATATGTTTATTCTAAAACTATTTTCATATATGTATAACTCGAAACATTATTTTCATATAATTATACCCTTTTTTGTAATTTCGACCATAAAAAATCTTATAATACCAAACACATCAACATCTTTAAGTTGTTTAGAATAAGTTTACCCAAACACTTGAACAGCTTATTTTTAAAATAAGTTCTAACATATTTTAGGAGCTTATATATAAGGGTGTTTGGCTAAGCTTATTAAAAAGAGCTTATAAGCTGTTAGAACTTATTTTAAAAATAAGTTGTTAAAGTGTTTGAGTAAACTTATTTTAAACAACTTAAAGATGTTGATATGTTTGGTACTATAAGATCTTTTTATTGTCAAAATATCAAAAATGATATAATTATATGAAAATAATGTTTCGAGTTATACATATACGAAAATAGTTTGAAAATAAACTTATATTAAAAAATAAAATTGTTTTAATATTTTATTTTAGAAAAATTTATGTGATTTGTAATTTTTTTAAAATAATATTTAATATTTAATGGGTGGAGGATATGATGGAGATTTATGAAAATATTTAAGGATATTTTAGATATAAGATCTGTTTGAAAAAAACATCTCTCATTACTTTTTTAAAAACATCTTATAAGATGTTAAACAACTTATTTTGACAGCTTATAAGTTGTTTTTAAAAAAATTTACCTAACACAATTCCGAAGCTTAAAAGCTCTAAAACAGCTTATAAACTGTTTCAAAGAGCTTTTAAAATCTGTCAAACACCCTCTTAAGACCACCATTCATATCTTAACATATATATAAAAAAATGCTCATAAATACATATGCCAAACAAACAATCCTCTAGAACAAACCAAAATTATAATTATAATTTAATAATTTTGTGATACGGATTTCTAATATGAGACCGAGTCAATGACTAACCACATGGACTTAAATCTATGAAACTGTCTCAAAATTTTTAAAATATCAATTCACATTCGATGGTTATTTAATTCTAGCATTTTCATTACCGTTTGAATTAAGCAAAGTGAATGCATATAAACAAATGATGCCATATAGAATATATTGTATTAATTTCGACCTCTCGTTTGAGAATTATGACTATACAATAATATTATACCCCAAAATTCATGCTCTAAAGCAAAAGAAATATATTTTAATTAAAAATCCGGCAAGTAACTTCATGTATAAAGTACTTTGCACTTTCGATTTCCCGAATTATATAAACTAATGGGATCCAAAACATTAAAGAAAAACCAAGAGCAAAAAGTAAATTTTTTTAAAAATTTAATTAATCGATTGTCATTAAGTTACTGAATGAAAAAAATGGGATGAAATCGTCGAATGATTGTTTGTAAGTTTTAAAAATAAGTGATTATTGTTTTTTTTTTTTACAAAATTTAATTAATCGATTGCCATTAAAGTTATTAAATGAAAAAAATGGGATGAAATCACCAAAATGAATGTTTGCAAGCTTTAAAAATAAATCATTATTGATTTTCTTTTTCTACACAAATTTGTGAAGAAAAAAAATTAATAATTACTTGTTTTTAGAGTTTGCAAATACTTCTGAAATAAATTTTGATCACAATCGTGAGAAGCCACTTTACTCTTAGGCTGCGTTTATTTGCCTTGATAAATGAGAGATAACATAATTAATACTGACTAATCCTATGTTTACTTGTCCAAAGTGGTTTACCTGACTAGCGTAATTTGCAGGCTATTGCGTTAGTCCGGCGGTTTACCTAGAGCGCACCGGAAGGTAACGGCTGCGGATTTCCACGTCACAAAAAAATATTATATTAATAACCACATTTTTATCTATTCTTGCACAATCTCATGTTTCAAAGTAAACACACCCTTAAGACACTGCTTGGCTCGTGTATGAGATGATGCATGATTCATAATATGAAGATTATAAATCAAAATACTTGGATAATATATTAGTGCACCACACTAATCCTTTATAATATTTGAGTCAAGCATTGGACAAAGCAAATATGATTACTCTATATCATCCGCATTAAACGATGCCTTTATGCTACTCTATCTATGACAAATTTAAAAATTTCCTTTTATTCTTAATCGAAAAAGACGAATTTCTTCTTATTCTTCTTGTTTTTTTTTTAAAGTAACTTCTTTCCCAAAAAAAAAAAATAATATGTAATCAAATATTACAATCTGAAGTTCATTCTCCAATTGTAGAAGAAATGGTAAGGTCACAAATTAATTAAACTAATCAAAAAGTTATTAAATAATTTGATGGAGTTAAATATACTATTAATAACCATATTAATTAAGTTATATAAAAAACAACATAAATAACCTTATGAATGAATCGCATATAAATAAGAGGCTAAAAAAATTTGTAATTAAACTCACTAATCAAACTCATATATTTTTTAATATATATATATATATAATTAATTATATTTTTAAAAAATAATAATTGAGTTTAACAATATTAATATCAATATTAAAACTTAAAGCCTAAACGCGTTCTGTTTAGAACACTGGCGAGAACTCGAGTCCAGCTCGTTCCTCTCACCGAACGCCTGAAATTATCGTTCATATCCGCCGGAGATATCGGCGGCGTTGTACATTTCATCGATCATCATGTCAGTTGAGATAAAGCTTTCTCGATTCAACCGTATATATTGCCCCGATGTGAGTTCTTTTCTTTTCCCGCTGGATATTTTGCTGAACCATAATCTTTATTTTTTTTGCATGATTTTGATCAAAATGACTCATTTTTACCCGAATAATTGTTGAAAGGAGCCCCTGGAAGGTAAGGTGATCACCAAGCTACAATCCGGGGTCTCGTATCAGTCGATTCGCGTCACCATCGATGGCGCTGTTAATTTACAGGTTTGCTTATTTTCGTTGAATCTTTCTTGTTAGACACTTTTGATGTTTGTAATTTTGGTGATGTAACTAAATTAACAAATATCTTCGAGCTTTTTCTGTAATTTATTCATCAATATTTGATTGATCTAGGTTCGCGGAGGATCCGCTGGAGTTATAGAGTCTTTTTACGGTGTCATTAAGCCAATCCGGATAATGTAAGTATCACCTGTTTATATGCGCGAAATGCCGTTAAAGCTTTGATTTTTAAGTTTACTAAAGCTATTGTTGGCTGTAGTTTAGGTGCATTTGACTGTTTTTTTTAGCCATTTGGCAATATAATGAAGTGGGGGAAAATGTAATCTTAATTTTACAGTAGTTAACTGAAGACATTTCAAAATCTTCTTGGGTTATCTATCAGTTGCAGTAGTCTTGTTTTGTTTTGGACCTTTTGATAGGTCTAGTTTTAATGGAGTCTAAGGAAGGTTAATCTATTATGACGGAGACCAGCATCTAACGATCAATCCAAAATAAATGTTGCCGTTAGGCTTTTAATCCTGAATGTATTATTTCGCCACCAGAGGAAAATACAGTTTTAGTAGAAGCTAATGATTATGCTTGTACTCAGTTGTGCAACTCCTATTGCTTTGCTTTCACACTTATTATTAATTTATTGAATTTGTGATGTGAGGAACAGTAAGAAGGTTGTGGAAGTAAGATCATCAGGAAAGCTTGGATCAGGGACAACAGAGGTTCGTGATCCCTGCTAGTAAATAAAAGCAATATGTCTCTTTCTGGAATATCTAATGTAAGTATTTCTCATTACAGATTCCATTTTCTATTATCCTAAAAGATCCGAAAGAAGAAAATTTGGAGAAGTTTTATGAAACATACCATGGAAGCAACATTAGCATCCAGGTCTACTAATGATTATTTGTATCTTCACTTCTTTTCAAGCGCATCTCTAGATTAAATACTAGCATCATCCTGTTATTTCAGGAGGAATATTCATATGCTTGAATGTTATAATTGCTATCACAGTATCTGATGACTGTAGATGTCGTTAGAGGATACTTGCACAAACCATTGACTGAAACAATGGAATTTATTGTTGAAAGTGAAAAAGGTACATATGCTTCTATCTTGTGGATGTCTATTTTCTATGCTAGCTTGTATGTGATAGCATTGACCTTTTATTTCCCTGGCCACTCATCTCAGACAATCTTCTACAGAAACCGGTTTCTCCTGAAATGGTCATCTTTTATATTACGCAAGACACTCAAAGGCATCAATTGCTTCCTGAACTAAAATCAGGTCGCTTTCAAGTTATTTCCATCCATTTTTAATTGAACTTGCAATTTACCCACTGGTTCATTCTATAAAATGTTGAGAAAGAGAATACCTATGTTTTTCCATGTTGACATGAACGTATTTGTGATAACTGCCATTTCTTCATGCTAAGAGGCACTCAAGTCATATTAACTGCGCTTCTTGATGTCAGTTCTCGTTTAGTTTCTCTGTATTCTTCTTCTTCTCCATTTTTTCCCCGGTACAATACAATTGTCTGAAGTACCCAGGAACTGTAATGTGTAGCTGCTCAGGGTCGGCTCTTTCTTCCTTCTGATTATGTAATGCACTTTTTAAACCAGTACAAACTGTTTACCACTCAAAAGAGAGTTTTGGATAAGGAGTGTAAAGGTGTCGATAGTGAATTTGACTTTTCTTCAGCATTCCCACCTACATTTTATCTTATTTGCAAGCTCTCTCATTCTACACTTATGTCTGCATGTAGATTCAGTTACACCTAGAGCTTCAGACTTCGGAGAGAACAACAAAAAGTTTTGTGCATGAATCATACTGGTTTTTGTAATCAACTTAATATTAAATAACTTCTTTATGGATAGGGGTGTGTCCCAATGGTCGACTTTCTTGAGAGCTGGCTGCTTTAATGCAGGATCCATGAGGATTATACATAAATCAAGTTTTTTTTCTATGCTTTATGACTCTTTGCAAGTCATTGTATTGTGTGGGGACATTACCCTACTCCATGTTAATATTTTAAATTGAAATCAGTTTTCTTATGGAGCTCTGCTGATTTGCTCATCTTTTTAATACTATAACTTATTATTTGAGTTTCGGGCCACAGAAACAGCATGTTCTACATGTCGTGTTAGCTAGATTCCAATTGGTCACATGATACTCATGGTCTTCATTTTAAATAATTTGACAAAGGTTCACTAATAGATATTGTTGTCAATAAATAGGTGGTTTCCGGGTAACCGGGAAGATATGTACTCAATGCTCACTGATGGATCCCGTCGGTGGTGAGTTAACTGTTGAGGCATCTGCTCTTCCTATTCAATCGATCGATATCCACGTGCTTAGAGTGGAGTCAATTTTGATTGGCGAAAAGATAGCGACAGAGACCTCTTTGATTCAAACAACTCAGGCATTCATCATTCACTTGACTGAAATTTGGTTTTATTTTGTATCTATATTTATGTCTGTAAAGGTTCTCTCTTGTTAGATAGCAGATGGAGATGTTTGCCGACAAATGTCTTTGCCAATTTATATTATTCTGCCCCGCCTTGTGACTTGTCCAACCATTTTTGCCGGGTGGGTGTTTTGACTGCTGATCTCTTTTTTGTATTTTTTGGTAATTCACACACTCAAGAAAGCTATTCATGATGCATAGATTGTGTTTAGTATTAATAATGAATATCAACTTCCCATGGTGATGGTTTTTCGAGGTCCTTTGTGTCGTTTGAATGGTGAAATCTCATATCATCCTTATTGATCTGGGCGAAGAAAAATCGCCCAAAACTAAAAGGATGAAGCTATTAAAAATTAAAATCCAAGTTGGACCAACCAATCTTAACTAGACTCCAAATTTACCCTCCAGTGTTTGCTTGTAACCCGTGGCTTTCCATTTTTTGACACACTGGGTATTTATTTAAGTTCTTACTTTTTATAATTGTGCTTTTACTATCTTCCCTTCAACAATAATCAAAATTATGATTTCAACTATTTATGAAGAAATCTCGTGATCTAAGGTTTGGTATCTTGTAGACTTGTGCCATCTGCACTTTCCATTTTTGGGAATTGTGGATGCAATTTTATTAATTGCAACTATTTTTATAAATTATGTTTCATACCTTAGAGTTTGCTGGCCTCTTTCATTATGCGAACAGCATGGAAGGCATTGCCTTTTGCTTTTAATTTACTCTCTGGGAATCGTTTCTTGTCTACTATTTCTTTATCAAGTTATTGGTTAAACTTTAGCATATAGATGTGAAATTATGAGCTGGCCGAGTCTATCCTTTAATGGTATCAGGTGTTATATCCAATCTGATTTTAGCTTGTTTCCATTTGGTGTCACCTGTTATGACATGGCTGTCACGCTAAAGTATAAGATTTTCTTGGCAGTCCATTTTCAGTGGAGTTCAAGGTTACCATAGCCATTACCTTCGTGTCAGATGTATCCAAGAAGCGCTTGAAGTCCGACCCAAAAACTCCTACGCCATGGGTATGCATCCAGTCTATTACGCTGTTGTTGTTTTACTTACATATGAGAATGCAGTTGTCACTTTGTTGCAATCTTAATCTGCTCTAGCTGTTTACTAATATATATATAGACAGCAATGGAAAGTGTGCCTTTAGAACTGGTGCGCACAAAGTGAAATATTGCAGAAGGTATCGTTGTCGCCTCTTTTTTTTAAAAAAATTTAATTCTATGCCAAGCGAAATGAATTGAAAACCAATTCTCAGATTACCTGGTAATATAGTAACTGTACATTTTGATATCAGGTCTCCTGCTGTAATATTTCAACTGCATTAGATGTCAAGCATCGGTTGGCTGTATTTACCAAGACTCAACGAATACACAGCGAAGAGGTCAGATACGAGCAAGACTTGGCATTTTCACGAATTATAATAGTTTTTGCAGCCAGCCTTGTGATGGGTCCATTCAATTGGTATTTTGGATGAGACAATTGAAATCTGCAGCTTATGCAAAATGTTACATTGGTTGTTTGTATTATGTTAATGTTGTTTATAAAAATTGATAGTTTTTCCAACAAAGCCACTGATGTTGTGGGAAGCTGTAGACGGTTGTGCGTTCGTTCAACATCATCTCAAAATTATTGAATAAACCCTCAAAAACCTCTAGATTCCCTCACTCTAAGACGGGGATGCCAATCTCATCAAGTTTTGTATTGAAGGAGCTTGGACATGAGCATCAGTGATATAGCCAAAAGAAGCAAAAGCTCCTGTCATGATGAATCCTGCGATATATTGGTGATGAGTATATAATGCAGCTTGAGTAGTAAAGTCTTGTGCTATGAATACATAAGCAGGTAAAGAGTACATGTGTTGAGCTACTAAGGAAGTAATAACTTCTAAAGAAGCTAGAGCAAGGCCTAATTGAAAATGAAGCGAATTATTATTGTGTCATAAAGACCCTTATGCCCACGGCCCAATCGTCCCCCAGGAGGAATATGTGCACCTCTTGATGTGCAACATGGTAATGAGACCGAAAAGGTTGATTTGCAGACAATCACTTATACATACATCACCATAATGTGGAAAACGCCAGAGTGACCATAAAGATTGTGTCGATGCTACCCCATAAACACCGAAATCGAATAGTTTGTTTCCAATCAAGTGAGTTACTATGATCCACACGTTGTGACAACCCACAAAGAGTTGCTAGGAACTCTCCGCGCCTGAATAATTCATCTCATCTCTCAAGAAAGTTCCTCAAACGCCAAATTAAAAGAATTCTACACTATCATCACAGTGCCAAACGACACCCTCTGCAGGAGACGATTCAGGATTGCCATTATCAGTACCCATCTAATATAGGCTAAAACCATCAATTCGATAGTGGAACACAAATACTTGGATTTAAATTATAAAAGTTTTTATTGTGTCTTAATATGAGCTGCACTTCTCCACGTTTTCTACTTGAACCATTCTCTGTTGGTGTGTTAGTTGTCCCACCTTGTCCGAGTAAAGTTCTCGAGAGTCTTTCGAGCTAGCATTTGAGGTTGAGTTAGGTTCAAGTCCATCATCTTTAACATGATTTGTCCTTGTGTATATTCATCTCCATATTCAGATTATTTTCTGTTTGGATCTATTTCTTTCTGTCCAGCCGGAGATAACATAAGCTCTTAGATTCAGCATCGCCTGTACTTTATTTCTCGTTTGAAGACACCACACACTGACACACGGCCCGACACCTACAGTGACCTACATAACATAAGCTCTTAGATTAAGCATTGCCTTTACTTTATTTCTCGTTTGAAGACACCACACACGACCCGCCGCCAAGACTCTCAACTGCCAACCACTGTCAATAATGGGGAAAACAAAGAGAACTAACAGCAAGAACGCCCAACTTAGCGATCCAAGCGGCTTATCTTAACTGTAAAACGAAGCATAAGGAGTGCCCAACAATACAAAAAATCTGCCTCCAGTTATAATTGAAGGTGATTCCGGAGCAAGCAGTACTGGGAAGTACATAATTTTTGGACTTAAATAAAATCTGATCAAGGGAACCATCTTCAGTGGATATACAATCCAGAACATCAGACAACACAATAAGATACTAACAATCAACATGATACTCAAAAGTTGATGCCTACATTAAATCCATAAACAAAACATTCACCAAAAATATGAAATAACAAAGTATCTGTATACTTAAAGACAGTTGATTCTCTAGCTCGGCTCCATCATATTTTATAGATTGAAAATAACCTCTTGCCGTCGAAGGTTTGTTTCAATTGCTTCCAACCGTGAATATGAACCTGGATGTCATCATTTCCAAGGTTCCGTTGTTCCTCTTGTATCTCCCTTGCAGAAGAATTAGCTGAATCCTTACATCCTTCCAATGACATTGTTCTAAGTGTTGGTATCTCTCCAATACCATATGGAATTTCCTTCAAGTTTTTGACATGTCGAAGTGCAAGGTTCTCAAGGCATGGGAAGTGAGAGCTGTCTGCTATCCACTCTTCAAGATCGGTGCTTTCGATTTGAAGGGACTTCAATCGAAGGAATTCTCCTTCCACTGGATTCCATTGAGCCCCATGGACGGCATTGTTTTTCAATTTGAGAACTTCAAGATGAGGCAACGAACCAACCGATGTCAAATCTTCCCAAGACACTCCGCAGTAGCTCAATGTCAACTTCTTGAGAGAATGAGGATAGCAGATATTCCGTAGCACATCCTTGTCACACTCTAAGAAAAGTGATTCAAGATTACATAACTGGACAAGTTTGTTAACTTCATGGTAATGCCATCCGTAGCCTCGAGCAAAATGTCTATAATTAATTCCCAATTTTTTTATGTTTGGGATTCTACGAATAACCTCATCGGTACACCTGAAATTTCTTATCTTATAAAGCGTCTGCAGATTTTTTAAAACAAAAAAATCTCGCCTGCTTTTTCCGCTCTTGGTGCTCGGAGGATGAGGCAAATAAAAGTCTCCTTCTTCCTTTTTTAGATGCCTGAGTTGTGGCATTTCCCATATTTCAGCTGGTAGATTCATTGGTGTCTCACTCGAAATACCAGCAATAATAACAGTCTGCAGATTCCAAAGTAGGGATAGAGATTTTAAAGGATTCAACAGATCTTGAAACAAAGGAGCCTTGAAAGCAATGTATCTCGAGTTAACCAGTCGCAGAATTTCTTCGTAAGAGTAGATATCGTCCATGTTGAGTACTCTTAGCCGTCTAAAATTAAGAGGCAGCTTTGTAGATGTTGATTTTAATTCACAACATATCAATGAACGGGTACATAATGCTACATTCATGGCATCAAATATCTGTTGATATCTATCTTCCTTGAAACTTTGATGAATAATAAGACGGCGCTCATTATAGATGCTTGTAGGACTACCGTTGAGGTTACTCATCATAACGACACGAAGAAACTTCTCCTTTTCAGCTTCCCTAAGGCATAAGTCTCTTAAGAGATCGTGGATGGTGCAAGTTTTGATTTTGTTGCTAGACCCGTAATCATGAACCTGAATCAGATTTCTATCTATTAGATCTTTTAAATTATCCTCTGCAATTTCCTCCAAACTTCTAGATCTTATTGGTTTAAGAATCCCCTCCGCAACCCATATTTTTACGAGCCTTGAAATACTAATTTCACAGTCTTCAGGAAATATGGCCATATAAAGGAAACACGGTTTCAGACAAACAGGTAAATACTTATAACTTAAAGATAATATCTCGGAACAATTCCCATTGTCTCCCATATTCACTGCTGTGAACGTATCATTAGCAACACTCTCCCAATCTTCAACTTTACCACTCACCTTTGCAAGAAGTCCACCAATAGCAACAATTGCTAGAGGGAGTCCTCTACAATTTCTCACGATCGTCTTTCCTACTTCCTCTAGTTCAGGAGTGCAACTATCTGGTTCAAACACCTTGTCACAAAACAAAGTCCAACTATTAACCTCGTCTAGAAAATGTAGCCGATGAGGGGCACAAGACTGAAAATTATCGGCCACATTTGATAGTCTTGTAGTTACCACGACTCGACTACCATTGTTATTATCCGGAAAGAACCTCTTTATGTCATCCCAAACCTCTGTACTCCATATGTCATCCATTACAATGAAATACCTTCTACCAAACAAACTTCTATATAGAAATAATCCTAATTCACCATAACTACTCTGGGTAATTTCTTTTCCTTCCCCTGCAAGAACTCCTATATCTTTTAGTAGGCCTAAAAGGATTTCGTGCACACTATATTGTTGAGATATTGTAACCCAAGCTTGAACATCAAAGTGTTGCACAATCAAAGGATTGTCGAAAACATTTTTGGCGAGGGTAGTCTTGCCGATGCCACCCATCCCGACGACCGAGAGAATCTGGAGATTTGATTCGTCCCCAGTGAGTGTCTCCATTATTTGAATCAAATCCTCATCAAATCCCACCATAGTATTCTTGCTATTGGAAGCACCTCGTATGAAAGAACCAGCAGTCGCATCTTGTCTTGGCTGCGGCACGATTTTTATCCCTTCAGTGTCCTTAATCTGCATCACATCTTTCTTCATAAAACCAATTTCTTCTACTACTTTCTGCAATTCTTGACGGAACAGAGTGGAGGTACTTTCACTTCCAGCTTCAGAATCTTCAAGAATTTGATCCACCACACGACTTTCGATGATATCTTCTGCTGCATATGCCGAGCTTACGATTTTTTCCTCCAATGCCCGAATCTCGTCCCCCCTTATTAGCGAAATATCCTCAAGAAAATCTTGCAGGAAAGTGATACTTTCAAGCAGAGAATGGATCTGGGCTTTGTCAAGAACATCCCTTTGGCGCGGTGGGTGTTGCAAAATCTGGTCAAGAACATGTCCGAGAGAGAGCAGTGATGCATAAGCCGCCATTGCTGATAGATTTCTTAAGTGCCCGAAATCACAATATGTCCTTTCTTTGCACTAGCGTTGACTTCTCGCGTTCACTCGCCATCATCTCTTGCTATTTTGTAAGGCACTGTCAATTGATGGGCACGGGGAGTAAAGCTCCAAGAGGAGCTTAACTGAATTTGGTCCAAAACGTGGTGGACTAAAATACCATTCTTAAGAAGTGTAACACTTCGATATTTTAGCAACTGAATTTATCCACATTCCATTTATCTTCCCACGTTGTATTCCCTCACAACTCCGACATTTATCTTTCTTAATCCCGATAAATATTGAAGACCACTTCTACTCGTGATTTTTCTCCTTTGTGGTTACAATTTTTTGATGAACAACATAATCAGAAGTTTTATCCAAGCTGATTTTAGCTTGTTTCCATAATTCCATTTGGTGTCACCTACTATATATGCCATGACTGCTGCATATGTGAATACTTTTGCTTCACACTAAAGTATATGATTTTCTTTGCAGTCCATTTTCTTCGCCTCTCTCTATTTTTTTTTTTGAAGTCTATGCCAAGTGAAATCGATTGAAAACCAGTTCTCAGATTACCTAGTAACATAGTAACTTTACATTTTGATATCAGATCTCCTGCCGTAATATTTCAACTGCTTTTGATATCAAGAATTGGTTAGCTGTATTTACCTAGACTCAACGAATACACAACAAAAGTGGTCAGATTTATGGGCAAGACTTGGCTTTTCAGAATTATAATATGTTTGCAGCCAGCCTTGTGATGGCCCTTTCAATTGGTATTGGATGAAACAACAGTAGTAAGCAAGCAGCTTATGTGAAATGTTACATTCGGATGTTTGTATTATGTTAATTCTGTTTCAAAAAATATGCATCTCTTCTTTCAACAAAGTCACTGATGTTGTGGGAATTGGTTCGTTCTAGAACATCTCATACATCCATATTGCAAGACGATATGCAAGTTGCAGCATCGTCCATAACATACTTAAACTGAGAAGGCTGATTTGCGGACAATCACTTCTGCATACATCACCATGATGTCGAAAACGCCCGCAGTGACAGTAAACACCGGAAACCAAATAGCTAGTTTCCAGTCAAATGAGCTGTTACTATAATCCACACATTGCAACAACCCACAAAGAGTAGCTACAAACTCCTCCTGAATCTTCATCTCATCTCTCAAAAACGTCCTTCAAATGCCGAAAGAATGCTACACTACCATCATAGTACCAAACGACACGCAACAGGAGACGATTCAGGATTACCGTTATTTTCTTTCTGACAAGCCAGAGATAACTAGACATAGCCAGCTAGGATTTAAGCTCAGAGATTAAGCATTGCCAGTACCTGAATTTGGGTTCCGTAGATTTTAAAGATGACAGAAGGTATGATTTTAATTGTAGATAAATAATTCAAAGCCTCGGCATGCCCTTTCTTATCGGTTGAATACACCACACAAGGCCTGCTGCCAAAACTCCCAATTGCCAACCGCTTTAAATAATCAAGAAATCAAAGAAAACTATAGCAAGAAGTCCAACTTAGCGATCAATTTAGATATTCTAGACTATAAATGAAGCATTATGATTGCCCTACAATACCAAAACTTTCGCTCTAGTTCTAATCGAAGATGGTTATGCAGAAGCAGTGGAAAGTACATAATGAAAGAAACATGCTTTCAGATCATGCAGCAGAAATAATTCCATAATTTCTAGACTTAAATAAAAGCTGATCAAGTGAACTATCTTTGGTAGAAGATTCAACCAAGAACCTCAGACAACAAACAAGATATTAACATTAATCGACATGATCCTCCAAAATTGATGCCTACATGAAATCCAAACACAAAACTCTCACCAAAAATAAAAAAAGTCGCAAAATATATTAGTATACTCGCAGATAAATAAAATGCTACTTCCTCCCCCATCATATTTTATTACTTGAAAATAACCTCTTGCCTTCAAAGGCTTGTTTCAAATGCTTAAAGCTGCCCCAAGCATGGAAATAAATCCGAAGGTCATCATTTCCAAGGTTCTGTTGTTCCTCTTGTATCTCCTTTGCAGAAGAATTAGCCGAATCACTGCATCCTTCCAATAAAATTGATCTAAGTGTTGGTATCTCTCCAATCCCAGATGGGATTTCCTTCAAGTCTAAAACTTGTCGAAGCACAAGGTTCTCAAGGCGTGGGAAGTGAGAGCTGTCTGCTATCCACTCTTCAAGATCGGTGCTTTCGATTTGTAGGGACTTGAGTTGAAGGAATTCACCTCCCACTGGATTCCATTCCCGCCCTTGAACGGCATAGTCTCTCAATTTGAGAACTTCAAGACGAGGCAATGCACCAACCAATGTCAAATCTTCCCAGGACATCCTGCAGTAGCTCAAAGTTAACTTCTTGAGGGAATGAGGAAAGCAGAAATTTTGCAGCACATCCTTGTTACAGTGTAAGAAAAGATCTTCCAGCTTACGCAAATGGACAAGTTTGTTAACTTCATGGTATTGCCATCCATAGCCTCCAGCAAAATTCGAGTAAGTAATTCCCAATTTTTTTATGTCAGGGATTCTACGAATAACCTCATCAGTACACCTGAAATTGGTTATTTTATACAGCGTTCGTAGATTTTTTAATACAGAAAAATCTCGACTGCCATTGCTCTTGGTGCTTGGAGGATCAGGCAAAGAAAAGCCTCCTTCCTTTTCTAGATGCCTGAGTTGTGGCATGTCCCATATTTCAGCTGGTAGTTCTATTGGCATATTACTCGTAGTATCATCAATGTTAATGGTCTGCAGATTCCAGAGTAGGGATAGAGATCCCAAAGGATTCAGCAGAAACGGAAACAATGGAACCTTGAAAGCAATGTATCTTGAGTTAACTAGTCGTAGAATTTCTTCGTAGGAGCAGCTATCATACATGTTGAGTACTCTTAGTAGTCTAAGACTACTATTATGCAGCTTTGTAGATGTGAATTTGAATGTATTACATATCAATGAGCGCGTACATGATGTCGAGTCCATGGTATCAAAGACCTGCTGCTGACATTCTTCTTCCTTCGAGCTTTGATGAATAATAAGACGACGCATATCAATGATGCTTCTGGGATGATTATTTATTTTTCTTTTCTTCTTTTTTTGCTCAAGGGGATGATTATTGAGGCTATGCGTACCTACACTGAGAAATTTCTCCCTTTGAGCTTCCCTGAGGCATAGGTCTCTTATGAGATCATGGATGGTGCATGTTTTGATTTTGTTGTTAGACCCGTAATCATGAACCAGAATGAGATTTCTATTTATCAGATCTTTTAAATTATCCTCTGCAATTTCCTCCAAACTTCTGGATCTTATTGGTTTAAGAATCCCCTCCGCAACCCATACTTTAATTAGCCTTGAAAAGCTAATTACACCGTCTTCTGGAAATATCGCCATATAAAGGAAACATGGTTTCAAACGAACAGGTAAATACTTATAACTTAAAGATAATATCTCGGAACAATGCCCATTGTCCCCCATATTCACTGCTGTGAACGTATCATTAGCAACACGCTCCCAATCTTCAAATTTTTCACTTGCCTTCGAAAGAAGTCCACCAATAGCAACAATGGCCAGAGGAAGTCCTCTACAATTTCTCACAATCGTCTTTCCTACTTCCTCTAATTCAGGAGGGCAACTATCTTGTCCAAACACCTTGTCACAAAACAATGTCCAACTATTATCCTCGTCTA